>NC_143575.1:181343704-181943704 GCF_048544385.1 Mastigoproctus giganteus | reverse complement strand
ACTTTTTTTCCACCACAACCAGCAGTACAGTGTCATAGTAGTGCTATCCAAGAACTAACTCATCTGCATATGTGTATTATGTCCATAAATTGCGCGTGTTCTCTTGTTGATTTACTTGTTTTCGGGCGCTTGACTTGCTATAGCATCTGAGATCGACTAACTAAGCCATGGAGTGAAAAAATCCCATAAAATTTCCTCGCATCATTGATGGGATTCGAACCTGGACTTTCTTTCCACACGGTATGGGGAGGACGGTGATATTAACCATTGTGCTACCTGCGCGGACACTTGCAGTAATAGTACATCTTTCCTCTGAGTTCTTGCATCCCTGTTCATTGTTGTAATAGGGTTTTAGGAGCATCAGCGACTAAGGCCATATTGCTCCACATAAACTGCCTGTAATTTGCGCTTCTGTGTTCTATGGTCGATTTTCTGTTTGCTGGACGGAAAGCCCGAGTTTCCAAGAGAAAAAAACCATGCTACCGTTGCGTGAGACCGACTAACTCAGCCACGTTGTGAGATGAGAAAAAAGGCCCATAAAAATTCTACACGTCATCGACGGGACTCGAACTCAGATCTTTTCCACTTGGTGTGGGGAGGATGGCGATGCTATCAACTGTGTTACCCACAAGGGTTCCTAAGCTGGTAGAAGTCGGCGAAGGATTTCATAAACACCATCCGAATAAACCTTTGGTGTTGTTTTTGATTATTCGCTAACGGAGGAAAAGCTATGAGGCGTCGGTGTATTGTGTCTTTGACTGTTTCTGTTCTATGGTCAGTCTGTTTGTTTTCTGGATGAAAAACCCGTGTTTCCTTCTCCTGGGCCGACTAAATCAGTCACAATAACAACAAAGAACAAAAGTTTTATCCGTCTAGATGAGATTAAGAATCCAACCTTACTGCATACAATATGTTACATAAAATCTATGATGAAAGAACCTTTCTACTTTCTTTGAAGATACAGCAAATGTGCACACACAACTACTTGATAATCTTATTGAACGTTTTAGAGACTATTTGGATGGCACGCTACTTCAAATTTTATTCCAACAGGACAGGACTGGTCCAGTGGATAGCCTTCTAGACTTACTTCCCTTGTGGATGCTTAGTCTCTTTCGTTATTTTTTTATGAAACCCACAAACACGAAAGGTATTATAACCTAACAGAGTGGTAGAGACTTTATAAGAGATGGGTCACTGATTAACCTAACTTCCGTCTTCTGAATGGAGTCTAGAAGCCCGAGAGAGATTATGGGGACACCGCCATAAATGTGGGAACAATATTCCATGGTACAGCGGATTTGAGATTTGTACAGAGCGAGTAGCTGTTTGGAACAAAAGTAACCCATGAGAAGAGAAAATCGAGTTTTTTTAGATGCAGAGAAAGCAATATTTGTCATATGCTTATGCAAATAGGGATTAGAAGTCACAGTAATCCCTAATAGAGATACGTGATCTTGTCTCCACAAATGTGGGTGTCGTAGAAGATAAGCATAAAAGCAGAAAAATCCTTTTTGCGAGGTATAAAAAGGGCTGAGTTTTAGAAGGAATGAAATTAACTATTATCCTTGCCCCACTAGACAATTACTCAAACTGGAAGGTGGGATAAAATGTGCTATTATCAGTTAAACTATGGATAGGATTTCTACTTAATGGAAGAAGACCATTAATATACAAGAGGAAAAGAGTGAGAGAAAGAACTGAACTTTGGGGAACACCAGCATTGATGGAGAAGTTAGAAGACAACCATCTACTCGCACAAAGTGAACGGTCAGAGAGAAAACTTATCTGATTAAAAATAAACAGTTTGGCAATCCATAAGATGGAAGCTTATTTAAAAAACCTTTATGCCAGACGCGATAAGAAAAAGCTTTTAAAATATCAAGAGCAACTTCCTGAATTTCACCAAACTTTTCCATTAAATTTGTCCATAGCTGAGTAACATAAGTCAGTATATCACCACTGATGGAATCCATACTGGTGACCATTGATCAGACGGAAAGTTTCTAGATAGTTTAGGAGTTGGCGGTTAATGAATTTCTCCATTACTACAGAAAGAGTAGAAGTAAGTGCAATGGAACGATAATTGAATGGGAGAGATTTGTCAACCTTTTTAGGACTTGTTTTAGATAAGCTAATTTCAAAGTAGAAGAAAAAATAACAGTGGAAGAAGAACGTATAAAAAAACGAAAAAGAACAGGAGTAAGGTGAGAAGCGCAGGTTTTGAGAAGAGGAGAAATAACATGAGGACCTGGAGCTTTCTTGGCATCAAGACTGTTCAAAATTCTTCTGACATCCTTTCAAAGAAAGACCACATGAGGGATTGAGTGGAGTGTCCCGGGAATGGTAGTTCACTGAGATTAAATCTAGGCTTATGAACAGACAAAGTAAGCTACCGAGCACGAGAGAACTCAGACATCATTGACCTTTAAAAGATAGTATCCGTTCAAACAACAGCACATCATGAAGTTTGAATTCCTGATTCTGTTATACAATCTCTTTGAATAAGGATTAATTGGAAAAGCCTGTAACCGTGTCCTAATTTACTGCAAGTATTTAAAGGCCACCTTCGGCTTGCGATATTAAATCAAATGAATCTCAAACTATATCAGAAGGGCTGAACGGAGAGTAAACTAATTTAACTCCAGGCCCCATCTAATAGCTTAAGATGTCCTGTATGAGAAGAGAAACGGTATTCAACATAACATGATTTGTTTACTAGTATCTTAGGCCTAATTAATCTCCAGTATTTTGAATCTCACTGCAGTTCAGTTATTTAAACTGAATTTGAATACATTCAAATACGAGCTTATATTTGAATGAGTATACTGTTGAGGATGAGGGAAAGAGAGAACTAGAGGAGAAACTGAGCGAAAGGAAGGAGACAGAGGGTTATAAGCGGTATCAAACAAACATTTTATTCGGTTAAGTCTTTCATTTATGCATAATAAAAATCTCATAAATTGTGGCTCCGAACGTCTCCAGCGAATATATGCATGGAAGGGAGACGAAGTACAAGATGTTCCATGTAAAATGCAGTCGGGTAATCGATAAGATCTAACTATCTCCAGAAGTGGTCGCAAATGTTCCCCCCACCTCCACCAGCCAGTGAAAAACTCCGGAATGTCTAGTTTGGACAGTTAAAGTGGCGATAAAACCCTTGCTTACACTCTGCCTTTTTGCCTGCCTGAATTATGTTCCTGCAGTACAAGCTGTCAAGACACAATTAATTGCTACTACGTGCCGGGATAATTACTGGAGGGAGACCTTATGTGCACGCAACCTCGAGGAAATAGAAAATCTCGGCTTACGGGATAGTTTGGTCCGGATGAGGCAAAATAAATCAAGCTGGCGTTGAAAGATAACACAATAAAAAGGGCCAAAGGAATGGCGATTAAAATGGAGAAAGAAGGAATTCGTAGATGGTCACGTGCCGGTAGGCGGCGTGACTTACGACGGTAGCTTCGACGAGAACGAAAGTACGCGACAATACAGGAGGAGTTCACTCGTTTACAGTTGTTGAGTCAAAGCATGATCTGAACATTTTTAAACGCTATGATAAATGACTTGGGTAAAATGCGGATGTCCAATATGCGTCACTGATCCACCCATTGAGGCCTGCATTATGTAAACAAGATGAGAAGCTGGGCTCAGCTTCTCCAAAATTTCTTTTAGCAATGTCTACATCTCTAAGAAGCCACTCCAGTGAATATTTAATCACATCATCCCCTCAGTACAGCGAATTTTAATACCTCCTTTTCTTCTAAAAATTGTCGCATCTAGCATAGCGGTTTACGACCACTGGTCATCCACATCGTACGGAAATGGTCTAGCTTCCATGTTGTGTTTACAGAAGAAGAGTTGGTCGATCTTACAGAACTGCATGTTTTTTGTATGCTGTAAATTTTTATTTTTCGTCCAAACACACGAACCGACCACAAAATACACAATTTATAGTCAATGTACTGACCAAACCACATCTATCATTTATTCCACCTGTCCTACACATTCTGGGATATTATTTCTCATCTTCGTGGCTTCCTCACTGAAACACAAATAAAAGTTGCGTATAACAGCTTCAGCGTTGACTGAATCCTAAAGAGGAGAATGGCACAAGGCGAAGTTCTCTCAGTCGCCCTCTTTCTGCAGCCTTTGATCCTCATTTGCGTCGCATAGTGAATTCTTATCCTATGGGAATGACATAAAAATGTTCGTCTCCTTTCAAAGTGTTGAATATGTCCAAACCAGATAGCAGTATTCCACTCAGCGACCCAGGAAGCTGCTTTTTATATTCAATTGTTCTTGTTTATACTCCCACACGACCACCAGGTCAGTAGGTAAAAAAAAAAAGGTAAACTGCAGCAATTATCAATCCACCGTAGGATGGAAGCCTCCTCAACTATTCATGTTGAGGGAAATGGACCATAATCTGCCACGCTGGTTCAGTGCGGGTTGGCAGATCGACCGTATTTAGCAGTCAGGGGCTTGAATCCCGGTCCACTCAAAAAGCGCGTGCTACTGCACTTTCGCTCCTGACCACTAGGCTACGTCTTTTAATCTACTAAGGAACAAGAACCCGTTAGAATCATTGACCAAAAAACAGATGAAAAAATATATTGAGATGCATCGCCCCTCTAGTCATCTGCCCCGAATATGCATGTAAAAAGTTATCTAAATCAGTATTTAATACTGGATATGATAATTGTACAGAACCCTGTCTCAAGCAATTAAATGAAGTTTCCTTTAAAGTACAGAGGAGGATGGGCTTGGATGGAACTAATATAATCACGCTGGTAAAACTGTTAATACCCAAACTCGAGAAACGAAAGATCAACAGTGTTTTAAGCAAGACAAGTTTGCCTACAAACATACAGCGGCGGACAAAAAACTGCATCACCTTAAAAAAAGTAACATTTGTAGTGAAACGTATAAGATATTGTTTGATTGCAGTCATTTTTATTTGTCGCAAAGCATGTATTGCGTCAGATAACGCTCTATTGCATCAGACAGTAATTGCAAGGTATTGCATCAGCCGTTTCTACAAATACTGCATTGGAAGAGTATAGACGCTCGTAGTATCCTGTTTTGCGAAGGTGTAAGCATTGCTCCATATGTTCAGTAGGCATCAAGGAAAAAAAGTGTAGCTGTTGCTCTGTCCCAGGAAGGGCTTTCTACGCGTGCTGTCGCTGATAAAATAAGCTGTCAACAGAATCCCTGGTACTAAAATTAAACCGGTAATGTGAAGAGAAGACCTGGATCAGACCGTAAGAGAGTGACTACGCCTTCCCAAAATCGATATCTGAAACGGCTATGCCTTATCACCATGCTACTGCTCCTCATCTAAAACTAGACTTTGAGATGGCCTCTGGTGTTGAAACAATTGCACGAACTATCCAAAGTCGGGCTATCGGCCCAGCAAATGAAGAAGAAGCGACTTTCTTGTGCTAAAACGCATGTTTCATGGACAAAAGAGCAATGGGACAACGTCATATTTTCTGACGAATCGAAATTCAACTTGCATGGCTCGGATGAGAAGCGATATATCAGAAGACGAAAATCGGAGGCATACCATCCTGACTGCATAACACTGACTGTAAAGTTCTCCGCTGATCAGATGGTCTGGGGGATGCATAACAAGCAAATGGGTGAGGCGAATTGAGTTTATTAACGGAACGGTGAATATACAGAAACCTACACTGCTATCTTGGAGTAGTGCCTGAAACCCGTTATTAGGAATCACCACACTGCATTTTGGACGTTTTATGCTATTTAGATTTAATGATGAGTTTGTCTTCTTGTCTCACAAGGCTTAAAACATACTTACCCTTAAGGTGCTGTCATACCTCAGAAATGACAGTGTTGGACTGGCCCGGAAAAAGTGCAGATTTGAACCCTATTGAAAATTGTTGGTACGTAATAAATAAAAATAAATAAATTAAATAAATTTTCTGTTTATACTCCGGGACGACCAAACAGTCAGAGGAGTTAACAAGATAGACAGAATACAAGAAACAGCACCGTATTCAGCAGTCACGGGCTTGAACCCCCGGTCACTCAAGGCACGTGTACTTAGGCACCCGCGCGCCTGACCACTAGGCTACGGCGGCCTTCACTGAATGTCGTCTAAAATTGCTCAGAAGAAGCCAACAAGTAAGATTTAGCTGCAGGAGAGCACTGTAAGGGTGTGGTACCACGAAATTGGGCAACCGTATATCCAGAAGTTGATTAACTGTATTCCAGATCGTTGCAAGGCTGTAATTGCAGCTCGAGGAGGAACAATAAAATATTGAGGACTTATTTTGCTGATTTACAGTACATAATACTATTATGTTAACTTGTCATTTCAGTTTGTACACGTAAATTCAATAAAATATATGTTTGGTTCATGATTGCCGCATTTTACCTTTGAGAAGATATTTGTGGCAATTAGGTATATCAGGTGGAATCTTTTTATTGGATTTCATTCACAGAGATATATATCCCATCTAACATATACATTTAGAACTTTTTTGTCGGCCACTGTAGGATGTTTCTGCTAAACACGATTGACACTGCGACCCTATGCCGCCAGTAAGCGAAATCAAATTTGCCGCCCCAAAATATTTCGATTAAAAAATAAAATAAGGCGGAAATAATTATTATTAATTTAAAAAGAAAAGAATTACAATATATAATATGATAAAAGAACAAAAATAAAATTAAAAAATCATTCTGAAATAAACTTTAAATTCTAAATCACAGTAATCGTACAATAATAAAATAAAAGGAAAACTATACAAATTTGTTTCCTTGCTTTAAGAGATGCGAATTTATTAATTATTTCATTTATGATTATTTGTTCCAAAGGATCATTTTCTATTGAAATTACTGTCAAATTAGAGAGTGGCTGTTGAGACATTTTCGGTTGTAAATGATTTCTGAAAAATCCGTTCACCCGAGACAACTGAAACTGGTAGATTTAGAAAAATTCTTAATGCATCTACTACATTTGGAAAAGTATCTGCAAAATCGTTTTTAAAAATATATTGTAAACTTCAGATGGAGCAATATTGTCTTTAATATAAATTTGAAGTACTCTTAAGTTCTTCAGATAATCACATTCTGGAATATTATTTCAGGACTCAGTACGATCAGTGTCTCTTAATATATAAATCTTTGCAATGATTTAATAAATCGTCATCTGACCATTTTTAAATTCAGAAATGTTATATATAATATTCTGGCTGAACTCCAGAACATGGGTATCTCCATTGTGAGCGTGGCCGAAGAACGGAGTGATTGTTCTTATGTTTCTGGCGCCCCGGGCAAGTGCCCTACTAGGTCCGTACCTTAATCCGGCACTGAACAGAGATCCAGATAATAAGGAAATTAACGTGTCTCCAATTTCATGTACTGAATTTATTTCAAATGAATTATTTGCCTGCCTTATTGAGTAATGGTAAACGTTAACCAATCAGATGACCAGCTCGACTGCTGGGTATGTGGAACAGGCGGTTGGATAGGTTTTACGAGTACCACTGAGTTACAGAATGGTAATCCCTTTAACTCTTAATTCGTGCTTAGTAGCAGTAAGTACCTAATTGTCTCAATTGCCTGAAGGCTAGATGTGCGAACTGTTAATGCATTCCCAGTTAAGCCTCTCGTAATCCGTTCGTTATATGGAAATTTTCTTTTCTACAGAAACTTTAAAATGTAATTACCAAGGGGAATTCAAAAAATATCGCTAAATACAAAATTTCCTTTTAAAGAAGTTCGTTAAACAAGGTCCAACTGTATATGTCAAAAAAAATTTGGCGCCCTCCTGAACTGCAAGCTCACCTACCCACTTGCGGCGACCCTGGACATGGTAGGAGTGCCACCCAATAATGAGAACAAATACGTGCTGACAGAAGCTATAGAAAGAATATCTTAATGCAAACGAACTGAACATTTGACGTCTATAAACTCACGTTGACCTTTTCGTATTATTGATTTTGATCCTAACTTCAAAATGCATTGCCTCGACAACCTTCTCATTTTTCACACACCACCTTTGGCAAAAAAATAAATAAAATATTGTTATTACACGTATTTACACCCTTCCCCCAAGAGTTCGAGCTATTCCCAATGCTTGCAAGAGTTCCCGTAGGCAATTGCACCTTACAGATTCTATCACGAGGGACACTTTCCATGACGTAATAACTGTACAAAAACTGGACAAACCGACAAATGGATGACTTCCTTGTCTGAAAAAAATGGAACTCCTTTCTCACATGCAGCAAAATATGAGCTAATCTGTTATATTGACATTCGCTTCGTATTCAGTCCATCGTAATGTAGGTTCGCCACTTATCTGTGATTTGCAGTTCCGGTCTGAATCTACTTATCTGTGATTTGAAATTCCGGTCCGATTAGAGAAATTCTTAAAATCTTCTTTAGTGGAGGTTTCAGTTAGCCGATCTGAAGCAGAGGAAGTAAAGCTTTTTTCCTACCAAGTTGTTCAGAATTTTCATCCCATGAACATAGTTGTACAAACAGAACCAGTCCTTGAATTCAGAGAATCCACGTACAAGAATTACTGTTGAAGGAAAGGACTGCAAGGAGAAGTTACTGCCTGGATTGAGGTGGGGGAGGACCCTTTTTTAGGTTTTGGAGCACTTTCAGTCGGGGACCCAGTGCATTGTACCCCTTCCCTAAGGCCCTGTGTGTAAACATAACATACGACAGAGATAATTAGGACCAGCAACCAAATATCAGGTAGCATTCTGACCATAAAAGCAAAATAAATCAACCAATTTTACATTACTCTGTTTCATTTCATCGAATCGATTCTATTATAAAAAAATGATAATTTTTTAGGGTGCGTAGCCTAAGGATCGAGTGACATTAAGGACACTTAATGTCACTCGATCGGTTGTCTGTCTGTCACAGCATTGTATCTCTGGAACCACTCAACCTACTGACTTGAAATTTTGCATGGGTTTGTGGGCCAACATAACGCCATAGTGATCGTTGTTGACAAAAATTTAGTAAATGCTTGAGGGTATAACGACAGGGATAAGGGAGGAAAGACAGAATAAAATATAATGAAAATAATACCGTTTCGAAAAAGGTCACGCTAAATTCACTCAACCTTTTAAACATCATTATTTGAGAATCCCGTTGATTAATTAATAATGAATCCTCAACTCATATCTGTGGATTTTTTCAGATATATGGAAAGGGCATCAGTCTTATAGTTCTAGGGTAAATAATGAATATTTTTTTACATTCAGGACCGAACCAAAGTATTTTAGCCCCCAGGCCAGAAAGATTTTTCAGCGCCTCTGGTAAAGAACCTGCTAGCCCATACCTTAATTCTGCACGGTTTACATTTTACAACTTTCCCTGGATATAACCGAAACAAATGCAGGTGGTTGGTTAATCAGCAATAAAAATTAATATCAGTTGAGTGGACAAGTGCGACTGTACTGTATTGACACAGTTCCACAACGTCAAGGATTTCTGGGAGAATTTCATCCGGCAAGAAAAGTAAATTCACAAACGGAGTTCAATAATTGAGGTTCGCATTGACGCGAGTTGGCGTTTGTTCGTCGCTGCTGGTCCTTCGTCATAATGGAAAGAAAAGCAAATCACAGGGGGCAGTAACGCCTCACGAGGCGATCGATCTTCTTTCGATACTGATAGAATTTGACGACTGATGTTTAATTCATTCGGCAACACGTCACGATGCACAAACTATATTAAAATTCCGAGCTATTGACAGACGGATGACCTATGATTACCACAGATTGGCGGGTGTAGAGAGCGCGGTACAGGATTTGTCCTGACGGTACGACTACGGCTCTCGTGCCACTATTGAAGTTCCGGGTTATGGCATTCCTACTAGGAACGCGCAGCTAAAAGCCTTCCGGTTAGAACCTATCATGCGCGAGAGATGATGAAGTGGAAGGGAGAATTTGCTCTTGGCCAAGAGGAAGGATAAAGCGAAAATCCTCGTGCAGAAAAGAGGATCGAGAGACGAACAAAGCAACTCAAAATGAACGAGATCCAATGTGTTACTTGTGCGTGTGTCCTTTATAAACTAAATAAACAGCAAAGTAATGCGCTTTATACGTTTGAACCTTAATTTTTTTTTCTTTATGCTCCAAGATGGCTATATGAGGTCGAGGGAGTTTACAGCTATAGTGTTACAAGACGGCTATCCTGTTTTTTATGAATTCACGTGACTTTGGCATTGGGTGATGAAAACAATGCTTATTTTCAAATTTTTACACTATTTTTGCTTATTTTTAATTTTGAAAGTTTTGGTTAATTTTAAATTATTGTGAGGTTACGAAATGTTTTTTTTGTTGTTGTTTTATCGTTTCGAAACATACTTCAGTAGAGGACCTGTCTTTGGAGTATTTGGGCCTTAGGGAAATATTTTCGAGGACCCCTACTTTAATAATAATAAAAAAAAAAAAATTAACCCTATAATCCAAAATTAGGATTACAGTCGGATATAATAATGTAAAGCAAATAAATTTGCATATATTTCTAAGAGTAAAAATTAAGAATGCACAACACATACGTATTCCAATGAAACATTTATTTTTGGTATCAAAATCAGGTACAAATACCACGATGATTTTATTTGCATATTTTATAAGGAACACGAACGCTCATGCTTGTCGTTAAGCTACTGGAAATCACTGATTTTGGTAGTGTCCATTGCCATTTACGGGCCCCGCAAAATACGAGCTCTAGGCACGTGCCTAGGGCTCGTATTTTGCGGGGCCCGTAAATGAATGAGGTACGTGGTCCATTTTGGGTTCAAACACGACCCTCTGAGGCTTTCAATGCATAGAAAAACAGGCAGACAGATTTTTTTTTTTTTTTTTTTTTTTTAAATACGAGCGCTGTTCAGAAAGTAGTGGGCACTTTAAAACCAATTCTCATTGCCATAAAAAGGAGCTTTATTTTAAAAAAAAGCGCCTTTTTATACTCGGATCACTGGGTCAGATGAGTTTATATTAATTGTTTTGACAACGAATACACTAATTGCATTTAGCAGTCATGCGGGCTTGAACCACGGTTCAATCAAAGCACATGTACTTCTGCACCCTTGCGCCTGCCCACCTGACTACTTCGAGCTTTGACGGTTACATTCCCTCAGAGCAGTCTTCTGGCATCCTGTGTAACTTCATTTCAAAACATGACAGGCATCGAATACCAAAATGAATTAAAAAAACTTGAGTCTGACCTCTGAGCTGCTCCGCGATCTTGTGGAGTACATAAAATTCATTGCAACTCCAATCGTCTTTTGATCATTTTTAACCCCTTTTTTTAGTATAGGATATTTGTACTGTTCCGACTGAGTTCTTTGGTTATTTTTTAATAACACGCTACTTTTCGTGGAAAAAAAGGGAGGATTGCGACAGAAAAGGAGGATCCATTTAAATTGTAGGGTGATGTGTGCAGAAGCCATGTAGAAAGCAGGGAGGGGACATGAGCGTACTTTTCCATTTACCCATCAAGACACACACACGGAGTAATTGCACGCCAAGATAGCGGGGCCAGGAATAATTACCTTTAATTAATCGGCAAACAAATTAAACCGCTCTCCTCCGGCTTGTTATGAATAACGAAGTCAATAAGACAACAAATACTGCGGTCAATATCTTGAATAACTTAAAACACGCAGCCTGCGTTAACGAACAATGAAATCGTCTTCTTGGCAAAGGTTCCCCTCTTTGCAAACACCTACCTTTTCACTCTTTATTCCTCTTATGTTCGGAGAACAAAAGTCTTTATCTACAGCCCAACAGATGCTTCTCGGGATTTCCTTAACTGCACTTTCCGTGCTTCATCCCTGGCTTTGCACTTCGATTTCATCTTCAATTTGCTCAACTTCCTGTTCCTTCCTCCCCTCCCCCCGCCATCCGATTGCCGCAAATCGCCTAAGAAAGCAAACTTTCCAGGAAGTCCGCGTATGTGTGTAAGAATCGCGAGCTTTGTCAGCAGGTTACCTGATTGAGATCGTTGCACCATGATTGCAGGTGACCTAGGGCGATGTTTTATCAGAGCCACGTACTTTCCAAGAGGAAAAGTTAATTGTCTTTTGCCAAGATTACGTGGGTCGTCTTCATACTCGGATTTGAATACGTCCGAATGAATTAAGTGCGCAGCTAAATATAGAATCAAGCTCTGATATACTAACATTGGAAGGCTGACTGACGAACTTCATTTTAATAAAATACAAGCGACAATATTTGTTCCTTATAAAAAAGAAGACATTGCGACATCCATTCAAGTCACGTGAATTATAATTAATAATAAATTAATTGCAATATTTGATTCACTTTATTGTAGAATTCGAGAGCCCCCCCATCAATACATGATGGGGGGGCTCTCGAAAACCGGCCCGTTACTGCCAGTAGTTGTTAGCAGCGCGTTAAACGAATGATAAGTCTCTTATTCAAATGTTTTTATTTTCTGTCAGCTGGTGTACATAATACCTACCCTCCACGGTCATTTCCACAAAGAATTAATAGGAGAGTTTTTCAAAGAATCTTTGCAAGCCAACGCCCATCTTAGCCGAATAAATTCACTCGCTAATTAATATGTATATACACGAAACTTTTACTCATGTTCATTCGCATTTGCCCTTTCCTCCCTCCCCCCCCCCCAGCCTACGGCACGGTTAAAAATGAATCATCGATCACCTGAAGTGCATGTTGTTGTTGTTTTTTTTATAAACTTGCGTGTAGCCACCTGCAAAGGCAAGATAAATACCCATTTACTGATTGGATACTCATTAATGTCTTGAACTAATATTTCTTCAACCAGGGAAGGGTGTGTAAAGAAACATTGGGCGGTTTGTTTTTATGTAGTCATACACGTTGTTTTTAGACACCACCAGACATCATCCTCAGGGTATTGCAGTGTATGGTAGAAGGCAAAGAATAAAAAGTAATTTAAGACTTCAAAAGTCTTGAAACCGTTTTCTGCTGGCATGGCTCCCGAAAGACCACTTTTATTTCTTTCTTTTTTTGTAATATTTTCCATAAATATTCTCTCATTGTTTATACTGTATTTTCTGTTTTCATTTCCATATACTACGAATTACAAAACATTAAATTTTTGTTCGGCGTTTAACAGACGTCAGGTGAGCAAAAACATCTACCTTTATTATCGTTGCGATACAGCTTTGATTTCGCTGGATAAACACGAAGAGCTGAAAAAAAAATAGACGTTCACATTGCGTCTACCAGACACCACACGAGTGTGTGAGTTTCAACAGTGACTGAAAATTATTTTTAAAATTACGATAACTTTATTATTATTGGTCTACCTCAATTGTGTTTAGCAAATCATAATTAATATATTCCCGTTTTAAATTCGGTAAAAAAAAGCTAAAAATTATTATTATTTTTTTTTATAATTATAACGAAAGAGGAGACTTAAATAGACGCCATGCGAGTGTCCGTGTCACAATTGAGGTTGAGAGTGAGTAAAGTTTAAAGATAAGATAATCAATATAAAACTATATTTAGTATGAACGTAAAATTTAAAATTCGTTACTCCTGTTCTTTTTCTTTCCCTCCCCTTCTTAAAGCCTTCCTACTTTCTTCTTCTCACTAACATTCTGTTTATAACCACGCTGGCACAATTTTTTGCTACACCCCTCCCCGTTTGTGCACCATTGGTTTTGTACCAACTCTCTCCTAATATCAAAAATAAAGAGCCAACAACCTTGAAGAAGCTGGAATTGCAAATATACTTCTAAAATAAGGAGTTAAAGATACTTAATATCTTCCTACCTGCTTACTTTCTTTTGATTCTCGTTCGTTGTGTTAAAGGAATTGCCATTCTTGGTAGAACATTCTCAAAGGTCGAATACTTAAGTCGAGCACTCAAAACACAGAAGTATACTATCATAACTACCTTGTTGTCTTTTTGCACTTTCAAAATACAATTAAAAACTAAGCAATTAAAGAGAGTTATTAAAACTACGCAATTAACAATATTACACACTTCCAAAATACAACAGTAGACTAAACTACAAGCAGGTGTGTGCCGATAGTTGCGGTACCTGGTGTCTGTTTCATGAACTACAATTAACTGCTATCGATATTAAAATTATTTGTTCGTTGGAACTGCAGTCAATCAGTTCCAAAAAATATTATTTAATTCTTTCAGTTGGACCAGAACAAACAATCCTAATTCTAACAGATTGGTTGATAATTAGCGAGAAACCTTTCATGATGCATTCTAAGGCTTTAGAATGCATCATGAAAGGCCAGAAAATAAAAAACCAGCCTTCACCTTCTAACGCGATGATGCATTCGTTTTTAATAGCAAGTCCCATCTGGGATTTTACCATGATCTCTTCTTAATATTTCCTGCCAAAAACAAGGCGATAAAAGGATAAAAACATGAAGGTGACCATCGATTAAAAGTGATTCATATCTATACCTCACACAGATTACAGTAGATGGAAACGAATTCAAAAGTAACTCAGAGTTCCATTCCCGTATTAAAATTGGACAAAGTCTTTAAAATTCTAAACTAGTTTATTTTAATTACACTACGTAAATGAATTAACCATTGTATCCGTCTGTTTCTATTATTAACTAGCATTATGAATAGAAAAGAAATAAGGAACATTTTTTCCTGTACAGTTTGACAATTTGCGATTTCCCCCGCTTTGGATACTACTTCTGGATCGCTTCAGGAAAGGGAGATCTACTGGGGATTGGACAGAGAACAATACAACAATTGTATTTAAATAACAACAGACTGGTATCTTTTTTATTTTTCTACAGGATTCCAACATGATAGCGTACTTAACCTAACCAAGGTAAGGTCAGATTACCATAAAATCATAATCATTGCGATATCAGCATGATTAATTAACTATCAGGTTACATTACAAGCTGCTATGTTTAGTTTTGTTTGTTTACGTTTGTTCCAAAGCAACCAAGGCTATCAGGCGTCAATGTATTCTGTCTGTAATTAGGTATTATGCAACCCGCTTCTGAGACCGATTAACTCGGCCATGTTGTGAAGGTTGTTGTTGTTGTAGTAGGGGTTTTAGAAGCATCAGCGACTAAAGCCATATTGCCCCGTGTATATTGTCTGTAAATTGCGTGTGTTCTAAGGTCGATTTTATATTTTGCCGGACAAAAAAACCTAAGTTTACTGGAGAAAAAACTATGCTACCCTCGCTTGAGACCGACAAACTCAGCTACGTTGTGAAAAAGGACGAATTTTGACTCGAACTGAGCTCTCTTCTCCCGGTGCAGGGAGGACGGCAATCCTAACAACTGCATCCCACTAGGGCACGCTGTGAGGAAGGAAAAACTCATATAAAGGTCTCATTTGCAATCTGCAAATGAGACCTTTATATGAGTTTTTTGGCAATATGAGTTTTTTCTCGTGTTATTTGCAATCTGCGTATGGGAGAAAGGTGATTCTAGCCACAGTGCTTTTCGCCAGGACCAGTGTGGGAGAATAATGGCGGTTACGTTACAGGAAATAATGGATTGGGAATATGACTTTTCTTTACCGAAGGAGAATCTTTCCCGTTACTCGGAGATCTTTAACTCGTACACTTGCAAAATTGTTTCCCTGTAAATCAAACTGCCAAAAAATAACCGCTTCATTGGACGCGATTTAGAATAATATTATAATATGTAAATATTTTTATGTTCTTATTGATTATAATTTAATAGAAGATCTGGGTAGATGTCGCTAATTAAAATTTAGGAAAAATTATAGTGTAAAACCGCAAAAAACAAAACAAATTTTAAATTAACAAATATATTTGAAATATTTCTTAATATAACTTAACCTTCTGTGACTTATACGAAGTGGCCACCTCATTAAGTACACCTACCTCATAAGCGAGTAGTGGGTCTTTAGCCCTCAGAACAGTCAAGATTCGTGGCGTGAGATGAAGGTCCATGATGACTTGACTACTTCCCACAATTGTGGCAAATTAGATGGCTGCAGATGTCTACTCCGAAGTGTTCATTCCACCTCCTCTCACGGGTGCTCAATTGGACTGAGACCTGGTGACTGGGTTGGCCACCAGAGAATTCACTCTTATGTGCCTGAAACCAGCTCCGTGTAGTTCTGACCATGTGGCACTATCCTGTTAAAAGAACCCATTCGCAGATTAATACACTACAACCATGAAGGGATGCGACAGGTCGGAAACAATTTCCAGATACCCTATTGCATCCATATGTTGTTCATTGATATGAAGGGAATGAAAGTGCATCACAAAAATATTCCACACTGTCCCACTGCTACGCCATCCTGCACAGCAGGCACCTGGCTGAATAGGTCCGTAGACTCCTGGTGTTTCTCCATATTCTGTTCCTCACATCAGCGTGAAACAGCACGAATAGGGAATAATCATACTGGGCAACGTGTGTCCAATTCCCAGGTTCGTGAGCTCACTGTAATCGTACTTTCTTTTTTGCTGATGACACAGTGTAACCGAGTTCTGTCGTCGGCTGCGATACCCCATCGGAACGAGTTGTGCATTCTAAAATACACACACTGGCCAAATAAAGTACGAACCTTTATTCAATATCGAATCGGCAGCCTTCATTTGGAATAACAGCAAGTGTACAGATCGGCATGGATTCTATAAGGTGTTTTAGTGCATTTTGATTTAATTGTAACCATTCTTTCAGCAAAATACCGCGTAGATGCGAAAAAGTTGAAGGGGAGTTCGTTTCCGAGTAGTTCTTAGTTCTTTCCAGCATATTCCACACATTGTCAATAAGAATAAGATCAAGTGGATGTAAGGTGGCAGAGAAGGTCATGTTCTCCGAACCATTGTTGTACGATGCGCTGTTGCACTGTCATCCATAAAGTGGCCATCACCTTCGAGATAAACGTGTAATATTTCAGGGCGCAGTAAATCTGATACAAAATTGAGGAATTCCCTGGATGGCATTTGACCCTCCACCGGTATCAACGAACCCAGCGCGTGCCAATAAAATATTCCTCATACCGTGATACCACCTCCAGATGCTTGGGTTGCCTTAACAAGGCAAGCAAGTTCTATCGTGACTTTCTTCCATTGTCAACTGTCCAATCACGATGTTCTCTGCACCACTGCAAGTGAATTTTTCTGTTTTATCCTGAAACAAGTGGCTTCTGAATAGGCAGGCGACTGCCAATGTCCAATTCCTTCAATTCCGCTTACTTTACAGTCATTAAAAATCTTTGAGATGGATGCTTTGAGAACCAGTTATATCTTTCGTTTCTTGAATCGTGGCTCCTTTAGACCTTTATCAAAGTCTGACAGATCAGACGTTTTCTCCATTCTTGCTTCAGATTACTGCAGTCGAACAGCCTGTGCATTCTGTATACCCAACAAGGCAACAAATCATCATCCACGTCACAGTTTTCTATTTGCATTTCTTCTTGGATTGTCTTAATTCAAAGGTTCGTATATTTTTGACCAGTGTGTGTATTTCTTTCTTTACCACTGTTGCAATGGGTTGTTATTTGACTAATCTGCAGCCTTTTTTCCGTGCACAAGTCTTGTCAGCCTTCGTTGGCTTCTCGCACCAACGAGTTGTTCAGACCATAAGATCGCCGTTGGCTGGACATTATTTGATTGTGGGACCAATCTCGAAGCACCCTAGAGACGCAGTCGTACATCAAAATTCCAGCAAGGTTTCAGTTTCCGAAATACTCATACTGGTACGTCTGATTCCAACTACTTCCAAGCTCAAATCACCTTAAATCATTCGTCTTGCCTATTCTCAACAAGGGATGCTGCAACAGAAGGAGCAGTCCATTTCATAAAAAAGGTAGGTTCACCTAATAAAATGACCATTCGGTGTATATGGTCAAGTTATTTTATTGAAGATTTACTCCCGATATTACTTATTTATTCATATCTGTTGAACATCGTTAGAAATCGTAATAAACGAAATGGATCTGTCCAGCAGTTTGACAAGCGAGGTGATGGCTGAAACAAGAGTTCAGAAGAATGAACTCTTGGTATTTGTAAGAAACGTACACATCTCTCTCTCTCTCTCTCTCTCTCTCTCTCTCTCTCTCTCTCTCTCTCTCTCTCTCTCTCTCTCTCTCTCTCTCTCTCTCTCGTGACCGATTGTTTGAGGTTAGCAATGTCGACTGGAAATTCACATCGTTTTCCAAAGTGTCGAAATTCCTTCAATGCTCCACGTGCATGTAGGCTTCCATTAACTGCTACGAACATCTTTACAAATGGAAAGGGTTACAGACGTAATTACCAAAGTTCCTTAAGAGTTGACACTTAAGATTAATACTAGAGAAGCTGTAAACACTTTGATTAATTATTGCAGTCCGTTTGAAGAATTTTCCGATTAATCATCAACGGCAATGCTAATTCCGGGCACTGTTTCTGAACGGAACTGTCGCTTGACCTCGTCACTTTCTCAGCAAAGCGTGACCTCCCCGCGCTGACCTGTGCGGCTGACCACTTAAATGCGGCTAACGATCACGGTCGTTTGTCGAACCGTAGCATTTCAGACGTTCATTCCTATCACGTGAGGCGGCAAAGTATAGACGACGCCCGCTATTGTTGGCAACAGCTGTCGTTAAACGGACGCGCTGGAGGTACTCGTTGTCGTGGAATGTGTCGACGCCGAAAGAACTCTCCAGGCTAATCGTCATTGCCAACAGGAGCAATCAGTATTACGTGTGTGGCATGTGCAAAGCTAACAGCGATTGATACGCCGTCTGTGGTTGTCCAGGTAGTTTACCTGCAACAAAACAGGAGACCTAAATGGGCTCCTTACTTAATCTACTTAGTGTCACGCACCTGGTGACACTTATCTTTTCCTTTGTGAACACACACACGAAAGCATGTTTAGCTGCTTTAATACAGAAACCGAATTTATCACTTCGTGGCTGAAAATTCCATCAAACATATATCGTGGATGATTGTTGGTGCACACATCGGTCCTCGAGACTCACAAAGATTAACCTACAAATTTCGAATTGTTCCTTTTTTTCCCCCACTTATTGCATTCCCAGACTGCCACAAACTTTTTTTATTGTTGTTGTAGAGTTTTAGCATCCTCAGTGACACTTAGGCCGTACTCCTACGTCTATAAATTGCGTGTGTGCTGTGGTCGATTTGCCTGTTTGTTGGTTGTCGTTGTAGGGTTTTAGGAGCATCAGCAAATAAGGCCACATTGTTCCACATTTTGTCTGTAAATTACGTGTGATCTGAGGACAAATTTCTGTTTTCTGAAAGAAAAACCCGAGTTAGTCGGCCTGAGACCGACTAACTCAGCCACGTTGTGAAAAAGGGCTACAAAAATTCCTCACTTCATCGATGGGATTCGAATTCAGGTCTTTTCCACCCGGTGTGGGGAATGTAAATGATAAAGGCAACTAAAATCCGAATTAAAGTCAGATGTCTTATGCTTACAAGTTAGTGCAAATGCATCAGATCTGCTCCCAGCTAACTACTAACAGGATGTTTGTTAATGTCAAAGGCAAAAGTGTATTTTTAAACTGTGAATACCACGCGTTCTAAGGATGCTTTGTTCGATCCGGTCACTTAAATTACCACCAGGGCAACTACAATTACAACTCAGGCAGTGAGGAGTCGGTATGTTGGCTCTATAAACTGTTCTTAAACCAATTTCTTCTACTTTAGACCATAAAACGAGCTAAAATCCTTCCATCTAAAGTGCAGGAAGGGGGATGGTGCTACGTAGTTTGAAACTTAACTAAAGTTAACTGAAAAAAATACAATTCAATATTGTCAACTCAATAATATGTGTGGTACTTTGGCAACGTCTCGAGATTCTGTTGAAATTTCTTTTTCAGGCTTAATAATGTGCCAGCAAAGAAATAAAGGTGCAGGAGCTCTGAGATGAGAATATTTCAATAAATAGTAGCTTATATATTAAATAAATAGCATATACACATTGTCTTTAGAGAAATGTGATTATCAGAGATTTATTAGCTTATTAGAGAGCAGAACGACATTGATTACAAGTCTTTGAAAACAGTAGTGGAAATCCAGCCATCCCTGCCTGATAAATAAATCTTCTTCATATTTAGCTATCTTAGCATTTAAAAAGTTTCTAAGACTTACAAATCTTAGAAAAATAAGAAATTTCATAGGAAAGTAACTGGCTACTTTCCTATTCACTTAGGTGATTGGGAATACCATTGTGCATCTCTGGTCAACATGCATCGAAGTGTGGATGGAAACGCCCATCCCGCCTCAACAACAACTCCCTTGGGGGGATACCCTAACTCCTCTGCGTGAGGTCAGTGAACTACGTCTCCATTGAAGAGATTTTAAGAATTCCTCCAATCCGTAAAGGGACTCGAACTTAGACCTCTCCAAATGAGGGACAAGGGGCAATTCCCCTGTAATTTCAGAATTATCCAAGTGGTGATGGATTTGTAAATGCAAGTAAGAGCTTGGCTTGTCCGTCTGTCTGTCCGCATGTAACAACTCGGTTTCCAACGAGCATATTTGCACAAACTTATATTTGGCTCTGTTGGAAACATTTGCTGAGGTATTAATTAAATTTAAGTAAAATCAGACCTTTTTTTGCTATATATCAGGTTATTTATTAATTTATTTAATTATATTCAACAGAAATTCATTTAAACTTACAGCGTATTTATTTATCATTGCCTTTAAACTCACATTTCATAGACAAGTCTAAACATTTCTCTTGAAAAATAACTTGCAAAAAATCACCAAAAGAGCGTTTTCAACAGAAAAAAATCCACACTTGACCAACATGTACACGATAAAACACACAAATAAGACATTTACAACTTCAACACCGAGAGGGATGTGAAGTTCAATAGATAAATGGCACAAACTAGTGTCATTAATAGAGCTTATTAATTTTCTCCTCATTAAACAACATTTCCACATTAACGTGCCAGTAGTGGCGCATTTATTACAATTCATTAAAAAAATCTTTACAATACAACCGAAATACAATACCACCTTCTAAACCCCACGCGATAACTTAAACATATGGTAAAGTATAAGCCATGCAGTGAAAGTACTTCTACAGGGTAAAACTGCAAATAGATAACAGAGAATTCTCAAGTACGCGGTTTTTACTGCTTCTGAAGATTTGCGCATTCCCCTGAGATCAATTTTAAATAAAAAGGAACTGATTTTAACGTATTTCTCCTAGAAAGAATTCTCCTTTGTAATGAAAATCCATTGAGCCAGCTTACTCCGTTTATAGGCATCATCACTAAGCCTAGAGTGACATGGACAAGTTCCGAATGTAAATTCAATCCTCTTTTTTCTGTAATACAACTGAGGAATAGACAGCTACTGCTCTTCAAAAAGCACCATAAGTCCGTCGGCATCTCCTGCCGTTGTCTACCACGTTCTTTCATAGGTCATTTGTTAACCACCGGCCGTAAAAGGCCCCTGTTCGCCGCGCTACTAGCTGCTCCTTTATGTGTTTTTAATCCGAAATGACATTTGTGATAAAAGTCATTAGGTTGTGCGAAGCGTGACTCGGTCGCTACCTTTCGTACAGGAAGTGGTATTTGTCTCCTTGGAGACACAACAAGGCTCGTATCTGCCGCGCAGCACGTGCAGGGGGGAAGAAAGAAGATACAAGCCGTTAGATCGTGGCAAATGTTACTACTTTGCGCTTCCAACTGTACGTTCCGAGAGAACATTGGAGCAGAATGAGAGAGAGAGAGAGAATAATGTGACTTATTAGTGCTCACGCAAAGCTAGAGGCAAATGGTGGATAAGTGTTTCAAGCAATAACAAGTCTCTCCTTTTTGTTATAAAAAGGAGAGACTCGATAACAGTGTTTGTTGCTGTTGTTCGAGAGATAGGACTGTTGTTATTGCAACTTTTGATTAAAAAAAAACTTAGAATGAATCCTTTTTCATAAAATATAGTTTGGGCTCTCGTATCAATTCTTTATTAGTTTTTCTGATTCAAAACAAGTTCCACGTTCTTGCATCATTTGGCCTTACTACTACTAAAAAGAAATTGCTTTTGTCAAACTTGTTTTTTGGCGAATAAATATATTTTATTATTTATAATAATCTTTTATTTGGCTGTCCGATTGACAGCACAGTGAATAATTTTAAGATAAAAATCAGTACAAAAAGCACTTTGCGGTTCTAATTTGATTCTTAACTCCGTTTCTTTCTATTAGTTAGCTTTGTCTTTCACGCTTCGACAAAACGCTTAAAAAATAATAAAAATTAGAGCATTCCTTGGCCAGTACTGGTTAGTGGCCTTGACCTTGCCTCTTTTTTCGCCAGGTCGGTTTCGAAGAATCCTATAGCTCTGTTACGGCTCATCGTCCATCTCATTCCTCTTTCATGACTGGTGCGAAACTTGTGTCTCCTGAGGTGCTCCTACAGTCTATAAAAGAAGTGATTAGGGTTACCCGAGAACAACCTCATCCATCTGTATTATATGATGTTCATAAATTGTATGGTCTGGTCGTTTACCTGTTTTGCTGGAAGAAAATCCCGAGTTTCTGGAAGGAAAGCGCTTGCTGTCCTCGCCTGAGACCGAGGACTTTCTTTTTTTGCGTCGTTAATTGGATTCAATCCGAACCTTTATCATCCAATATGGAAAGATGGATTATAACCACTGTGCTACACGTGAGGACCAACAGTAAGAGAATGTAGACATGCATACTCTTCATATTGGTCCTCGCGTGAGCACAGTGGTTATAATTGCCATCCTCAACTGGTTGGTAAAGATCCGGGTTCAAACAGTTTGGTACTGCCATATCCTTCCAACAGAAAGGCAGTAACCTTCAATATCTAGCAATGCTACAACCCACTGTTTGGGAAAGAGCATTGTCTTGGCGAAAACAAACTTCTCTTCCCGCCAAGTCACGACATTTCCTCTGCAGTCCGACTTCCTCCGCAGCTTTAGAACAACCCTCAAGGCATCACAGTAGCGCCAGCATTGACGGTATGAATCTCCTCCAGAAAATCGATTCGAATATCGCATCTGATATCTGTAAAGAAATGTGTACAGCATTTTTTTTGAATTAAATTCTAATCTGCCTCGTGTGAAAGGAAAAATTTTAAAACACGTTTATTTATTTGAAACACATTATTGAGTGTTTACTTCAAATAGAATATGAACGCGAAGAGTAACTTATAAAAGAAAAAAAAAAACTTCGTAAATAATAACATTAGCTTAATCAAAACAAGCATAAGTTACATGTAGCGCATCAATTTACCTAATTTACATTAAAATCAGTAGCGAGTCATGCAGATATAATTTGTTCCACGACTGTAAAAGTATCTTCCTTTAATCTCCTTTTTACATTATTTATGAACTCAGCAATCCACGAATGAATCTAAAATGAATTGATGCGTCCTAATTAATTCTAGTTTAAATTGAATTATGGTATAGCTCTGGATGTCTTCGTAGGTGATAAAGCCATCCTCCCACCAGGGAGACTTACATTTATTACAACTTAAAAACAAATTAAAGCTTACAATTACTTTTTTTAAGCGGAAAGGTAACTTTGAATCTCCAACAATAAAAAAATTGGGTACAATCCAACAGATGTTGTATATCTGGGGAACGTTAAACATGAACTTTTTTTACAGTATTTTATAAGCAATATTTTAAACCCTTCAAATAATTAATCAGGCGAGAATTACTGTTCAACTTAATCCTTAACTGCAAGATAAGGTGGAGTAAAAACGAAAAATAAAAACGCAGCTTTTAAAGAATCAGAGCAAGTCGGAACATAGAGAACCGTGAATTTTGGGCCATTAGTATGGATCGCAGTCCACGGATCGTACCACCCATTAAGCATCAGGTGTGCACACCCTCTAGTGAAGAAAAAACTTACACCTGAAGTGGCATGGAAGAATCTTAAACAAGTCATTAGATGCCGGATGGCTCTTGCCATCAGTCAGAGATTTAAGCCTACACGTAACATTATCTTTCTCCGGACTTCTGAAACCTGTGATTTATTTGACATGCGCCACAGTCAAGAGTTCTTGAAGAATCTTTCTGTTGATACCATTGCGTTCTTCTTAGACTTGTAGGTGTGCCGAACCGGAAAATTTCAGACATACTTTTGGCGTTTTAATGAAGGTACAAATGTTAACGATAAATATGCCAAAGATTGCTTTCAACCCTTGTATACGTGATCGGATTGGTTACGTATTTCGAGTTGTTTTTTTGCTCAAGGATGGGTTTATTTCGAGGGTAATAGCTGTTATTGATTGAAAAAGATTTTGTTTATAGAGACGTGTTACAGAGAAAATAAAGATGCGAATTTAAAAGGCTTAATGACCCTGTGTGGGAAAACATTTACTGCTAAATATTTAAAATGTTTTAATAAAACAGAATAACTGACGTATTAAAAACACATTTCAGTAAAATGAGTTCTATTCATATTGAATGAGTGGAGCTATTTAATTTCCAGGATTATAATCATCTGTCAGGGATTATAGAGTATGTGTAGGTCATCGTCCGAGATCGTTGGACCTCCCGAGATGATCTAAAGTAATGCAAGTGTACCTTATATAGCCTAGGCAAAGGGTTTTTAACTTGAGATTGTAAATCTTCTCGGCAGGGTGATTTTTATTATCCGGTAACACTGAAAGGAATTTACAGCTCTTTCACTAAGGTCATGAGAGAGGTTGGCTTTGGTGAAAGTTGAGGAAAAGTGCTGGAAGATGGTTGGTTAGTTCCAGAATAGCAGTTTTTATGCTGCTTAGAGGGCTAAACGGCCTGGTCATAAACTAACAGATTCAGATTTGCTATTGAGCAGGAGGGGAGGACAGAGGAAACAGCTATACAGAAAAAGAGACACTATTTGTGGTTTGAGAATTACAGTCCCAACGGCTGAAGAGTCTGCGGTTGTGCGTTCAAGGCCAGTTGCATTAAATAATAAGGCATAGGAGAAACCTTACTCGAGATCAGCTGACTACAGCTCCGATTGAAGAGACCTTTAAGAATCCCTCCAGTGTATGAGGGTTACTGACAAAGCAAGTATCACCCAGTGAAAGCTGTATGTGTAGTTTATGGGTAATTGCCTGTTGAACCTTGAAAAAACCAGAATTTCCAGAATGCAAATCATGAATCCCCCTATCAAAGTCGACTAATTTAGCTACGGTGTGGAAAAAAAATTATTCTGTCCCGAGCTGAAGTATTTGTCAGCTTCAGCCCGGCGACACATCGAATCTAGGCATTACACGCTCAATGCGACAGAGAAGCGAAGGTAGTCCTTGTAGCCCCAGGGTGAAGTCTCCCCCCTCCAAGTAATATACTTGTCTAAGCTCGGCCTGATTGCGAAATGCGTAGTAGCTGTTCGATCAAATCTTTTGGAACGTATCAGGCACCAAGCAAAACAAGTAATTACAAAACTTTCATTCAAAACTTTAAGCTGAGAGTCAATATGTACAACTGCAGTCCGTGGGAGTGAATTCGGTAAAGTTTATGTCGGGAACTGTCCTGAGAATAGCAACTGTTTGACATTCATTGAACAATAATACGTATATGAATTATGTAAAAGTTATTATCATACGACATATGTAGTTTTAGACTTCGCTTTGCTTGTAGTGTACTATCGATCTAGGAATGATATGCTTGTAAATGAACGCCTATTTTCAGTACTGGAAAATTAATAAAACAAGAAAAGACAGTCACAGCAGGGCAGAATGTAAGGGAAAGAAGATGAATTATTATTTTTTTTTCGTGAAATTACATCATAATGAGACGTGCAGGCATTACAATGGTGCAGTTGACATTCTGAAAGCATAGTTTTTTTCGCATTTTGTCATTAAGAAGAGATTCCCAAAATTTTATTAATTCGAAAAGTTCTTAAACGTAGTAATATGTTATTTACTCGACAAGTCCATCTTCCTTCCCACACCGGGTGGAAAAGGCGCGGGGTCCAATCATCCTGTCAATAACGCGAAGAACTTTTATAAGCTTTTTTCACTCCGTGGGTGAGTTAATCAATCTCAAGGGAAAATAGCACAGTTCCCTCACCCCCCACGAAACTCCGATTTTTCGTCAAACAAAACAGGCAAACCGACCAGAGGACACACGCTATTAAATAGACACGGGTAGATGAGGTAATTCTCGGGTGGCTCTAATATGGCTGTGTTTTTTGTTTCTTTGTTTTTTGTTTTTACTCGCGCAAGTCGTTGAACTATGTTTATGGACTTGTCGAGTAAATAAAATCCTAATTCTTAAACGAAGTTCTTGAAAGTCTTTAATCTATGTTTGAATAAGGCATGAGTTTTTGCACGTTTTCACAGATTTGATACCTTCCGGCTCCCTGATGAGACTGCAACATCATCGAAACAGATGTCAGGGCGGCAACTCTTTATTAAGAGTGGAGCTTCTCATATGAAAGCAGTTTCATTACGAAAAAAATATATATTACTTAAGAAAACCAAAACGTGTACTCCAACAGTAAAAAATACGAGTTAATAGCAAGACTAATCCAAAAAAAAAAACGAGCTTGAACAGCTTAATGATTATCTGATAGCTCAAAAGCCGATGATTACTAAGCTAGAAGAAATTTGCAATTTTCCACTTTTAAAATATCTAAACTAAAAAATTAAACAGAGGTTGTCTCATCACTCGAAGTATTTTTTTCGATTTTTTTTAAATTCTTTCCCTAAAGGCTTCTGAAAGCGAACGTGTCTCGCGCATAAGTAGTAGCATGTGCGGCCACATATTGCCATCGGGAATTTCTCGTAAATCCCCGTGAAGCTCTTTAAAACTTGCAGTGTCCATAAATTACAGGGAAAGATCAGCCAGAGCACCTATTTTAACCAGTCGTTAAAACAGAAACGAAGGCAGCTTTATTAGTAGAAACAGTTGCCAACTCGGTGCATACCTCGCATGCCTCGACGCCTAACGTCATGCGAAAAGGTGTAGACTTCCATCATAGATTTCTGTAATTATTGCTCGGGGCTTGATTAAAATAATACCATTAATGGAAAGAGAAAAAAATGATCCTCAGCTGCTACAGGATTACCTCAAAGCAGCGGTGCTTTATCTTGAACTAATTACAGCGCTCGACTATGCGGGCCCTTCGAAAATACCTCACAGCTAACGCTCAACTTCCCCACTATGCCAGAATTATTTTAATCGCAAAACATCTGAGAGCAGTTACATCTGTCCTAGAAGTGGATGGCCAAAGTCACTGGAGAGAAAAATACAAATTTAACGTCAACTTCTGAGGAGCATCTTATATATGCTATTGCCAGCACGTCTGTAATATGTAGCTAAAAATGGCTTCGTTTTTATTTTATTTTATTTTTTTTGCAGTTTTTAATTGGACATTCGTACAAGAATCCTTCGAAGTCATCAAATTAATGTAAAATACTTTCTATTCTCGCGATGTCCTTGCGCAAAGGCACTAAAAGGAAGTCGAGCTGATGCCATAAGGAACAGCTGTAGGTTACAGTGGAAAGGAAATAATGCAAACCTTAATTACAGGTCGACTGTGGAATCTGGATTCGTTCTGGTTGTTACAAAGAGCATTGGGAATACAGCCTCTGGTAACGCGAAGAACAGTTGTTAGGTTTCAATGTATGCAGTTGGACAGAATTAAACGATTCTAAGACAGCAGGAGGGTGAGTGAAATGCAAATTGCTTCTGTGTGCAAAATATATTTAAATCTCTACTATTTTTCATTCTGAAACTTTTTTTTTGCCTCTTATTTAATTCTTTCTGTACGTAACTTTTTATTCCACTTCTGTGCCTGAAAGAAAACCAAAGAGGGAAAAAATAATAATGATACACTTTCTTCGAATTCTCCATTGAATTTCTTCAGTCTACCACTTCTGTAGTGTGTCTTTGTTTCCCTTGGTAAAGAAAAAACCTTTTCTGTACTTGTTCTTATATATTTTCTTAATCTTGTACATGTACAACATTAAGACAATATAAATTAAAAAATATTTGAAAATTTAAATTTAATTTTAATTGCTTAAATCCAATAGCTATTTTCTCAATTTGAATAGCCAAAAATTCAAATTTATTCAAACGTATTTTTTTCTAAGATTTCTTAGAAAAAAAATGATCTTTATAAAATATAAAAATAAAAATAAACTTATAAATGAAGCGATGGAAACTCAAGAAGAAAGGTTGGGATCGTCTAAGGAAGTGGTTCTTAAACTTTTTCAGCTGACAGCACCCTAGTATTATGTGTTGTGATTCGCTGCACCCTCTGATACAGGACCACTCGGGAGGGTGATGAAGTCCCCAAATTTACGAATGCACCTAAAACCATTCTTAAAATCTCTTCAGAGATGATTTTTCCAGCGATTGATGCTGTTATATATCTGATCTTCCATCGCTATCAGCTACTAATTCTTGATTTACGGATGATGACGTTGATGATTTCGTGAGCAGGGTGATTTCCAAGAAGTTTGTGGCTCAACTCAAGCAACTTCCTCAGAACGCAAATTCAAATTCGATTCAATTTCCGTTCAGTCAAACTACTGATTATTGAAATAAGTTTATACATTTATTGAATCCATCAAAATAAATAATTTTTTTATAAAGTTGACGGCACCTCTACGAAATATAACAACGCAATTAAAAATTGAGTTTTTAAAAATAAAAAAAAGTTAAATAAAATCTCTTTCAAAATAACATAATTTATTTTAGAACTGTTCCGGCTAATTATAGTTTTATCGTTGGAAATAAAATCAACAAATTAAAAAACAATTTTTTCTTAATTTGGTGATTAACTCGATTACAATTTCTCCAATACGTCAATATCTTAAATTTCAAAAAATTGCCCGCGCTACCCTTCCACAGCGCCCTTCTATCTTCTTTTTCAGTCGTATTTCTTTTAAATAGCTTCAAGAACGGTGATTTATTACTACACTACTTCTTAAAATGACACAATCCAGCAGTACACTCACTTTCATTTTCATGAGGAATATCAATAGATTGTAACATCTTGTAGCTTGCCAGGAAATGTTTCATCGGATTTTTCTCTCTCTCTCTCTCTTTTTTTTTCTTTCCTTCCATCAAACTTTGAGGAAGACTAATTCTAGCTCGCTCTCGCTCAAACTGAAAATTCGAGAAAAAGGCGGCACTGTGTAATACGACCCAAGTTAAGGCGGAAGTACCTCAACAGGAGCAATAAATTCCTGTCACTCACAAACTTCTATAGATAACTGTGAGCGTTTTTCTGGCATGGAACTATGTATCAATCAGAGACGGTATCACCAATCGGACAGTGACCCCATAACCTAGACGCCTTAAATACACTAAGTTTTTCTTAACAGTGTGAACTTTTACAAGTTTAATGCATCGAGAAACATCACGGATGTATTGAAAGATGGAAGGAATATGGTAGATTCGTTAATGTGCGTTAGTTATACGGTATATTATCTATAGTATCCAGCACGTTCTTAAAAATAAAAAATTAATAAAAAATCAAAGTTACTTGTTCATTATATGCCTCTTCTTAGGCTTCTTGGGGCCTTGAGTACTGCATACAAGTCTAAAGACCTCATTTTAGGAAGGATGTAGAATTCTTTAGCGAGTACAGGGAAGGGCAGCAAGATTGGTGAGGGGAACAAAAGGGTGATCTTACCAAGACAGGCTTAAGTTCTGCAAATTGCAGCGTCTGGACACTAGGCACCTGCGAGGTTATCTGATTAAGGTGTATAAGGCCTTGAATGGGTTGACCAGGTTCAATTCTGATGGGATTCTTCCACTTGCTCAGATTACGAACCTGGGGGGGGCATAAATTTAAATTGAAGACAGACAATTGTAGAATAGATGTGCGGAAATTTTCCTTTAGCTAGCGGGTAGTTGATTGCTGGGACAAACTTCCATCTGTCGTTGTGGAAGTTGGTAGCTTAAATAAATTCAAGGAGGAACTGGACAAACGTTTAGAGGGAATGGACGTGTGAAGTAGGTTTTTTTTTTTTTTTTTGGGAGGGAATGATGCTACATCAACTTGCTTTCTTGCATCACATGCCTTGATTACTACTACTCATTGAAAAGGTGGCACTGTGTAATACGACCCCAGAATTACAAATTATTTTAAATGTATTAATATTACGAATTTTATGAGGTCAGACAATAAAGCGACCAGACTATTTCTGTAAAAAATAAAAATAAAAAATTATCACTAACCTTTAGTGGGTTACCTTCAAAGAGCTCTCCTTTTGACATTATACTAATCCCAAGATGCAACTATATACACTGAAACAGGAAGGACTATCTAACTTATATCGAGTCGGGCTTCTACGGCTCGCAGAACAGCTTGCATATATTAAGACGTGGATGTTACAAGGGCTTGAACAGATCTTGAGATATGGATTGCCACGCTATCTGTATAGACTTCCTTAATTGTCCCACGTTCGAGGGTGATGGATCTGCATGTCTGGCTGGCAGTTCAACATCATCTAACAGATTATTCCCCACTGATGGGGAATTGTTATGGAATTTGGTAACAATTCAGACTGCACCTGGAATATACCACCACTTAGAGGTAGAGTAGAGATATCGATGGATATACTTGTTGGCAACGTCATTGCTGGCTAGTACACGTCATATACCCTAGATTCTGGTGAATCAGAGAAGATAGGATATCCTAGCTAAGCATTCACCAGCTTAGCAACTGCACCAGCATTCATCCAACAACCGCACCCTCCTCTAATCATCCACTTCCCAACGGCAGTATTAGCGGCACAAGCGAATCGCATACGTCTGTGATGACTTCCATCACACTGCGCTGAATGCCTTCAAAATATTCGAAATCAGATATTTTCAAGGCGACTTAAGCTTTGGGGAAAATGAGAGTCGTATGGAAGCAAACCAACACTGGTGTATACACTGAAAGGACATTAAGGAAGACTCCACATCCCCATCAGAAAGGGGATGTCCGGTCAGCTGTCTGCTTTGTTCCCCCATCAGATGGAAAGTACATCGAACACTCGTGCTGCAAAGAGCTCCGGATTGTATACGTTATATACCCTAGATTCTCCCACGTTGTACCTTGAGGTAAGCTGCGCTACTCTCACCACGTTGGTCACGAGCCGTCAGTCATCGCTCACTCACTCCGTTCATCCCTATCGGTTTCGCACTACAAGCTTCTCTGCCATTATTGGTACGCTTGCACAAGTAGATTGGGAACAGCTTACTACACACGCTTTCTCTGAGATGGAGACACGTTCCCACTTTGAACCAACAATCAGGACTCGTTGAAAATAATTAATTTTAATTATTTAATTGGCATCTTCGTGCTTGTCACATGGAACACATGAAATTCCAGATATTGACTGCGTGTTGATTACGTTCATCTGGCCAAGCTTTCATTCGATGATGCAAAATTAAATCAAATTCAAATTATTATTTTAATGGCACCATAATTTGTCTCTCATATCCGTATGATGGCTTTTTTCTTTCGGAAACTCGGGTTTTTCGTCCAGCGATTTGCAAATCGACCGCAGAACACAGCAACTTACAGACATAATACAGACATGTACTGCGCAATATCATCTAAGTTGCTAATGTGCATAAAACTCTACAACAGACGGAGCCTAGACAACAGTTCAGAAAAAAAAATAAATAAATAGTATTCACAAAAATGTATACGTAAAAATCTAAAAAAATAACAGGGCCAAAAATGTATCAAAGGAGGAATGTCCCATTCCAAAAACAAGTCTTAACTAGTAACGTTTGATTCCTCTCAAGGAAGAATCAAACGTTAGTAGGACATCAACCTGATGATAACCGAATTTCAAAATGACGGCTATTTAACAGCATATAGGAGAAGGGCAATTTTGGATTTTAGTTTTAAATGCAACAAGCATTTCCAGCATCACTTTGGAAAATTAGCAACAATTTAGCATCTCAACTGCCCGTATCGTAATGCTGTCAAAAGCTACGAGCACATTCCACTTTCTCGATTCATAACTGCTTATCTTGATCACCATCTAAAATAAAAATGCTATGTAGACAAAGAAACTCGTGCCCACACAACTCGTTCATTTTCTACCCCTGATTAAAGAAAATGGAGTATATTATACGCGGATGCTCCTTCCACACCTCATGACCTTATTTTTTGTGAAGGCAGCGACCTCACCCGCATCGTGTCAAATTCTGATGTCAAGAAACACAATAAGAAGGAGAAGTGGTTAGTTAGGCAATTATAAAGTTATTTATTTCTACCGGAGTAACAAAGCAGGCCCATTCATGATCCCGACAACTCTTATCAATCAACACGAAAGCGATATCATTAAAGGAAATGGCTGGGGGTGCTTGCACGAAATATCAGCAACATAAATCTGATCCCTTTCTCTATATACAGTACCAACCCTCCTCTTTGACTGTCTCTTAATCAACATCAGTCGCTGATGGGAACTCTAGGTCTGATATCGTTTGATTGATCACTGCTCACCTTCCTCTGCAAAACCTCTTAGGGTAGTTCTGTAGAGAAGCCATTAACTAGTAACCACCTTTTTGATCCTATAGGCTTAATGAGGTGGATTTAATTAGTCATTGAAACATGCTTGATAGCAAACGACGGGCTAGAGTCTCCAAGACTGCCAAATAAACACTGATTAATACAATCCCTGACGACTTCTGCCTTTTCTAGACGAAATTTAATTAAAAGTATGTTCAATGATTCTCAATTAACTTAGGCCATTGCTACTTTGTTTTGTTTCTAGAAGAACAGAATACAGTGGTGTGAAAGAAGACTGGTTTCTAAAGTTCATAATGAAATCTATACATCACCAGCAGAGCTAATTTTTTTCCAACCTTTGCACAATCACCAGAAGCGTTATACAATTACCCCATAGAAATATATGTGATAATATTAAATTTCTAAAGATGCGTATAGACAAGGGACATTCCCAACAACAATCTGGCTGCCTAATTCTCCAGATCTCAATCCAAATGAAAATATGAGGGATGTGTTGAAAAGGAGCAGTTCGGCTTCGCAGTTCTCTACAAATGTCCAGATGGAGCTTGACTCGTTCAAATACCTAGTGGAATCCATACCATGACGTGTATACGGGCTGTAATTCATGCAAAAGGTGGCCTACAAGATACAATAAAGGTTTCCAATTTTCTGGACAGTGAGTGTATAAGTGTAATGTTTGTATGTGTGCGAGTGTACGCATACAGATTATTTCTAACCACCGAAACCAAAAAGTTCGCGCCTGTCTGGAAAAGCTTCCTTTCTGAATTTAAAAAAAAAAGTGATGGACGAAAATGCTCTTAAAAAAATTTTAAAAATCAGGATCGAACACTGCCTGAATTACTAGCAAATGTTGATGTGCTTCAGCATGATGGTGCTATCCCACCATTTCAGCGGGATGGCGTATAACCATTTGAAGGTTTTAATTCAAATTACTGAGAATAAATATTGAGAATCAAAATGTCTACAGTCGAAACACGAACAGGTCCAAACGCCTATTTAAAACAGCAACTGTTCAAAACGCAAACACTTCGAAAATGTCTGCAGTTCAAATCTCTGGCAGGATTAAAATGCCAAATGAGTCAATACATCAAACTGTTAATACGCCCACTATTCAAAATGTCAACTGGTAAAAAAAAACGACACCTTATAACAGGTTTTTTGTACTAAACGATTGCACTGATCTTACATAAAATGTATCCGTTATTAATACTTTAAATAAAATGTCTGGCGGTAAGTTTTTGTAAGAGTTGAATACGAAATGATAAATACATTACTAATTATTACGAACTTGGGAACCAAAATAGTTTATTTTCAATCCTGGTTTTGATGGAATCAATCAGTTTTTTACTTAGCAGAAGGAATCAGTTTTGGTTATAAACCTGTCTTCATTATGATCCTCAGATTCTTCAAGAGACGTATTTTCTGTATTTATTCGGTGGCATCATGACCTTGACCCTTACTGCAAGTTAGTTTTTATGTAACGTTCTTATTTTTCTCTTTTCCTTTTAGGACTCCTCTGCGCTCAGGGCAGCCACAGTGGAGCAGCTGCGCATGCGCACGTGCCCAAAATCATATGACACTGGATTTATCCGTGAGTTGAAACAAGTGTTAAAAAAAAAAAACTAAAAAAAAACTGTTATATTAGGACTACTCGAGAACTAACTCATCTACCAATGTGTATTGTGTCCATAAATTGCACGTGTTCTCTAGTCGATTTGCTGGACGAAAAAAACCTTACTATCCATGCCTGAGACCAACTCAGCAACGGAGTGAAGAAAACCCATAAAAATTCCTGGTGCCATTGACGGGATTCGAACCTGGGCCTTTTCCACTCGTTGTGGGATGGTGATTATAACCACCGTGGTACTCATGACTACTGGTTTACAAAAACCTTATGGAATTCAATTCAGAACTCGCTGACATTTTTGAAGGTTATGCACCAATCAATGTCATGTCAATGCAGGCTGTGTTGCCAAGTTCGAGCAGCCACTTCTAGTTTCTATGCTTAACATGGGGAAATTGTAACCTACCCTCAGTGTTCCTAGTACACGAGACTATTAAAAGCATTTTCGACCAACACTTTTGAAACGCTTGAAAAGAGTTGCAACTCGGAAATGAAGCATTTTTGGTCACATGTTTATGTGAGCTTTTTTCTTTTTTTATTTTATTTTGGTACGGAAAAGTATGATACCCCATTATGAATAAAGGCCTATATACTGTGTTCCTAGAAATATTTTCTTAAGTAATGAAATCAGGAAATTCGCGGACGTCACATATTTTATTATCATATGCAAGAAGGTATTGAACCTGCCTTCATATGATAAAATACCTTTTTAAGGCATTTAACCATCACTTGCAGATCGGTTCTTTTAAAGCATTTTTTTTTTTTTTTTTTTTCTTAAGCTAGATGAGGTTTGCTTTAGTCCATCACGTTAGTGCTGCTATTTCATCAGAACAGATAATACTGAAAGAGAAACTTTGCCTTTCCTGAATTGTAGTTATTAATTATGTTCTAGATAAGCAGCCATAACAAACAATGCAGCATCAATTAAATGGTGTGCACTTTTTGAGGGATGATGTTCAATTCAGGAAAGACTCTTCGCTTAATGGAAGGTTACTGTGTAACTTCAAGTACATTGAACTCAGCTCGTTTCACCTTTTGCACTTTTATTTTTAAATTGCTAACGCGGGTAAAATTTGTGGCCGTCGAATCTCGCAGCAGGAAAACACGAAATTAAGTAGGAGCCTGTTGATTAAATACTTCTTCACTAACTTTATAACGCAACGCGAAGTACTATAAAGTGCTATGTTTAGAATTTATTGCGAACAAGTAAGGTGGATTCCAGAACAGTAAATAAATATACAAAGGTTGTTCGATAAAAACACGTTCAACGCCTCACATCACGGCAATGCTGGGAGAACGTAGGCTTAAACCAATACGCCGGCATGCTAATTCATAACAAAAGACCTGCTCATTTAGTTTTCTCTTTGTTATGGTAGTATGTGTGTTTATAGCATTTGGAAAAGGCGTTGTATCCAAAACAGATAAACGTGCAGTACGGTGGCGAAAATAGGACGGGGCAGTACCGCGAGGCCCATATTAAACTAAAGTTCACCAAGAGCAGCTGACCCTAAGAAAACTGGCACTACTGCTGAGCATTAGTAGTCTAATAATTTTAATGAAAAACAGACGTACAGGCAAAACATATCAATGCAACTAATAACCAATTAGTGTACGGTAACCGCCTCCACTGTTGCAGGGATTCCCACTTTCGGCTTTCTTCCCCCTTTGGCTAATAAATGTATATGTACACCTCACTGTTTTCTAGACAGATCGCGGGGATTCTAATTTCCTTTGTCCTTTGCATACACAATACACGATTGAGAAAAGCAAAATTCTATCTACCAGTCCAGTGGGATACGTTCTGGACTTTTGTGTTCCTCTTAAGGTAGAGATAGTAATTATTCACGGAAGTTAGCAGTCTTAGTCTGACTTTCAGTTATTACCTCTATACATCTCGTAGAGGGTTAAAATGGATTTACATCCGGACTCTGTGTCCACCAAGACAGGTTTTTAATAGCATTTTTAATGGTATTTATATGTTGTGAAGCAGTCATGAAAAAAAATAGAGAAAGGCTCTTTACTTTGTCAACAAGAAATGAACTAACAACAGATTCTGGGTCACCAAGGATCGCCCAAAGCAATTTGGGTGGATCATACTATTATTCTCTGTTCAACTGCTGTATAATATTCAACAGCTAACTTGGGGATGAACCATCTGCTGACAAACAGACATATTCGGAGCATGGCATTCTACAACTGTGTGTTGCAATTTGTTTCCTTGCCCCATCGTGCAGTCAACTGTCCTCTTATGTACTTCTCAGAGCAAGTACCACTGTCTACTTTCCATGGACATCGTCTCAATGAAATCTTCTCATGTACTAGAATTGGAAATTCTATTCCTGTATTCGTACAGTTAATCTGCCTGACTGACAATAAAAAATATATATATTACATTCAATTATTTATCTTTTTTTGCGTTAAAACTGCAAATCTAAAATCACAGGTAAAAGGTTAAAGATCCCGATGATATTATATATATATATATATATAAAATAAGGTAATACTAACTAAATAAATTTAAACTCGAATTGTGAAACCTTAAACAAGTTTAAGTAAATGCATATGTTGGCAATTTACTGAAAAGTAATCAAAACAAAAGAATTTCAAATCTTTATTTAATAATTAGATTTACAGACAATGATGGATGCTTTATACAGATCTGTGCTGCGATAAAGTGAATGGGTAGATGCTAATGTATCTGGAAACAAACGATATGAATTAGTAATTTCGGTGCATATTTACACGTGGGGGTGAGCACACTGACAAAAGTCAGTCATGCATATTTTTATACAGAGCAATATAGAAGATGGTAGAGCTGCCAATAAAGAAGGGAAGGAAAATAGGTTAAAAACACTAATTATATGTACACCTGTATGAAGTGCTTCGTACGCATCCAATAGAGACTTCCAAACCATTAAACTGAAATAATCGCTGAGGCTCGCTCATATAGTGCAAATATACATTATTGCAATTAATGGCATCTAGCTGCTGATGGAATTTTAGGCCTACAAATGTAGTAATCGTAAAAGTCACCTTAGGATGATTTACTTTAATTTAAAGTAATTCGAGCGCTAGGATCACACCCCAGCATAGGAGGAAATACATAAAGCAACGGTGATTTTTCCTTAACATAATTCTTTGGGTAAAATAAGAGAAATTAAAATATCTTAAACGTTTTACCGAATTTACGCATTTGCTTCTACTAAATAAACTAAATACTAAAAATCCGGCGATTTATTAAATTAGCATGATTAAATATATACTAAAATATAATCTATAAATTAAACAGTCCTTTTTTAATTTATCAACACGATGTTCAAAGTCCTCATTTGCAATCAGAGATTTCACCAGGAACTCCCTCATCCCATGAAAGCATGGATAACATCAGTACTGTAACCCAGGTCACTCAAGTACCTAGAAAAAAAAAATAATAAAAAAATAAACATATATAGATGTAAAAGGCAAAAATATGTGCAAATGAACAGTTAAAATTTAATTTTCTATCAATGAGTCAATCATGAGAAAGAGACATTCTTTGCTTAAATAATTACATTTAAACATTAAACGAAAGTTTTAAGCATATAAGGGTATCCTTATATGCTTAAAACATAAGACATAAGAGTAAGATAAGTCCACATAAGAGTCCTATAAAACTTCAAATCTAAATAAAAATTTAAGAGACAAACAAACAGTAAACAGTTTACTGCATCAGATTTTTGATCACATGCATTTTTATATTTGTGTACTTGGTTTTTTATTTTTTATTTTTTTTTTATTTTCTGTTCATAGATTAATTAAAACGGCCACACTTCTCAAGGAGTTCAACTTATGTTTCCTGAAACTAGATCAGATATACAGGCCCAACAAAATTTAAGAACAATTTGTGGATGTGATATAATAATTTTCTTAATGTCCCTCCATCCGGAATGCAATTTGAACTTGAATAATTCAAATACTAAACAAGCTTTTGGCCTGATTCCTTTTGCAATAAATTTTAATTATCAGTAAAACTGTGGGGGGGGGGCATTCCGACCGATTTTCATATCCCGAAAATTGAGTTGGCTCCCAGTGAAACAAACGCCGTTTACTTTGATGGAAAGACAATTTCTTAGTTTTTGTTATCACAATCAACAAATCTCAAGGTCAGACTTTCAACAAAGTTAGCGTTTTTGCTCATGGACAACTTATAGCAGTTTCCTGGCCCAAATAAATTTGTACAATAATTGTAATTTTTTTTAAAGGACGATATAGTCATACATGTAAAAAATTATCAAATTGCATTTTTACCAAAGTCCTTCCCACTGTCACCTTAACTAGCAGCGAAGGGAGCCGAGGGAAAGGTTTTGGTAATTACTTCGATATTAATCTTCACTTTTCTGGAACAGTTTTGGCGAAAAATTCGCCACGGGTATTCTGATATCAATGATAAGAAGCTCGATCATGTGCGGCAGTCTTTGTCAGGCTGCAGCTAAAAAATACACATATCCTGCACAACCTACAAAGCACAGACAATGTAAAAACCTTAAAACCAAATGATAGGATGCTTGACGCAAGTGTGATGGATGCTACTTCAGACGGTCCTGAATCGAAACGTAAAATATCTTACTATATGGGAATTCGGTTTTCGTATGACATAACTGTTAACACAAATCAATGAATACACATACTCCTATATGGATGCGTTTTATTTTAACATTTTCTGGGAAAAGAGAGGAGGAGGCATCTATAGATTATTGACATAAAAAATATGTTTTTTCATGGCAATAATCCAAACCATAGTATTTTCATGTTGATGAAAATTTTTCATATTAATGTAATAAATAAAAACTCAGTACTTTATCAATGCATCAATTCCTTTTCAGTTGGCATTCTTGTAAAAAATTTTTCAAAGTGTAAAATAAAAGAATTAGCGAGCTGTTATACACGGTTCTGCAAGTATTCAAGCAAACTCTTATTTTCGGCTGAGAAAGATCATAAAACATTTTATGATTTTTCTCAGCCGAAAAACGTGATCGCAAATCATTCAACATTGACAAAGAGCTTTTACCCCTTGCTGAAATTTAGAAGATCGCGATTTTATCAATTGGACCGACCCCTGAGTGGTGGATGGTCCAATTACATGGCACGAACCCATCCAGAATTCACTGTATACATCCCATGTGGACTTTTTCCCAATGCAATTGCGGGAAAGACCGAACATATAACGAACAACAGTGAACAGTACTGGGAGAACCTGAAGAAAAGAATTTCTTAATCTTTATTTTTTTTAAAGGTTTTTATCGATACCACAAATACAGAAACGTTATACCAATACTAGCGAGAAATCAAATATCAATATATTCTACTTGTTAACGAAGGCACTCCGTACAGTTGCATCAATATTTGTACTGCAAAATAACTGCATATAAAATTTTAAATTAGACAGTTTATAAAGCAATAAATTGTTTCAGAAACTTTCACTGAAAATTTAATTATATATTTAGCTGTAATAAGTATTTAATTAAATTTTTACTTTTAAGGTTGTAAAGGAATTTAATGGAAATCCTGTGTTTCCAATTGAGAGGAACGAATCGTCAATTACAACTTGTGGGCTATCACATCAATTTGTCTCAAATCGCATTAGAATAAAAAACTGAACAGAAGCTTATTCCAGTACTCCCACGGAATATAAGATTTCTATATGGAAAACAGTTTGTGTGTAAATGATATAGGAATTTCTGAAACAGAACATTAAACAAATATGAAAGAGAAAATTTTCTTTTTTTCCTTTGAAAATTTAAAGAATTGTTAATTCTAGTAAACACGTTATTTTAAGGAATAAGAAATTCTACTTATTGCATAATAATTTTTACTAAGGCCTTTAGCTTATGGCAGGGTGATTAATGTTTTAATGATCAGCAGAAAATAAATATGAGGCGTGACAAAAAGTTCGAAGACTCAACTAATATTTAGGAAATGGAGAAGCTTACCGACTATTCGGACGGATCTCCTTCGAGGTAGTCTTCCTGACTTTATACATCGATTCTAACGCTTCTGCAAATTCTGGAGGCATTCCTAATATAGGTTTTTTTCTTCCTTCTTCTTCTTGGGAATTGCTAATAATTCCTGTTATGCGTTCTGAATTTTTTTTTTTTTTTTTTTTTTTTTTAGGCACTGCAAATCTGTTACCTTTCAATGGGACTTGAAGTTTGTGGAAACAAAAAAAAAAAAAAAAAAAAAAATCATAGAGAACTAAATCTGATCAGTTATGATGGATGGAGGACCACAATGATGGAGTGCTTCGTAAGAAATTCTTGAACTGAAAGCGCTAAGTGCACAGGGACGTTGCTATGATGCAAGCGCCAATTCCTGAAGTCCAATTTTCCGACCGTTTTCCCAAACAGCATCGCGCAATCGACGCAGAACTGTTTTGTAGTATTCCTAGTTCACTGTTTCAACCATCTCCTGCAAGTCAAAATATATGGTAAGCACGACATTCACATTTGATCGAGTTTGTCTTGCTTTTCAGGATTTGGAGAAAACGGAGTCATCCACTGAGAGGACAGACTGTCTTTGTTTTCAAACATCCACCATTCATCACTAGTAACGATGAAAGTAACAGTGTGGGTCAGCAACGCGTTTACGAAGATTCTAACATACGAGAACTCACCACTCGCTGTGTTCATCAGTGAGTTTACGAAGCACGAACTTGTCTGAAACGCTTCGCATCGCATTCCAAATTTCTCTGTGCAAACATGTCCTATAAGAAATATCAATTTCACTAGCATCTTCGTGTATATAACCCCTGATAAGATCACGAAGAAAAGCAATTGAATTATTCGTGTTTGAAGTTGAAGGACGGCCAAAGAGATCGCTTTTGAAACAAACAGTTCTCTTTAAACTTCGCGAACCACTGAAGAGTCTTCGAACAACACACACAGATTCTTCTCAGAAAGCTGTTTACATTTCAGGGGTTTCTGTTGAACCAATTTTTTTCTTTTTCCTAATTTGAAGCTTATAATCACTCATTTTAAAACGGGACGAAACACACAAAACATCCATTCAATGCACATTCAGACTGATTGCAGATGAGTGGATGATTCATGAATCTATGTCTGTGTGAGTCATTGAACATGTTGCAACAAGTCACAACTTCCTAGGACGCCGCAATTTCAAGACACAAAGTCAAACCTCGAACTTTATGATTACATCTCGCATATTACACTTATTTTGAGGAAGGGAAATAGGAGGAAATTTATGAAGGAAATCGGCAAAATAATCAATAATTTAAAACATTAAGCTTAAATTTACAGGAAAATTAGTTCTATAAAAAATTACTGGAGATCCTAATCTCCGGTACATATATTATTTGGGAGGTCCAAAATGAAAGACCTTTCTAAGTCGGTACTTAGGTTTAAACCTCAAACTGCAACAAAATAAAAGCAGGAGAGTCAAGAGTTAAATTATGGAATGATTGACAATTATAACTAAGAAGCATTCGAAAAAAAAAAAAAAAAAATTTCGTTATATAAAGAAAGGAAATGCATTCTTATTTATAACTAACCTTCCAGTTCCTTCTATTCAATATTATTTTGAGCAGACACTGCATCACAAGATATCTGAACATGATGAACACTTGCGGCTATCAACCGTTGATTAGCATGATAAGAATCAGCACAGCAATCCTTATCAGGCGCCTAAGATTTACCTGAAGATTTATTAGATATAAAGATATACGATGAAACTTCATTACCTACATGTCTAGCAGATCATATTATCTTCCATTTATTCACTGAATGAATAAATTCAGTGAATAAATGACACTGTATAAGAAACATTACGGGAATCCTACATGTCTAGCAGATCATATTATCTTCCATTTATTCACTGAATGAAGAACATGACAATTTTCATCACAAAAATAGTACTCCCTGATAGTAAGTTAGGATTATCGTTACCCGAGAAGTGATCGCTGCTACATACAATAAAACCAGGAGAACGAACTCAATTTCGAGCTGAATTTCATTAAATAAGGGAGGTAATTTAAGGCTGCTCGCTTTAGCAGTAAGTACTACTTTCTGCTAAGTTATCATAACTATACGAAGATGAAAGCTTGGGCAGTACAGAAAATCAACTCAAATGGCGTTTGACAAGAAAAGGGAGGCACTAAAGAACGTGTACCTTTTTGGAGATAAGCAGTTGAAGGCAGTGACTATTCTTTACCCTGGCTCTGCCGTCAGCCAGAGGTAAAAATTTGGTCTCCACAAACGCACTGTGCAAATAGCAAAGGTTGTGCCTTATCATATTTGCCTCTAACGCTACGAAGGTCGCTTCACTGTATTTCTTTTTTACTTAATTCTAAAATCTTCACTATAACTGGAAAGAATATACCATTAATCAAAGTATAAAAACAAAAATAAACAGATGGGGATAAAATTGAAGATTATCAACCAGAGGGGGGTGATATATATATATATGTGTGTGTGTGTTATAGTTAAAGCTGCCCAGTGCTATCGCGATTTAAAGAATTATAAATTCATGGCAAATTTATTATTTTTTTTTTATTCCATAGAATTTATGAATGTACATTGCTGTAAATGGATATAATGCTCTCTTTCAGAACATAAATACAGTATTCTAATAAAAATTTCTGCTATAACTATTTAAATATCTTAATCTCAAGTCACTTGACTCATCAGTGGCATTAATTACCACAGGGGTATTAATAAATTATTTTATCGATGTTATTAATCACTTCAGTAGGTATTTCACAGTACGTTTCGATTCTACAAGAGAGAGAGAGAGTTAGAACTAAACTTCAAAGAGCACCTGTTCGAGGAAGCTTCTGCCAACTGAATTCGCATGACAGACACCATTCGCTTATGCAAATGCCATCAAAATCCTTACCTTCATCAAAATCAGACGAAACCAGCTCAACCTCAAACTATAATCCGGATCAGATTACTTAGGCAATTTCTCTCTTTACAATAAATTCACAAAAATCTGTAATGGCCTGTTCTTTTACAATAACAAACTGTTTTTCCAAAAACCTTGTCAGGAGTTCTCGGGACTTAATTCAAGTTAGAAATAACTCACGCTGACTTATAAAACAGCTTCAGTTCATAAATTGGAGCTGTTTTCATAAACTGGAGCTGTTTTCGAGCTTTAGTTCATAATTTATACAGCATCATGTAAACTATCTCCATGAAAGGACGTATCATCTCGAGCAGTAAGCAAAACAACACCTCCATGTAACGGACATTAAATAATCACCATGAAATAAATTCGTACCATTATTCAGCCGTCTTGTATGCATCGGATATTTGGGTCTCCTGCAATCCGGATCATTACAACGGATACCTATTGTTATCCGTAGAGAATCTGCCCCATCCTAGTGCCTTCCGATCCAACAGTGACTCCAAAGCAGCCAAATTGTTTCCTGACCAGAAGCAGAAGGCAACAACAAAACCTTGATGCACACCTGCACATTCTGATAACAGAAAAAAAAAAAAAGGGGGGACGTAGAGAAGAAACTTCTAGAACAGTCACTCATATTACAGTGATTCCTTCGATTCCACCAGTGTCCTTGTATTCCTAGATAAGAATATCTGTAATAAAATCACTGTTGTTAATAAAGATGTTTCATCGAGTTTCTTTTGTACCCTTAGCATCATATATGTACTCATAAAATCCTAATATAAACGTTTCGATAATACTAATTTTTTTATTTAATAATTGTGTTACTTAACTTTATCAATTTATCATTTTCAATGAAATAACCTTATGTGTAAATTGACTTTAACATAATACCATCTAGAATCCAAGAATTGCACGACCACAGTAACCCATTCTATTCCATCTGTTCTAAACAAACTCTGGCTGTGACTGGGTTTGTTTTTCAAACTGCAAATAACGATTATTATTATTAAAACAGCTAACAATTAAGACATAACGGATAAAACGTGAAAGAATAAATAATAAAATAAAAGGCATAGGCATTAAGCTTTTCCAAATTTGGGTTTGGTAAAAAAAAACTGAAATGCCGACTGTGTATACTTCGTTAGAAGAAATAGCCAACTAAGATTCTTCATGGCATGACAACATTATCTAGCAGTAAACTGCGCACTTAATACCACAGGCGTAACTAGGGCAGGACTAATGTGGCCCTTAATAATTATTATTTTATTTCATAATATAATTATAAAGGTGAGTAAATGAGTGTTGTGTCATGGAAGATTTCAATCTTCTCTTTATTGATTGCCGAAACTGAGAGGGGAAACTCACCACCGGGACAAAATTTTTAAATTAACTTAACTAGAATTACTAGATTATTGTTATTTACATCAGCTCGTTAGAGGAACGTAGTCACGTGAATTCAGCAATTCTTCCATAGCATTGACTCCAACAGAGCTTCAGTGTTTCTGTCCCCCCAAACATAAGAACATCTGTAATAAAATCATTATTATTAACAATGATGCTTAGTGTTCCTAATATTAACCCTTGTGGCTCGTTCCTATAGCCCCAATATTTGGGAGCCCTAAAAAATTTTAAATATATATCCAAATACAGTAAAAGCCCGTTATAACGAATACCATTTTAACGAAAATTTCGCTATAATAAAAATATTTTCAGATTCCCTTATTTGCATACAAGTCTTGTTTCATCTAAACAGTTACTAAAATTCAGTACAACGAAGTATTTTAAAAACCCACCTGCGCCTAAAATATAGCTACTTAATGGGCTTACACCGAAAGAAACATTTATTGGGAAAATTATGAATAGCGCTACGTAGCCCATTTTTTAAATACAGTTATATAAGCATTTCCTTGAAGAGCAAAACTGAACTTTTAAAAGATATAGCAAAGGAATTCGTTATTAAATCCTTTACTGTGTTTTCCGCCTTTCTTAGGGATTATACAGGGGTGTTAAAATTAAAGTATCCCTATGTAGAGGGCCCTGGAGCGAGTTCTAAGGCTCGTACTGAAGAGAAATTTGGATAACAGGTACAAAAAATAATGTGTTCGCCATTTATTGGGGAAAAAAAAATTTAGTTACAAAATTTGTCACTGTATGGCGCGTAACTAAGATAGTTACGCGCCATACAGTGGCAAACAGCGCCACTACTCAGCTCTACTGTATTGTATAAAAGCAAAGCAGTCTCTTCAAAATCATACAATAGATGTTTGCCTGCACTACAGCAGCAATGCCAACAACGTTGCAGGAAAAGGAGCTATTAGTGAAGCTGTAAATTAAATTTAAATTTTCTGTTTATACTCCGGGACGACCAAACGGTCAGAGGAGTTCACAAGATAGACAGAATACAAGAAATAGTACCGTATTCTGCAGCCACGGGCTTGAACCCCGGTCACTCAAGGCTATCAGAACAGCAACAATGCAGCTGCGGCTATCAGAGAATTCCGGAGTCAGAAGCACATAAGGCGTGACCTATGACTGTTTGTGTTGTCCGCAAAATGATTGCGAAATTTGAAGCGACAGGACATCTTGATGTTCAAGTTTGTCCAGTTTATCTAACCGCAAAGCGAGCACAAAAAAGTAGAACCGATTATGGGCCTACGCCTTAAACAGTTCAACACCCAACTTAATGCGCAGTGGGCCAAGGTAGTTCCAGACCAGCTAAAAGTAATTATAAATGCGGAAAATATCGACATCATGATCCTTCAAAAACCTTATACTCATGGCAAGCAGGTGCGGGGTTACCCACTTGCATACAAAATAATCCAAGCAGATAAACTCCCTGGGCGGCAATTGTAGTCAGGAACCCAGAACTCACCACCAAAATATCAAGTCTCTGCACATCCTGGACAGTGTGCCTACATGTCATAGGTCCCCTTGGAACCTTTTATGTAGTTTCTATATACAACAGACCTGGAAAGGACATTCTACCAACAATAAATTATCTGGAAATATCGTGGGGGCGGATGTAAAATGCCGCTCTTCTGCTTGGTTTGCAGGGACTGATGACCATGGTGGCACCTGCAATGGGCAGCGATTGGAAGAGTTTATCTCCAATTCACAGCTTACCATATTAAATAGGCCACACAATTTGCTAACATTTTCATCCACTCTCTGGGAATCAAATATTGATATCACCCTGGCTAGCACACAGATGGCTGGACCACCTAGGACCACCGGGCCATAACCTTCCAAATGTCTAGAATCCAACTTCAACCATGAATCCCAAACTCCCACTGAACAGATTTAAAATAGAAAATGCTAACTGAGACAACTTCATAGCAGCTCTGGACATCTCTGTCATGCAACTCCCAGTGGGGGGCTGTAACGTGCTAGATCCAGAAGTGCACCAGAGAACTGTTACCAGAGTCATTACTAATGCCTGTACCACAACCTTTACACGAAAAAATCCGTTCCCCAGCGCTGTTCCCTGGTGGTCCCCAGAGCTGCAGCGCCTCAGAAGAGAGGTAAATAGTAAAATGAAAGCTTTCCAATGAGCAAAGAGATCATGGCCGCAGCCAGAGGTGGAAGTCTTGAGACAACAATATAGAATAGCCAGGAACACCTATACAGCTCTAATCTGCCAAAGGAAAAGGACATCTTGGGAGCATCTGGTGGTATCGACTGGGAATACCGACCATTTGGGGGGTTGTACATAAAATTACCACCAATAGACTCCCCGGGGGGAGAGGTTCAGACAACCACTCTCACACTACAAGGCACAATAACCACTACCTGGAAGCAGTCAATTAATAATATACTGAACACCATTTTACAGCCACCAATCTCTGACCTCACACTAATACAAGCCCAACTGTGTGCCTCCAATGAATGCTACGCCACGCAGAGTGGCGTAGCATTCCAAAGAGCCCTTCACCCTGGAGGAACTTCATCGAGCAGTACTGATATTTCCTGTCCTTGAAACCTCAAGAACAGGAAATGCCCAGGTCCTGACCTTCTGGAGCCCGAGCTTTGTCATAAGAGTAGCAGACTACAAGCCATACTTACTGCTGAACTTTTTCAACCATTGTCTGACGAAAGGATCCTTTCCACTTGATTGGAAGACAACTAATCTTCCACTTCTCCTCAAGAATCCGAATAAACCGCCACAACAGCCACATCATACAGACCAATTGCCTTCCTAACTGTTCTCAGTAAACTCTTTGAGAGACTCATCTTCTTCAGAATTAACAGGTATTATAAAAACACAAACCTACAGGTCGATAACCAGTATGGATTCCGTCAGGGGCGCTCGACAGTAGACGCACTAAATAACCTGATAACATCTGCTCAATCAACACCTGAAAAACACTTCCTTGTAATTGTAGTCGACTTCGCCAGGGCGTTCAACTCACTTTGGTGGCCGAGCGTCCTTGGCAGCCTTAGGCAAGCACAGATTCCTTAAAATCTCTATTATGTGAGATTTTGAGGAATGTGAAATTCTATGTGAAAGATCTGTCAGTGTAGAGACTCCCTACTCCAGGGTGATCAGAAAGATCCACAGGGGATGCCCATAGGGCTCGGTCCTAGGACCAACTTTCTGGAACATAGTCCTGGACGAGTTCCTAAATCAGGATCTTGGGCATGTTAAGTCCCAAGCCGACGCAGACGATTTGATCCTTTCCGTGCCTGCCAGCAAAAGAGTCCAGCTTGAAATTTCTGCTAACCTAGTATTCTGGCTCCTCCAGGAGTTCATTCATTCATTTTTTCATTTATTTACACACCCAAATATTATGTACAATTTCAAGAAACATAAACAATAATCTATATATAATTTTATGTACATTTTCATTCTCATTTATATAATTACCCTAGCATATATATATATATTTTGTTCACAATACAGTTGAGGAAACAGTACAAAACACGTGTGTGTGTCCTGGTATCAAGGGTGGCCCCTAGGCATAGCCCATCTCCACCTAGTGGATCTGTATTGAATGTAGGACCTCTGCAAAGGAGCAGCCAATACCTGTGCAGCTGCTATCTGGTGCCTGTCCCCAGGCGCGAGTAGCCAGACCTGGTTTTTTTTTTAAACCTTTTACATGCCAAAGTGCACGAAATCCCGCACCCACTGGAGGTAGTGCAATACCAGTGGGTGCCCGCTATCCCGCTCACAGGCTGCCCAGGCCTAGAGCCAGCAAAAAAAAAAAAAAAAAAAAAACAAGGCTGGAGCTCCAAAAACCCATTGAAGTCACACAGCCAAGACAAACATTTGTAAAGAGACCTGCAGTTATCAGTAGCATTATACATCAGTTATCCTATTAAGTTTAGCATTAACAAGGAAATAAACTGTTAACATTGATCACTATTTACATTACAGTGAGATTTACCAGTCTCTCTGTTTGACAGTTCTAGCAACAGAATTTGAAAATTATTTACAGTCGGTTTTACAGCAACATAAGTTGTTACTTACCAATAGTTACATATAAATTTACATATAAATATTTAAGTTACATATAAATATTACAATTCTTCGAGGTTAGCTTCCTAATAATTTAGGCCAGTTTATACACAAAGCTTCTTGTAATCCCATCCAGCATCACTTAGAGGAGAAAGGGGTCTACCTGTCATTTCCTGTTGCGTTGATGGCTGTCTTCCGATATGTTCTTCCCAAAAGTGAGTTAATCTGGATCATTATGACACCACAGTAGAGTTTCTAGCCGCAAGTCTTTTCTTGAAAACTGCCGCAGAGAACTGTTGAAATGTAGTGAAGACATCAGAATTTTCGATGAGCAAATGTACATTATTTTCTGAGAGATTATTTATTTTACTCAGCAGTACCTGTCTTTCATTCGAATAATCGTTACATTCAAAGAGAACGTGCTGCCATGTCTCAGATGCTCCGCAGTGACAGAAAGGGTCAGGCTCAAGGCTCCTTTCGAAAAGTTTAGCCCTGAGCGATCCGTGGCCAGTCATTAAATATGATGTAGTCATGCTAGGCACAAACCATTTTGAGACTGTGGGTAATGACGCGAATTCAACATTTGAGATGTATCTTCGTGTGACCTCACCGTGTTCACTTTCAGCCCATCTTTGCTGCCAAACAGCGGTGAGTTCCTTCCAGAGTCTTCGTTTTTCCTCTTTTATTCTGTTCGTAGGGTCTGTTACAATGTTAAAAATATTTACAGAAATTCCTTTTTTGAGATTGTAGATCATACCCCTGTAGGAGATATAAAGGTCCAGAGGCAGGGTTCCTGCTAGAACTTGTAGGGCATTATTCGACACCGTCCGAGGAGCTTGTAGAAGTGTGAGCAACACCGAACGCTGTAATGAAAGAAGTTTAGTCCTGATCTTAGTTTTTGAGACCCTCCAGAACCAAACACCTGCTGCGTACGCAGCAATTGGTAGGAAGATAGTCTTATAGTATAAAGACAACGTCTTTTTGCTGAGGCCCCATTCTTTTCTGGAAATCCTTGCGATTCCAGCCGTGAAGTTTTTAATTTTCTCAGAAATTTTGGATACGTGAGTATGAAAGTTTAGTTTGTCATCTATTGTAAGTCCCAAGTACTTGGTGCTGGATACGTAGGGGATTTGTGAGCCATTTAGGATAACTCTGGGAGGTCTGCCATAATTGAATTGCTTTCGAAAAACCATGAAATTTGTTTTTGTAGGGGAAATTTTGAGCTTATTTAGATTCGCCCAGTTGGATAAATCATCCAATATTGTTTGGATCTTTTGTTCCAAGATTGTTCTTGACATTCCAGTAACGCCAACCGCCAAGTCGTCTGCATATGCAATTTTTTTGCAATCTCCATTTTTCTTTGTCAGCCATTGGTCTAAGACCGCATTCCAGAGGAGAGGCCCCAGGACTGAACCCTGCGGGCACCCTCGGGAAGCAGTCGTGCTGTAAGTCAGATGTTTGGCACAAACCTTGATCTGTCTGTCTTGAAAGTATGATCTCATAATTTGGTAGATATGATTATCACACATGGCTGAACGTAGCGACCCGAGGGCGCTCTCCCACCATAGGGAGTCGAATGCGCCCTCGAAGTCCACGAACACCACCAAGACATACTTACTGTGAGAATCCTGGATGTATTTCAGAAGAGAAATTATAGCATCTTCGGTCGAGTGACCCTTTTTGAATCCGTGTTGATGATCTGAGCACAATTGCTGGTCCGATAACATGCTTTCAATTCTGGGAGAAATTAATCTCTCAAAAAGTTTCCCTAAGTTAGCCAGGAGGGATATTGGTCTGTACGCCCTTGGGTTTGTTTTGACTTTTCCAGGTTTATATAAATTTTCAGTAGAGCTAGTTTCCAGGGTTTGGGAAAAAGTCCTTCGAGGAAGCATTTATTGTACATATTCAGTAGTATATTGGGAAACAGTTTAAAAAATTTCACAATTACCAAATTCTCTAGCAAGTCAATGCCAGGGCATTTTTTCTTATTGAGTTTAGCAGTAGCAGTTCCTAGTTCCACGAGAGTAAAAAGGCAAACATCGGTAGATCCAACATAATTCTGGTTTTTCCTCCTGACCTCTGCCTGTTCTGGAGTATCACAGTGAGGTAGATCCTTTGGAAACAAATTATCAACGATCGTTCCGACAGTAGAGTGCCAGTCTGTTGTTTCTAGGTTATTACTAATTACAGTCTGATAGATATCTCCACTTATCAGTTTATTCCTCATTATTTTATATATGATCCCCCAGGGGTTGGTATTCCCAACATCTTTGACCAAGTTTTGCCAGCAGGTCCTCTTACTTTCAGATATGGCTCGATGGAATAATTTTCTTTTCTCTCTATAACTGTTTTTCAGCCTTTCAACGTCCTCGTTAGAAAGATGTCTACTACGCTGATATAAGCGTCTGGCTTGTTGAGTTTGAAGCCTCAAATCAGAAAGCTGAGCGTTCCACCATGGCACTGAAGGCTTTCTTATATGTTTCCTTTTACTTGAGTTTGACATAGCTATATATAGATGTTGCTGAACAGTGTCTACATATTCTGAAGCCGATAGTTGGTTTAATGCTTCTGCATCCTCCCCATTAAATACTGTACGCAGATAATTCTCGAATTTTTTCCAGTTGACTTTATCCGTACGGTATCTTCTTAAGTCATGGACAGGGACAGTCAAGTCATTGTGTTGGGAGTTCTTTGATATGTTGAACGTGATAGCCCTGTGATCGCTGTTCACCAAGGAGGGTTTCACGTCCCAGTTTCCAGTTTTGTCATCCATCCTTATGGAAGTAAGTGTGACGTCAATGTTTGATTCTCCGTTGGTAGTGGAGAAAGTAAATGGTTTATTTTGTACATTTTTAATACAAAGGCTGTGAGCCATAATTAAATTTTCAAATTGGGCTCCCCGAGGATCAGTGAAGCCACTGTTCCAGAACGTCGATTTGGCGTTCAGGTCCGCCGCCACCACCAAGTTATTATTTGCGAATTTATCACAGATCTTGTCCAGTAGATGCAATGCTATATGCACATCTTCTGAGGGGGGACAGTATAGTGAAGTTAGGTAGAAAGAGATGGAACTAGAGGATACGAGGATACAGGTAGCATTCGCTGAGCATTCTCCTGTAATCGCAGTAATAACTAGTTCGTTATTAAACACAATTGCAGTTTTGGGTGGAGGATCACAAGTTGCTATGATTCTAGTGGAATTGGGGTAGCCCATGATTTTATGCGCCGTTCCACCTACTTGGGATGAATAATATGGTTCCTGTAGACAGACAATGTCATAATTATGTTCTATGGCTACGTTTCTGATCTCATCAGCTGCGGCTCGAGAGCGCTGTGCGTTTATCTGTAAAATTCTAATTGTGTCTGTATTTTGAGAATAGCCAAAGTTATTTCTGCTTGTAGTTGTATTATCCATCAACGATACGCTTATTTGCTAGTTCCATCGCTTTTAAAAACTCGGGGCACTTGCCATCCCTGACTGAGTGATTGGAGTCCTTGTTCTTGCGTTTACAGTTTATGCATTTTGGTGATTCTTCTCTGTTGGGGCACTCTGCGAAGATGTGACCCCCATTGGCACAGTGACTACATGACACGGTTTTATGAGGGCAATTTTGTGCAGAGTGCCCGTAGGCCAGGCACCTGAAACATTTGTTAACTACGGTGAATTTTCTGAACTTATGCGATGTAAAGCCTAAATATATTCGATTGTTTTGAAGTAAACAGTGGAGAAGTTCAGGATTGAATCCAATCACCCAGTTAGTAATACTATTTCCAGAACCTGAGCTGAACCTAAATGTTGTACCCTCGTTTACCTCCTGTTGTGAGAAGGAATAATCTTTTAAATTTTTATGATACAGGTCGTCCAAGATATCTGCCTTACTATAATCTTTTGGAACTCCATAGACTAAAATTGTTGGGTTTGACATTTTTGGCTTTTCTATTGAAAGTCCTGCATTCTTGAGTGCAGGCAAGGTACAGATTTTGGTGGCATCATATGAGTTTGTAGTCTCTACTAACAAACCCTTGTTCCGGAGGAGTCTGATGTTCTTAACTTTCATTTCTTTATACTCGGTTTTGAGTGTGTTTGTCACCGCATTCCTAATGTCTTGACTGGACTGTATCACTGAGTTAGCAGTGGGTCTTAGGATTAGTATATTGCGTGGATCACCAGGTCGAGAAATCCAGGGGGTTTTGGCAGGCTCTGAATTGGCCACCATCTGTGGTTCATTTGACATTTCTGTTGATAGTTGTCTAGGCTTTTCGCCCCGTCTTCCGGAATTAACTTTCTCCAATGGATGGGATCGCTCAGGATCAAGTCGGCCCCATTTTGATTTTGCAGCCTCTGCAAAAGTCTTTTTCATCAACGATTGATTTCCTCCATGGGAACCTCCTGGGGAGAGTATATGTTGATCAAAAATATCTGCCCGACATTCTGTGCTGGTCGTCTTGGCCTTCAGCCTCTCATTATCTATTATTAGAGCCATTGTTAGTGCCTCCATGTCAGCCCAAAGGCTGTGAATGAAGTTTGATGCAATTTTCGTAACCATACTGGTATCTGCTGACATAAAATCTCCGAGCGCCTTCTTTATTTTTACAACTGTGGCGTGTACAATAGTTGGATCCAAAGAAGCTCCAAGATCCAAGGTATCGGTGAAAGACGTGCTTTGAACCCCTGTTGTCTGGGAGGGGCTAATATTTTCAGTATTTTCTGGATTTGTTGGTTCTGTTTTGTCACCAACTGTGCCAGTATCTTTCTGTACTGTATTTTTAGACTTTGAATCTTCCGGATTAGTGTGTGCGTTTTGGTGTGAACTTCCATTTTCGTGGTCTGTTCGCTCTCCTTGAACAGAGTGGGCTACCCAGCACAACCTGACAATCTCGGCTGAGAAAACCTCCAACATCCTCCTGAAATGGAACCTAAACTCAATCAGACCACCGCAGATTAAGATCAGCGCCACAACCATCAAGCAACGCACCCAGCTTAAGCACCTTGGTGTAATCCTGGACTCAAAACTGTCCTTCCTCCCACACGTACAGTATATCCAAAAGAAGAAAAGAAATTACACAACATTGGTGGCAAGGGTCACCTTGATGTACTGGGATCTAAACCGAAGTACCCTAGCCCTGTTTTACAAAGCAGTCTTTATTCCAGCCATCTCATATGCTGTAGGAGTCTGGTATCACTGGGCAACTATTGTCACAAATCAGAAGAAATTAGCCACCATTCAAAGAGCAATAATACTTACAATCACCAGAACCTGATGCATGGTGAGCATGCCTGTTTTCCAAGTCCTCGTTGGAGTCTTCCCTCCAGAAATTGAAATAATTAGATGCAGCATGTTTTATCATCTGTCCAAAGGAATCTCCACTACCACCATTGGATTCACCAGCAATCAATCACAAGACAGAGAAAAGGCACCTTTTCGCTCACCTGCAGCAGGCCTGGCAGGACAGATGGACGACATCCACTAAGTGAGTAATTACAAAGAAATTCATCCTTGAAGTAACGTTCACATTCCCAAAAGTAACAAGCTGGTTTTCCCCTGGCCTGTACATAATGTACCCCCTCACAGGCCATGAGTCGATACAAGAAAAATTAACGTCTCCAAGCATCACAGATGATCCATGCTGCCAATGTGGCACTATGAAATTTCTGCTAACTGACTATGAATCATCAGTCACATCCACTAAGGGAGCAATTACAAAGAAATTCATCCTTGAAGTAACGTTCACCAAGACCAATAACTTGAGACAGATTCTTGGCAAACCTCTCCAGTAGCATCAACGGCATCGAAGCTCAATTGAACTGAAATTCACTTCCTTCACCTGATCCCACTCAAGACTCCAAACCCAGACACTGGATATATCAACAGATTTTCTGCCACAAGCCATATTGGCAATCAAACCGAGCACTCTAGCCTGGTTTTCTTTTACTCTCCTCCCCGGTTGGGGAGAGGAGGTTGTTTCCCCGTCTCCTCCCCCCTGCCACCCAAGTCAATACAGGCAATGGGCCTATCTCACTGACTTTCTAGGGTCGCCTTCTCTATCGTCCCCATACCTCTGTCTTTTTCCCCCAGCCTTCAGTCTCTCCCCCTACTCTGTCCAACTTGCAGTGTACACCCCACACACTACCTATCAATTAATAACGTACAAATTTAAACCATGCTTACATAAATCTCTCTTGGCCTTTTATATTCTAGCGTTAACCACCTTTTATATTTATTTATTTTTCGCATAGGTCCTTGCCACTGAAATCTTTGGAAACTAGTTGGCAGGGCCTGCCAGTACAAAAAATCTACTGGGTATCTGACCTGCCTCCCCAGGACAAGTGCGGTAACGGTGAGTCCCAACGGCTAAATGGTCAGAAGAACAACAGTACACAACACTACACATCCGTCCATTCCCCACACACTTTTTAAATCTCTGGCCTTCACAGAGTTTTGTACTACACAAACAGAGTACACAATGCGGAGTGGGAAACCCCTGGTGCCGTCAGACAACTAGCACACTTTGCACTTTGATCAACCAAAGTAGAGGTCGAAAACTAGTGGATTCGTCTCGTGTGGAAGATGTGACTATGGCTGTCGTGGATTTATCAAGTCAATCTCCATGTGGTAGCACAAGTGTGCTAGCTGTTTCTCGTGAAGTGGACATGCCGTATTCCACTGTAAGGCTAGTAATGCGTCAGGTGTTGCGGTACTATCCTTACAAGATGCGCATGGTACAGCAGCTAAAGCATGGTGATGCAGATATTCGTTTCACATACGCACTTCAGTTTCTGGCGCTAATGACAGTGGATATCACTTGGCCATGGAACATCCTTTGGAATGATGAAGCCCACTTCTGCATAAATGGACAAGTGAATACGCACAACTGTCGCATTTGGACAATAGAAAACCCTCGAGTTATCCAAGAGGTCCCGTTGCATTCTCCAAAAGTGACAGTGTGCTGTGGATTTATGGCCATATTTTTTTGAACAGGTAACACCGACTGGACCCCGCAACTGTTCCGTCACTGGACAGCGCTAATGCGCCATAAAATCCTAAAACAAACTGGACAGCGATATTATAAAATGTTGGCAAATTTCACAATACCAGAGATGCAAAAACGTGGGCGCCTTCAGAATACCATATGCACCATCTTGCATGAATAATGCAAGATGGTGCACCACCCCCACGTCCACCGTTGTGTCCAAAGATTGCTAAGGCAACTTTACAGACGAACGGGTCATCAGCCGTTGTTTCCATACATCTTGTCCACCCCGATTAGCGGATCTCACCCCACTCGACTTCTGGTTGTGGAGTTTTTTGAAGAACCAGGTGTATCAGGAAGGATATCGAACTCTGGCCGATCTGAAGGACAGCATTAGACGTCATGTGCTGGCTATTCCAGTTGACATGTTAAGTTCTGTTGTATAAAATGCTGTTCTTCAAATGGAAACTGTTGTTGACCAAAATGGAGGACGCACTGAAAATTTGTAGCGCTGTTCAAGTGATTTGTATTGCCACAGTGTGACCCATATATTTGTCACTATATCGCCATATAGTGACAAATTTTGTAACTAATTTTTTTTTCCAATAAAGGGCGAATGCATTCTTTATTGTACCTGTTGTCCAAATTTCTCTTCGGTACGAGCCTTAGAACTCGCTCCAGAGCCCTCTACATAGGGATACTTTAATTTTAACAACCCTGTACTTTTTTAGACCCCCCCCAGCCCTGCAATATCCACATACACTGTTCAGTCAAAACATTATAGCTACCCCATGTTTTAGCAATTTAACTTAGGAGAGGAATAACTCCGATGTCCTGCTCAAACAGAAACAGGCAGGTGACAGCAGTGTTTTGGTGTGTGGAATATTTTTCTGGGAATGTCTTAGAGCCCTCATACCCCTAGACCGCTACAACTACCTATCTATTGTGGCTGATTAGGTATACTCCCTCATGGTAACCAGTAGGAGGACAAAGCAATCTGCCACGTCGCTAGCATTGTTCGCCGAACACTAAAGTGGCTTCCAGGTGCTACCTTGTCCACCAAATTCACTGGATATTAATTCCATAAAACATCTCTGGGATTACGTGGATCACCAGATTCGGCGTTTGGCTCCTCCACTACGGACTATCGCAACAAATGGAGGACATACAACCCTGAACCCTTTTTTTAGCCATCCTCCCATCCCTGCAGTATCCACGTACACTGCCCAGTCAAAACATTATCGTCCCTTACTTTTAGGTAAGTGACCATAATGTTTTGACTGGGCAGTGTATTCTCCTTGCAATACAGCTAAATTTTCGTCCTTAACGACAGAAAAAAAGTTGAACATTAAAAACGAAAATTATGTATTAATATGTAAAAAGTAAAGAGTTGTATCTATTGCATCATATTTTTAATTCCTAAATAAAAATCGCATTCAAACCCACATTCTCTGGACAAAATGTTACATTATATGGGCGCCTCAGTAGCCAGGTGGGAAGGAGCAGCCGTGCGTAGCACACGCTTCTTGATTAGACCGGGGTTCGAGCCCGTCACCACCAAATACGGAGGATGCGGAAAGGTCAGGGAATGACCACCGCATATCCCGGAGCAATATGGCCTTAGTTGCTAATGCTCCTAAAAACCAAACAACAACATTATACACTCAAGAACCAAATTGTTACACGTATACCTTTATGACCACCTAACTAACAGCGTGTAGAACCGCCTTTCGCCTCACAGAGACCACGAAAAGTGTCCTCGGATATCCTGCACCAGCTGGATACCCGAGACACGTCGGTAACGGACAGAGGCACTAGCGTGGACTAGTGAATGCTGTGTTCCACCACATCCCACAAATGTTCGATGGGATTGATGTCGGGAAATTCTGGCGACCAGGGAAGCACCCCAGATGCTTGGCCATGTTCCTCGAACCATTCCTGCACAATGCGCGCCTTGTGACAAGAGGCGTTGTCTCGTTGGAAGTCATCCGGATACATGGTTACCATGTAGAGCAAAACTTGGTCCGAAACAATGCCGAGGTAGAACTGTAGACACGAAAGAAACTCTGATACAGAAACTGTAAAACGGCCACAAAGGCATGTAATTTTATGTTTGTGTGTGTTTTGTTTAGTTGTTTCTGGCCTCTTTGTCACCAGGAATGCGATCACCTGGAAAGCCTGCCGTCTACATCACGGGGAGGTGGGCCACAACTAAGTGTATCCCTAACCACCAGGAGGTGGTTCTCTACAATCTTTGTTCTAGGAAGGACGAAAACTAGAGGTAGTGCTATACCTGTGGGTGCCAGCAAATCTCGCACCCACAGCTCTGCCCAAACTATGGTACTACCAAAAAATTAAATACAGTAATAATAAAATGTAAAAAATTAAATGAAAAACACAAAAAGGGAAAAATTTTAAATAGAAAAGGGGAGGGAAATAAATAAAAGAGGAAAACATAAATAAAAATAAAATAAAGGAAAAAGAAATAGGAAAAAAAAAAAAAAAAAAGGGAATGAAAGGCGAGTGTAGCAGTGCATTTTGAAACGGCTTAGATTTAAAACCACAAGAATGCTGTAAGGTAGACGATAAAATAACAGGTGAAGTCAGTTTCTAGAGACATCGATAGACGTTGCAGGAAGGACTCCGGCGGCTCTCGAACACCCCACCAGTTCAGCCGTTTAGGGAAATCGAGGCACCAGCTCGTCGAGCACCCCCAATTTGTCCTTTATCAAAGTCCGATAAATCCTTCCTTTTACCCATCACGCTCGGAATTTTACTACCTACTGAACCACTGACACCTTATCTATGCTACGTAGGCCGACTAACTGCGCACTCTCGTACCTCACGTGGTCGCATTCAATTTTCATAGGGATAGTCATAATTCAGTGATCACTCAGTGTATGCGTGTTCATATCTATATATATATATACACTATAGCAATTCAGAAGGATATTCTATCGCAGTATTCGAAATAAAATAGCCTTCTACGTTATATCAATTTTCGGTCATGGGGATCGATTCTGCTCCCACTCAAGACCGAGGGCGAGTATTGAGAGGGCTTGGGTTTATATTCAACTTAGAGACAAGAACCGTTTTCCACGGTTCTTGCCTGGGTCCAATGTGTGTTTAAATTGTATAGCATTACCTGAAAAGAAAACTGCAATCCCACTATACATTAAAATATCTGAGACACTATTAGGGCAGCTGTTTTGAAACTTACTGGCTTCTCATTTAAAACACGCCAGCTGAGAAGCGAATAGGAGAAATTAGTTGATAATTATAAGAAAATAAGGATGTGTATTAACATAATTCCTATTTTGTTTAAAGAGGGTAAGCCTATTAATTTGGTTAGAGTCGAACATCTTGTATTTCATTTGAAACGAATACCCATTATATTTTATTTTAAATTAAATAAATCTGAAAAATTTTTGAAAGGAAAATGTGCTTGCTTGTAGAGGTTAGTCTCTCCCTCGCCTTCCCCCAACTCCCGTGCTTTCGCTATTACTGTTGCTTCGTTCACGATGCATATCGATCCGTCAACTCTGCTCATGACAGTGATAGTCAAGCGCATGCTTGACTATCACTGTCATGAAAGCAACAAGAAAAAACGAAATACAATATATTCCATTAAAATGGAGTTTTTAATTCTTTACGAGCGGGAACCAAAAATTAATTACAATACCACTTCCGATTATTTTTACACAAGTTAGCCTCAAACCGTTCAGAAACACGGACATAGACTATGATTTCTGGAATTGGAAACAGAATTTAATATTTATTAGTCAAGAGAGTGAATATTCTGACTAAAGGGCTCAATGCGTTAAATTTATTGACCGCAGAGTGTCATCATGTGTCTGTATAAGACTGTCGCAAGGTGACCTACAGCTTTTGCGCATGGAAGACAATCGGTGCCAGATGCGCGTGTGCAAGTACCATGGTCACTGCCGTCCAGTTTGGGGTGTCCACGCACAACAGTGTCAAGAATGTACCGAGAATGGCCCAACAACCGGAAACATCCAACCAACGGCAGTCCTGTGGCCTGAGATAACTTGTTGCAAGAGGCCGACAGAGTAAAAAGAATCGTGCAGTCAAACAACTGCGCAGTATAAGAGTGGTTTGCAAAGAGATACAGTGATGCTCAAAAACATTGCATCTTTCAACCATTTCTGTACTTGTTGGCAGTAAAGATAGCGAAATAATTTACATTTATTTAAGCAAGAGTGGGACGTTTCATAAATTAAAACTATTGACAATACGAAATTTTTAGAAATCTTCAAGTACCGTGTTAGTAGACTAGAAAAGAATAGCGAAAGCTTAAAAAACGGTACTCACCTTGAAATTAATCTGCGATGGTTTACTTAGGAAGCGTGGTTAATGTTTACGTTGAATTGTTAAATTGAAAAATTAAAAGGGAGGGAAGTAAGTAAAGGTTGACTGAGTTAAATGGGCCCAAGGAAACAGAAGTGTACACATCCAATCCTTGGTTGTCATCGAAATAAAAAAAGAAGAAGAATAATTAAAAACTACAAAAATTAATTACAAAAACTATGTAAGTGAATCCGGTGAAGCCAATAGTCTTTACGAGGACTTTCGTTAGTTAAAGAACGTCTTCAGTTGGCAGTGTGTGGGGAGAGAACGCGTATGGTATTTTAAGAATAAAAAATTATACTCTCGTGATGCCTTTTTTGACATGTGGGAACTTTAATCTCGAGAGGTTCCAAATTGGGGAAAGATTGAAGGGGAGTTTAGAATTCAGAATTTGGAGGTTAGAGTGGTGCTTGTACCATTCAATAACTAGAGCTTCATATTGAAGTATTCTGTAGCTGGGTTTTAGTTTAATGATGGAAATGGCAGAATCGATGAGCGGGTTGTGGTTGTGAGTCTGGGTGTGGTTGTGTCACAGAACTTACAACTCATGCCCAGACTCACAACCACAACCCGCTCATCGATTCTGCCATTTCCATCATTAAACTAAAATCCAGCTACAGAATACTTCAATATGAAGCTCTAGTTATTGAATGGTACAAGCACCACTCTAACCTCCAAATTCTGAATTCTAAACTCCCCTTCAATCTTTCCCCAATTTGGAACCTCTCGAGATTAAAGTTCCCACATGTCAAAAAAGGCATCACGAGAGTATAATTTTTTATTCTTAAAATACCATACGCGTTCTCTCCCCACACACTGCCAACTGAAGACGTTCTTTAACTAACGAAAGTCCTCGTAAAGACTATTGGCTTCACCGGATTCACTTACATAGTTTTTAATTATTCTTCTTTTTTTATTTCGATGACAACCAAGGATTGGATGTGTACACTTCTGTTTCCTTGGGCCCATTTAACTCAGTCAACCTTTACTTACTTCCCTCCCTTTTAATTTTTCAATTTAACAATTCAACGTAAACATTAACCACGCTACCTAAGTAAACCATCGCAGATTAATTTCAAGGTGAGTACCGTTTTTTAAGCTTTCATTAAAACTATTGCTAATTTTATGAAGTAGTATTTACGGTTTTGGCTCTATGACATGGAGCAGAGTCGTCCGGAAAACCGCAATTGGCATCATCCCCATAGTGATTTCTAATCGTGGGAAGTAATTTTGTCTAAATTATGTCCTTGTACACCTCAGCACTCACTGCATCCTTCACAAATTCGAGACGACCAATTCCTCTATGTGAAATACAGCCCCACATCATTTGAGATGCAGAATATTTCACTGTGGAGACGATAGTCAATATGAAATTCTTCTCTTTGTCGTCTTAGTCTGCTGGCCTTCCGAACCATGCAAGTTAAATTTCGATTCATCAGAGAAAATAACACATTTCCACTGATTCTCACACAAACTAGCATGCTCTTTTGGCCACCTGGCTTTCATTTTTTGCATCAAAAGTGGTTTTTCTTGGGGGGGGGGGACGTGTTACTAATCCCGATGAGAAAAGGAATCTACATACTGTAGCAGTACTTGCCTTTACTCCTGTATCCTCCTCCCAAGCTGTTTTGAGAACTGTCGATGAAGACCTATTTCGGGGACACAGAAGACCAGAAATCTGTCCTGCGCTGCAGAAGATATTCGTGGATGCCCACTTCCTTTCTATTTAGACCGCCAGTTTTTGATAATTTTCGTAATAAACGTGCCACTGTTAACTGATTACAGTGAATCCTTTTAGCTATTTCATGCATAGAATGTCCCTCTGCATTCAACAGAGCAGCAACACTTTTCCTAAGTGATGTTCATTGTGAAAACTCAGCCATTACAATAGCACAGAATACGTGCACAGCTCGTAATGCACTGCATTTATACTGCCACTAGGGATGATGGAATCATGCACGGCGCAATCCTTTTAGCCATTTCATGCATAGAATGTCCCTCTGCATTCAACAGAGCAGCAACACTTTTCCTAAGTGATGTTCATTGTGAAAACTCAGCCATTACAATAGCACAGAATACGTGCACAGCTCGTAATGCACTGCATTTATACTGCCACTAGGGATGATGGAATCATGCACGGCGCGTGACATCACTTGGAAAATTCACCGAATCTACATGAAATATTGCTATACTGCTATATTTCATATAATAGATTCGGTGAATTTTCCAAGTGATGCAATTTTTTTGAACTCCACTATGTCGGAACACAATGCATCAAACCCTGTCGGATGCAGTACAGCCTATGACCTCACTGGATTCTATTCTTGTCAGCTAAAACAAGCAGCCACGAGTACAGTGGGCTACGGGGCACATATTTTTTATTATATTATATTTTATTTCTTATATAAGTGCAATTCCTTTTTTACACCCTTTTTCCTTAGTATTTTCGCTGATAATTGTTTATCTTTGAGACAACAGTTTCCCTCAAAGCATTAAGGACCGCAATGCAACCTTGCTACTTGACAACTTTGCTAATTGCCAACATAAGATTCAAGGGTTGAGGTCGTTCTCTTCGCAAATACGTACGAGTAATATTTAATAACTACATAATTGCTCATTGCAGACTTCATTTGTGTTGGTACTATTTGATATATAAATATTGTCCAAATATAATTTGTTTGAAGACGATTACGTTTGTCGAAGGAAGTTCTGCAGCCTAAATTAAACGTGCCATTTAATGCATACTACAGATTCCACTTTAAAACTTTCGCGAAACAGATTCGTGGCAACATATTAAGGTGTTCTACCCTGTTTTTCTTGTCGAAAGCTACCACCGTGAAATGGTTGGAGTGGCACGTACACTTCTCGCTTTTGATTTAGGTTCATTGGGGCGTGCCATTTATGTTACGATGTCGGTTCAAATTTACGGTGATAGGGGTGAAATGTCATTGGAAATTATCTCCCTAAAGCAAGATGTGTGTCGCTTGACAGCGAGTGCACGATTCATAATTTTCTCAGCGTAGGCGGTAGGTTCCCGACGGTAGCTGCCGTGAAGTTTTATATGAAAACAGAATTGTCTTACTGAACAACTTACGACTGTCATTAGTGGTTGTGGACGTTGGTTCCATTGCACCCGTGAAAATAGAAAAAGCGAAGCTGTTGGCGGATTGGTGTAGAGTATGTGGGCGTGTGTTGCGTAAATGGTAGAAGAGAGGTGTTGATAGTAGCATATTTATGACATCACGTTTTAGTTCAAGTATGCGGGTTATGTTTCGCTGGAAAGTTGTAGGGTTGCTTAAAATATGCATCGTTGGTTTACTGCTGCGCAAGTTGTACGATGAAATTAAGAAACTTTTGGTATTTAATGACATTTCGGGTGCGATTACATTGCCGATACTGAACTGCAATCGAGACATTACAATATTTCTGTGCGAGCATCTAAAAATGAATAAAATAATTACAGAACATTAGACGTATATTGTATGTCATGAACACTGCATTATAGTTACAAAAACCAACAGCTCTGCTGTATGAGTGCGAAAAATTTATTTATGAATTTTGACAATTTTAGGCCACTCAGAGTCTGGTAATGAATGTAGGTGTTTTGTATGATTTCCGATGCAGTCCACAGATAATTCTGTCGGTGTTATCCTGCCCATCTCAATAAAACAGCCTGAAGAAGCTTCATGTCTAAACATCATAAATCGTAGCAAATTCGTCCATTTTTATACTACAGGCCAAGGGCATCCAAATTTATTCGATAGTATTTATATAGAATAGATAAGAATTTTTTAAAGTACAAAAATGCAGTTATAGGCCTAAGCACGGATCATGATCAAGCAAACGATGGTACCGGTATTTAATGTACCGAACTATTCTCAAGAACTGCCGAGGTAAGGAGTGGGGGGGGGGGGATGTATTCATATACAGTAGTCTCCAGTTCCTTGACGTCGAAGGAATTAAAATTCGGTGAATAGGAAAATTCGGCTTTATGACGTTAAGGAATTTCGCCATTTTGATTGATTCATTCAATAAAGACGCATTAGTCTAATTATGAAGAAAATCTGTGCCCATTTAATCATAAAATTCACTCTAACTTGATCTATTTTTATCAATGAATATAATTAAACTTTGTACAAAGTCTACATAAAAAGGCTTCGAAAACTGCGTCATATATTTCAAAGTATGGGCAACTTCGCTGGGCCACTGTATTTAACATGAGCCGCTTGACCTCTGCGGGGCACGCTCGGCTAGCTTTTAAAATACTGCCCAGACTGCTTTGTAAAGGAATAAAACCTACAGTTAGGAAAAGAACAAAAAAAGTCATCATCTGGAAACCAACTATCGCCTAATAAAGTTCATAAATTAAAGCATCAATTAAATGGTTGGATCCCAAGGATGGATCACCTTAATGAACAAATCAACAAAATCTCCCCATTTGAAAGGTGATGCCCGAAACGCAGGAAGAATCCATAAAGAGCCTGTGCATCAGAAAGCTGCAGGTTCGACTCTCCAACAGAAATAGCGCTAGAGTTGTGGCGCCTAAGGAAAACCTTTTAATGGTGCCTAATTCATATTGTATCTTTAACACGCATATACACTGGTGTTCAAAGAAAGCGCATCACCCCTTAAAATTGTAATTGTCGTAAGAATAACGCAAATATATGGCAATATGGTCCTTGAGGTTGTCACAGACATTCTCTCAGATATGCCAGACAAGCTGTACTGGCTACCTGGGAGTCTAAAACGCTGATGGAACTGATATTGGGGTGACATTCAAGTCAAGTAGACCTAATTTCGGTGAAGTCCGTACGGTCTGTGTCAGCCAAATCCTCTGTTTGCACCTATACGATGGTGGGACTGTTAGTAATGCTGGGTATAACTTCCATGCACAAGCATACTGTGGGTGACCACCCAGGTGTGAACCAAAGTAAGAAGGAGTCGAGGTGTGGCGCCCACACCATATGGAGGAATGCCGTCCATCTGTGTTACAAGGCAATAATAGGTGGTAGATGACTCTCATCAACCGGTGCAACACCACCACTTTGCTTATTGGAGCCTTGAAGTGGTGGAACCCATGTTTAGCCTCCAGGGGTAGGTTCTGGTCAACCCTTCCCCATCTCTTCCATCATGCAGTACGACTGATGACTTTTGTGGTTATGATGAACATCATGGCGAGATCCAATCTTCCTTACATTTCGAGGGTACAGCTCTAAAACGGTGTTCACAGGCCAGCCGCTAGTTAGTACACCAGACCGAACCTATTGGCAACTCTTTAGGAGGCTTCCGGATCAGCTAGTGTATAATTTTGCTACCTCTACCCTGCCAGATAGTGATTGGAGAGAATCCGAGTAGTGTGTATGCGGGGAGCATTGTCGAGGCCACGTTATGTCAAGGATCTGGGTATATTCTTACCATGTGTACGCCATATCAAAAAATTTCATTACTTCATACAGCATGTCACCCCCCCCCCCACTTTTTCTTACTATTGAATACACCATGAATTGTCAAACTAACAGAGTAAGCTTATCTACAAAAAGATCTAAACCTCCCAAACACTTTCTATGGGGTCTCAATTCTAATCTCAACTATGTCCATTTCCACTTGCAGTCTGCCAAACCCCATGTACTTTTTCTGACAGAATCTCTGTTATCGGTTGATTCAACTACTGCTACTGCTACATTTACATGTTACATTGATGAAGAGAAAGCGACCAACGAAAAGTGCAAGTGGTGGTAGTGCTAGGAAACAAACAAAATTGATTTAGAAATTAAGATGAAAATAATTAGGTACAAAGCAGGACAAAGTTTATCATCTTTTGCAAGAGAATTAGGTCTTGCTGCTTCAACAGTGAATACTATTTTAAGGGACAGTGCACGTATAAAAGAACATGTTAAAGGATCAACACATTTAAGATCAACAGTGATCACAAAACAGCATTCAGGTGCAATATCGAAGATGGAACAGCTATTAATAATATGGATGGAAAATCAGATTCAGAAGCAAGTGCCCCTAAGTCTAATGACCATTCAAGCAAAAGCAACAAGTATTTATAAAGGACATTAAGGATAAGTATGGTGAATCCCAACTCAAGTTTGTGGGCAAGCAACAGGTGGTTTAATAGGTTCAAGCATCACGCTAGTTTCCACAACGTTAAAGTATGCAGTGAAGTCGGCAGTGCCAATTCTGCAGCTGCAGAGAAATTTTGTAATGTGTTGGAAAAAATTATTGATGAAGGCGGCTATTCAACACAGCAAATTTTTAAAGTTGACAAGACTGCTCTGTACTAGAAAAAAATGCTGGATCGAACATGCATTGCCAAAGAGGAAAATACAATGCCAGGTTTCAAGGCATCAAAAGACAGGGCCACACTTTTGCTTGGAGCTAATGCAGTGGGATATTACAGATTAAAACCATTGCTTGTGTACCATTCTGGAAATCCTTGTGCATTTAAGGGCATCAATAAAGCCACCCTACCCATGCATTTCTGATCGAGCCAGAGAGCATGGATAACAATATCCCTCTTTGAGGATTGGTTTAAATGCTGCTTCATTCCCAAGATTGAAAAATATTGTAAAGACAACGATGTTCCTTTCAAGATTTTGCTTCTGTTAGATAATGCTCCTGGACATCCTAAGCATCTAGATGATTTCAATTCGAACATGAGAATCATATTTCTACCAGTAAACATGACGTGACTCATCCAACCTATGGATCGGGTGTTATTTCGAATTTAAAAGCATACCATTTATGCACATTTGCTCAGGCATTGTCTGCAGTAGACGACAAGAAAAATTTTACGTTAAAAGACTTGGAAATCTTACAATATTTACCAAGCCATCTCAAACATTAATAAGGCCTGGGCAGATATTACTAAAAGTTGTTTAAATGGCGCATAGAAGAAAATATGTCCACGGCACGTAAAAGGCTTCGAAATATTTGAAAAAGACGAATCATATGAAGAGGTTACAGATAAGACTGTAAAGGTTGCAGAGCTACTTCAGTTGGAGGTTGATGCCAAAGACATGGAGGAGTTAATAGAGGAGGAAAAGGAATTATCTAACGAAAAACTTATTGACTTGCAGGCAGCGATAGTGAAAGAAGAAAATGCTGACGAAGCTCAAGATGAACCAAATGAGGAGCCGAGACGCTTCATCACCAGAGAGATGGCAATGGCATTTCATGAAATTGCATCAGCAATGGCAAGGTTTCAGAAGATGGATCCTGACAGCAAATGATTCTAAAAAGTTAACAGAGGGGTGAATGATATGCTTGCTTGCTACAAAGAAATCTACAATGAAAAGAAAAAAGCCACCGTCCAGTCATCCATTAATGTTTTCATAAGGTTGAGCGGCTGACCCCTTCTAAATCTCCACAACCCTCAACCTCCGCAGCACCTTACTTATCAGCTGAAGATGTCGATTCTGGCAAAGATACTCGAGACATAAAACTTACTGACGTTATGCCTGCCTCCTCTCTTTTTTTGTAATTTTATAATTTTGAAATTTTAAATTTTTTTTAAATTGCACACTTTTGTAATTTTTCCTGCACACGAGATAAAAATTGAATAAATACAAATAATTCTATTTACACATTTGTTGAACATTTCTTTTTTGATTCAATCAATTCAGCAAGCATAGTTGTGAGTACTGCACAAGCATGGGGGAAATTCCGACTTACGTAGAATTCCGTGGAATGCAACCATTACAGTCAGGGAGTTCCTGTATAATTTTTTTTTGCTGATGCATTATAAAGCTTGCTTACTCACATCATATGCCACTAATACTATTAAGTGTTTTTTTTTTTTTTTTGTTTTTTTTCAGTGTATTTTACAGTGGCTTTAAAAAAATTTCAGGCTGAAATCTCTATTGGTTAATAAATGCTTAAATTTAGTGTGTACAATCAAAAGCATTTAGGATACATTATGAAATATTTTCTAAATAAAAAATAACCATTACAGGTATGAATTATAGTATTTTAGCATTATGATGTTTATATAATTATAGGCTAGAGTAAAAATTTATAAATGCAAGTACTCTATCCTAGTGATATTTTATGCATCTAGTAAGCCTTAATGCATCTGAGATTACAAATTTTAAGCAATTCTTAACAGATTGTTAATATTGTTAGAGAGTGGGTGCCTTAAAATTGGACAAAAGTGTGAGTTACAGAAACTAGGAGTTAGAGTAATGTTGTTTTACATTATTTCAAGGGGAATCCCCCCCCCCCTTGGTTTAGATTCCCTCAGAGTGTCTGGAGTAAACTTCCCCAATTAGCACAGATTTCACTCTGTTTTCATGGAATCAGCTAAGAGCACTAATTAGCATATTGCATATTACAAATGTTAACATTAGCATATTGCATATTACAAATGTTAACAGCATATTGCATATTACACATTCAAGAACTTCATATGACACGACAGTTTAACCTTGACTGCTCACACTAACATAAGATATTAACTATTAACAACTAATTGCAGCTTACTTAAATTTGTAATAAAATGTAGGATATAGCAATTTAAGCCATATCCAAATTATAACTCAGTAAACTACAATGAATAATCTTTCTTAAGCAATATTTTAACATAAACATAAGCAGGTAACCAAAGTTCAAATTAATAAAGGGCTTCAAGGATGAATTCCCTTCAACAGTAAACTATTCATTAACCTTTCAGAGCAAATTTTCCTTATATTCAATCCCATCAACAGTTTTCTTACACAAACAAAAGTTTATCTTATCAAATTTCCTAATTCCAATAAAAGAAATATAAATTTATACAATGAAAAGTATGAAAAGCAGGAGGACTTTTTTCTCCTGTGATTTTTGTGGCTGACCTGATACAACTGTCTTAATGCTCAGAGTAGAACAAACTTTGTCTTAATAAAAAATTGCCTTAGTATTACAGTACATTCAAACATATGACACTGCCAAAAAGGTTACTTAACATTTATTAAAAGTTAAGTAAGACTCAAAACCTTGAATTTTCAAAAATTTATGGTCATTAATTAAAATTATTACCATTATCACAAAATCTGAAATTTATTTAAAAGCTGAGACACTGCTGATAACCTATTTTCAGGTTAACTAGTTTTATCAGATATCTGATGGTCCCTAGCAATTCTACATAAATTGCAGTCTACAGAAGTTCAAGTCTAATGTCAACAAATATCTTCTTTCGTCTTCTCAGCCTCCAACCCAAGCACGGTATTAAGTACTTTAGGTTCTAATACTTCTCATGTTTGGGGTTTTCATTAAAAAAAAAAAAATCCCTGACAAGGCAAGAAGTCACAATGTCTGTCACTCAAAAATATAAAATAACTAAAGCTTTTTTACTTTTCAATATGGTAAAAAGTAGACTTTTTAATCAATTTCAAAAGGACGTTTTGCTTATGCTCTCTTTTGTTTTTGTAGAACACAATTTAAACTGCCTAGTTAAAATATAACAGTGTATCTCACAGAGGAACAACCTGTACAATTGTAGTAATTCTTACAGATTGAATTAACAGCTTCATCTGATAGCAGTTTGCATTCAGGTAAATAGCCTTGCCTTTTGGAATAAATTTTCCAAAGCAGTTAATTCCAATATTCAATACAAATGATCTTCCTAGCTTGAAAAACTCTGCATTGAATGGATGTTTAACTTTAGTAGATAATGTTGTTTAATAGAATACTCTTACTAAAACAGATCTGTGAAGTCACTCATCCAACAAAAAATTTCGTATGTTTTACTTCTTAAAGCATGCTACGATCCATCTAAAGTCAAAATGTGGCACTACTATGCTAATGCTGAAACTGAATTACTGAAAACTAAAGGAAATTCTATTTACTGTGAAAATTAAGAAGTTCATAACTTGCAGTATATAGTGATGCAACAAGAAAATATCTTATATAATTTTATTTTAATAATTTCCTTAAAATAGAATTTAAATTCATATATATAGCATAAAAAATCTGCAACCATAGGAAAATTTAATATTGATTTAATTTGGAATGTGAATAATACTAATTAACAACATGAATTGTTGTTTAATTAGTTGTTTAATACTAATTAAACAACATGAATTATCAAATTAATTTTATTGTATACAATGTAATACAAGTCAAACACTCACAATAGAACTACCTGACCTCCTAGAGGATTTGTAACCTTTTGAAATACCATCAAATACATGGAGAACCGAGCCAATCCCTAATTTTAAACTCATACAGCAGGCATTTTTGAATTTTTTCACTGATTACCAAAACTATATCAACTCTATATATGAAATTTTATTATTATACTACTACAGGTTAAGTATAAAAATGAAATATAGAATAGAATAGTATAGTCTAGTAGTAGTAGTAGTAGTAGTAGTGGCACATGATGCAAGAAAGCAAGTGTAGGAGCTTATGCAGCATCAGCCAAAAAAAAAAAAAAAAAAAAAAATCACACCATTCCCTCCAAATGCCTGTCCAGTTCCTCCTTAAATTTATTTAACCTATCAACTTCTACAACGACAGATGGAAGTTTGTTCCAGCAATTAACCACCCGCTGGCTAAAGGCAAATTTCCGCACATCTATTCTACATCTGTCCTTTCTTAATTTGAACTTATGTCCCCGTAGGTTGGTAATCTGAACAAGTGGAAGGATCCCATCAGAATTCAGCGTGCTCAACCCATTCAAGGCCTTATAGACCTCAATCAGATCACCGCGCAGGTGCCTAGTCTCCAGCCACTGCAATTTGCAGAACTTAAGCCTCTCTTGGTAAGAGAATCCCTTCATTCCCCTCACCAATCGTGTTGCTCTTCTCTGTACACGCTCAAGCAAATCTACATCCTTCCTAAAATGAGGCCTCCAGACCTGTACGCAGTACTCAAGGCGTGGCCTGACCATTGCCTTATACAGAGGGACAATCACCTCCTTTTCCCTGCTAGCAAAATTCCTATATATCATTGACAAAACCCCATGACCCGCCCTAGCAGCCTGTCTGCACTGCTCAGAAAACTTCATATCTGACTGCACAATTACTCCCAGGTCTTTTTCATTTTCTACCACCTTAAGTGTAGTACCACACAGTTGGTACGTTTCTCTGGGGTTATTTCTACCCATATGCAGTACTTTGCATTTGTCAAGGTTGAACTTCAGTTGCCACTTCTTAGCCCATCTGCCCAAATTATCTAGATCCTATTGCAGTAGCACACTGCCATTACTGTCATTAACAACCCTGCCAACCTTTGTGTCATCTGCAAACTTCGACATTAAGCCTGATATACCTTCATCAATATCATTGATAAATACACAAAACAACAGTGGACCCAACACCGAACCCTGTGGGACTCCACTAATAACATTAGTCCACGAAGAGCAGCACCCATTGATTACCACCCTCTGTCTTCTCCCACTTAACCATCCTTTTATCCATTGTAGCAACTTACCCTTAATACCATTCTGCTCCAATTTGTACAGTAGTCTTCCATGCGCAACAGTGTCAAAAGCTTTCCTGAAATCCAAGTATATGATATCAAAATTATTTTTTGCATCCAGTTCCTTTGTGACCACATCATAATAACCAATCAAATTTGTCAGACAAGACTTTCCCTTAACAAACCCATGCTGTGTTTGAGTTATCGCTGCAGTCTTGTCTAGATGATCCTGCAATGCATCTTTAACCAGCGACTCCATTATTTTACCCGGAACAGAAGTTAAACTAACTGGTCTGTAATTACTCGTGTCACCCTTCGATCCACCTTTGTGAATTGGGGACACATTTGCACATCTCCAGTCCGTGGGAACCTCCCCTGAGTCCAAGGATGCTCTCATAATTATGGCTAAGGGTTTGCTTAGTTGCTTTGCCGCCTCCTTTAAAATAACTGGATAGATCCCATCCACCCCAGGTGCCTTTCTTATGTTTAACTTCAACAATTTCTCCTCCACTTTGCTCTCAGTTATTACAAAATCATTAAGCACACTGCTACAATTTGATAACCTTCTTCCATTTTCAAATTGTAATAATTCCTCACGTGTGAATGTAGATGCAAAATACTCATTCAGTTTGTTTGCTATCTGAGCAGGATCATCAACAGTCGAACCATCGATGTCAAGTGGTCCAATCATATTCATCCCCTTCCTTTTAGAGTTTATATAAGTAAAGAAATCCTTGCTGTTTTTCTTAGCATCTTTTGCCAAAGATTTCTCGTAATCCGCCTTTGCCTGCCGAACCTCCTTTGTGACCTGATTACAGACTAGCTTATATCTGCTACAGGCTTCTGCGTCGCCTGATAATTTATATGCATCCCATGCATTTTTCTTCTCTGTCACGAGTGTCATTAGTTCATTTGATAACCATTTAGGCCTAAACCTTGAACGATATTTCTTAATCGGTATATAAAGTCTAGTAGCTTCCACGATTAATTCTTTGAATGCTTCCCACTTAGAATTTACTGTTTGTAACATCGTCAGTTGATCCCACTGTACAGAATTTAAAAACTGTCTGAGACCACTGTACTCCCCTTTACGGAAGCAAAAACCCTTTCCTTTACCCCTGACGGTAGTTACCTCTTTGAGTAAATCCCACTTCAGCACACTGTGATCACTGCCACCTAGTGGTTCCTTTATCTGCAAATTCTTAATACACGAATGATCACTGCTGATAACCAGATCAAGAGTGTTACTTTCTCTGGTTGCCTCTCGAACATGCTGCTGCAGAAAACAATCATCCAATAACTCCACAAAAGTCTGACTAGTGTGTGAGTGCCCAACCCACAAGTTTCAGTCAATATCTGGGAAGTTAAAATCCCCCATTATAAGACATTCTGATTTACTGGCCCACTCTATTTCTCTGTACAATTGTTCATTGTACTCATTCAAGTCATTAGGCCTATAACACACTCCTACTCTTATTTTTCCTTTCGCAGTGCTTATCTCACACCAAACTGACTCAACAGAGCACTGTTCATCTATATTAACTGGGTGCACTTCCTTTGATTTTATGTTTTTCTTAATTAACAGCATAACACCCCCTCCCTTTCTGTCCTGTCTATCCTTTCTGTACACATTGTACTCCCCAAATTCCAGTTCTGCATTCCTTATATCTTTGTGACACCACGTCTCTGCTATCCCAACAATATCCGCCTTTGATGTCTTGACCAACACTTCAAATTCATCAAATTTATTTACTATACTTCTAGCATTGGTATACATGCAAGCATACGTGCTCCTATGCCTATTCCCTGTTACCCTAACACATCCCATATACCCAACTATTCCATGATGACTGCCATCCGTCCCTGAAACCCCCAACACCCCTCGCTCCAGGTCGCTTCTTATTCTAATAGAAGTTGTGCAAGAATCACCTTCACCTCTGCCTGCGGTTACTGTTAAACTATTAGTCTTTGTATCCCCCCAAACTAGCAGTTTTCCGACCCACCTAACACTGCCTCGATAGCATCAGCAAATATTCTTGCACCCTTTCTATTTAAGTGTATCCCATCCCTGTAGAAGCAATCTCTCCTGTTAACAAGTACAGTCCAGGCTGAAAAAAATTCTACCCCTTGAGCCTTGCACAATCTTTCCAGGGCCGAATTGATCGACAAGGCTCTCATCATGTACTCCCTCCTATCGTGTCTGGGCAGAATTGCAGACACTTTCAAATTCAACCCTATTTCACGGCTTTTTTTCAACAGTGACCTGTACTTGTTGAGTAATTCCGCCGGTCTCCTACTCTTAATATCATTAGTACCAACGTGTACAACTATATCACCTTTTGTGCCCTTGAAAGATGATATCCGCTCTACAACGTCATCAACCTTTGCCCCTGGCAGACATACCCTGGTCCTGTTCCACCTATCCTTTTTACAAAATATATTCCCCGTCTCCCTGACAATAGAGTCACCAACAAAACTAGTTCCTTTGGGACCAGCGCATTCTGCTTTGGAGATTGCCGCCGTGTTGCCCGATGCCCAGGAGTGAGCTCTGGCGTTGAGGTGGGCAGCTGAGAGCCTGATGGGCCCCTCAATTTAGATCTTTCGAGGGCATCCACCCTGTCCCTCAAACTCTCATATAAGCCCACAACAACGCTGAGTTGTCGCCTGATTTCCTTACACTCCTTACATCGCGCACACACAAAGACATCCCCCATGGCAATATCATGTTCCGTTCCAGAGAGTTCGGCAAACATTTCACAAGTTGCACATTTCTTTAGGCTGTGATGCGTTGGAGAATTGCCCCCCTCAGTTCTCCCCCGATTCACAGCACATTCCTGCTACTTTGTGCCCGTTGCTTTGCTGCTCTAGTCTGGGGCATGGTAGTTTAAATTAATAAAATCAATAAATTAAATATCAATAGTATTTGAATAGAAACTATTAAATAGAAACAGTGAAGCGTATTACTATATAATTATGCGTTAGAGCTACCTAGCTACCTCAATTAAAAAATTTGAATTCCCTACCACTATATCCAAAAACAATGGCTACAAAAATGGAACGAAATAACGGTTTTACCTATCGTAAGTAAAATCCACAAAAACTCTTTATCTAAATTAAAAATAAAAAATAACCAGCGTAACTATAACTATATGACTACGTATTAAGTACAATATAAAATAACAATCATGTAAATAAAAGGCAAACACTTATCGTTTTTGCGGAGCCTGTAACTGTCAGCTGTAACTTTTAAAGAGATTCAGCGCCCTCTCGTCTATACTATACTATACTATTCTTTATTAACAGGAAAAAATTTAATGAGAAATATTTGTTTATTTTTGAAACATTTTAATCTAGCACACTTTTAATGAACACCCTGAAGGACAAATTATGTTAACGAACAAATAACAAATAAAAATAGTTTGAATAAGTTGTTTTGAAATGCTTCAATTGGAGTACACAAATGGTTAGATATCGTCACAAAAAGCAGTAAACCATGTAGACTGCTGCTGTGCACCAAAGGATGGTAGTTAAATAGCCAGACCATACTTCACACATGACTTGTTACTGGGTCTTAAAATAATGGCTTCTTTCAAAGCTACTAAGACTAACCAAAACTGTGCTTATTTTCGATTGTTTTTCGTTGTCACTATGCAGCAAAACACAATGTATTATTACCAAAAAATTCATCATAGTTTTATTTGAAAATACTTAGGCTCTTATTAATTAGGGATATTCTTTCTTTATTTGTCTTCTAAAGCTCTGAAAACCTTGGGATTGGCTCAATCTCAACTGTGCCCTATGCTGAGTTAATAACTGGCAATGTTTCTCAATTCCACATTGAATTCTGTTATCAGGATTAATCGGGTAAAGATGAGAAAGTTCTTATTAACTGTACAAGGTAGAGGCAGAGTCTTCTACCCAGTAGTTAGAAACAAATCTTTCTTTATTATTAGGATTCTCTCAATATATTAAAATTAAACATTAACGTTATTATTTAGACCTACTGGAAGGAGGACATAGTGAAAGCAACCATCAATTCAAATCTGAAGAACACTTTGTCAGCTCCATGTACTTTATAGATTTCTATAAAGATTTCTATCTTTATAGAAATCTATAAAGATCCATTAGATCCATAACCAACTCCTGTTTCTTAACAACTTTTCAAACAGTCAGCACAGGATTGCTTGCACAGCATGTCCTATGATTTCCAGATTTAAGACTGAACAATGTTTTCAATAACCTGAAAACACTGTAGTAAATTCTCCAATGAACATGTGGTTTTGAGGATGAAACCAATGGAATTCATCACAAGCTTCCCACTGAATTCTAAAAGCTGTAGTGCCATTTCAAATGAGCGTATTTTTATTGCACAACTTGTTTTTTCCATATCTCTTAATGTCTTAAAACAAAAGCAATAATTCCAGTTCCTTTCAGATAAACAATGCTTAACACCTAGCAGTAATCATCTCAAATCACTCAAAAAATGGACCAGTATATTGTAATACTTTCACCAAATTATAAGGAAGAATTAAAAACAAGGGATTTCTAAGTTCATTTTCTAATCATACTGCCTTTAAGATATTTTGCCCAACACAGGTTTAAAAGATAAAGAAATTACTGACAGCACATGTGGGAGGAATAACGGATAATAATATAAGGAACACATTCATGAACTAGAATATCTCAAAAGAGTGTATACACATTTTAATCATATATATTTTATTGCGTATTTATAGTTGAACTTAAAAATTTTTGTTTTTGATTAATATATTTTGCTGAAAAAGTTGGCATTAATTGGCACAAAAATGAAATGACTCATAATGCAAAGTGTTATAGGTAAAATGGCAGATGGACATCTGACATTCAAACAATGGAAAGCCATCTTAAAGTGCTGGAAATCAAGAATCGGTGTGAAAGTCAAAGACAGTGAAAAACCACCAACAAAGCAAATTTCAGGAATCGGTGATAAAATTTAGACTAATTGTCATTAATAGGAAATTGATATAAATTCAGATCTGTAGTTTTTAAGAAATTCCAGTGTGCAAAAAAAATCAATACCAGAGGCAAATCTGTTCCCACTGAAGATCAAAGTGATCTACACAATCACATGCAAATCTGTAAGGCAAGCCTTACAGATTACCCCAATTTCTCAAAAGAAAAAAGTTGAAATATTGTGTGCCAAGATTGCCACACAATGTGAGTAAATACAATCCTGATTAAGTTTAGTTTCACGAACGGTTTAAAGTGAAGGTGGACAATGATACTAAATACTTTTTGGCCAGATGAGACAACATTCAAGCTTACTGGTATGATGGACTGACAACTGTGTGTGTGTTGGTCACTGATAATCCAAGCATTCATATAGAGAAGGCAGTGAATTTACCAAGACGTAGTCTGATGTCTCATTCAGGGGAATTCTTGGACCTATTTATTTGAAGGGAAAGTTACTGGTGATATGAACCTCCACATGCTTAATGTATCCACTGTGCCTTCAATTTATATGAGCTATATGGGAATAAAGTAGTTTATCACCAAAAGGACAGGGCATCCCTCATCCACATTATTATTGTCATATCAGGGACTATCTTGATAATCATTTCACAGAATGGTAGTTTGGCAGGCTTACAAGGAAGCAGCAATCATCAAACTTTGATCCATCATTCACCTGATTTAACCCTGCTCAACTTCTTCTAGTGGTATTTTAAGATATTTTGTCCACTGAAAGTTTAAATGTGTCCATACTGGAAGAGTGAGTGACAATTATAACTAATCAAATTGTAACAGTTAACACAAAAGAAGCAGAAACATGGGGGAAGGAAAGAAAGATTACTAATTATTATTAAATTTTCCCATGACAACCATTGTAACACTCTGCATAACATGAGTGTAAGGTGAAGTTTTACAACAACGTTACATCATTATCATCTAACTAGCTGCCAATAAGCTTTGATGAAAATAAAATTCATATGCTTACTCTGTTGAATTTTATATCTAATGTCTTTTAAAACTGCATAGCATTAACTGAAAAGGCAAATCTTTTTTTTTATATATGTTTAAAAAATGAGACACCACCAGGAAAGCTATTATGAAGCTTTAAAATTAACAGGCTTGTGCCTTTTTTGTACTAACTTAATGGCAAACCTATGTAAACACTAAGTAAAATAAAGCCCTCGTATTTTAACAAAATAAATTTCTGCAACATTTATTGATCAAAAAAATTACAAATCTATTCAGTTCAATATAAACATTTCAGGAATGAGGGTAATGCCATATAAATTTTCAGATCCCAAAATGCAAATTGTAAGTATTGATGAAAGCTAATAGGCTAATATATGTTTTATGGGTCCACAGCACAGTCAACAGTAAATTCAGATCTGTAGTAGTTTTGAAGAAATTCCTGTGTGAAAAAAAATCAATACTAGAGACAAGTCTGTTTCCACTGATGACCAAAACTCAGTATAGTATTCAACTCTAAGGCATGGGCTTATGATCACTTTAGAGACAAATTCCATTATCTACAGTCATGCTTAAGTTGCTATCTTTTTAAATTGTTATAACATTTCCAAAAAAGACAAGTCCACTATAGATTTAAAAATCTAAGACACTGGGAAGGCCATTTAGGGCTTAGAGGGGAACAGGCATTCTGTGTGTTATCAGACACTCAGTCTAAAAAACTGATGGATCCAATATCTTTCTATTTCAGAAGATTTAGGAGAAGTCCAGTTGGTCTGCCTCCCTAAAATCCACTCGTGCACACCTTCTCGATGGTAAGCCCTGTTACATCACTTAGGTGGCAACGAACATGTAGAGTAGTTCTCTTCAAGACGCCTGGTCAGCATGAAGAGGAAAAGACCAAACCCTCCAGCACATGGCAGCACAGCAAAACAAATGGCCGTAATTTCCCAGCAGCTTTCATTCCCCCTCTTATGGCAGAGAGAGGATCAGAGTGGAAGTAGAGGGTGCTAAGAATTTGTGGGTACAACCAGGCTGCCAGCATGGAAACTGAACTTGGCCTGTTACAACGTAAAATCGCTTATCGGTGAAGATAGGATATTAGAGCTGGAAGAAGAATTAGAAAATGTGAGTTGGAATATCATCAGTTTGGTTATAACAAGAAGAAGAAATAAATCACTTGTAAGTTTATCAAGTGGATATCTGCTGTACACCAATGGAAACGGTGAAAGGAGCGAAGGTGGAGTTGGCTTTCTGGTCCTTAAATATATAAAAAACAACATTTTGGAATTTAAAAGTACATCACCAAGGGTGTCAAGACTACTACTCAGGATTTCTAAGAGGTACAAGCTAAAGGTTTGTGCCAACATCAAGCCATGGTGATGAAGAGGCTTAAGAAATGTACACCGAAATTGAGTCTTCTAGATGAGCAGAAAACCCACTACACTATCATTATGGGGGACTTCAATGCTTAGGTTGGAAAGACACAAAACAGCACAGAAAGGGGAACTATTGGAAATTTTGGAATTGGTGAAAGAAATGAAAGAGGTGAAAGACATTTAGAATTTACAGAATCTTGAGGAATGTCAGTAATAAACACTTTTTTCAAGAAAAGGGTGGACATGGAAGAGCCCAAATGGATTAACAACTAATGAAATCAACTTCATCCTCACTGAAAGAAGACATATTGTGAATGCTCCCAGGGGGTCACATCTGGTGAGTATGGGCTTGGCACACCCAGGGTCTTAAGCTGGATATCATCATTCTCTCTGTCTCTCTCTCTCTCTCTCTCTCTCTCTCTCTCTCTCTCTCTCTCTCTCTCAGGGTAACTCAGGAATTTTTTTGGGCTGCTGAAGCATAAGCCTCAGGCTTCCTTGCACCATATAGCTAATAATAATGTTACCATCCTGAACAAGGTAAATGTTGGATGCGATCACAGAATGGTAAGATGCACACTTGATATAGATGTAAGAAAAGAAAGGAAAAAACTGACTTGAGCAAATAATACAAAGGTCTTTGAGATAACAGAAGTGGAGAAAAAGCAGTATGTACTGGAACTTAAGAACAAGTATGAGCTTCTGCAGACTGTTCAAGACCAAGATATTGATGAGGAATACTACAACTTTCTGAAAGTGATCACGTCCAAGAAACCTATAGGTAAAAAGAAATTCAAAGAAGAAAAAATTTGTCAAGAAACATTTATCATGAACCGAAGATGAAAAATGAAGAGCAAGATAAACACTGGCAAGGATAAAATTGAGTATACTGAGTTATGCAAAGCCATTAGAAAGAGACTCAGAGAGGACATAAGAAGATTTAACACAAGAAAAGTAGAACAAACTTGTAAAACATTTTGCTTTTATGACCATCAACTTGAAAGTATAACTATATATAATTTGAATATATATTTTTTTATATTCTATAATTTCAACTTTTCACAAATTTTGACTAGCCTTTCCCCTCTATTAGTCCAAATTACCGATGTTTTATTGAAATTTATTATATATTAAAAAAAATTAATTAGAAGATTGCTCATTAACAATTAATTTAATTTTCTGAGTAAAAGCTATCAAAATGCCTTAAGGATAGGTTCAGTTGTAAATACAAGAGTTAGCATTAGCAAAGATATGCACATGATGCAAGAAAGCAAGCTTATATAGCATCAGTCAAAAAAAATCTAATTTCACCTATCCACTCACTCCAAATGTTTGTCTAGTTCTGCCTTGAATCTATTTAAGCTATCAATTTCTACAATGACAGATGGAAGTTTGTTCCAGCAATCAACCACACATTGGCTAAAGGCTAACTTCCGCACATCTATTCTACAACTGTCTTTCCTTAATTTGAATTTATGGCCTCTCGGGTGATTATTCTGAGCAAGAGGAAGAATCCCATCAGCATTGAGCATGCTCAAACCATTCAAGGCTTTATACACCTCAATCAGATCACTTCGCGGGTTCCTAGTCTCCAGACACTAATTTTCGGGCGCCTCCGTAGCCAGGTAGGCAGGAGCAGCAGTGCATAACACACACTTCTTGACACATCCACTTGACACATAACACACACATCCACTAAATGCGGAAAGGTCAGGGAATGACCACCGCATATCCCCTGAGCAATATGGCCTTAGTTGCTAATGCTCCTAAAAACCAAATAACAAGCATAATAATTTTCAAAACTTAAGCCTTTCTTCATAAGAGCAATCCTTTGTTCCATTCACTAATCATCTTGCCCTTCTCTGCACTTGCTCCAGCAGCTCTACATCCTTCCTAAAATAAGGCCTCCAGACCTGTATACAGTACTCAAGGTGTGGCCTGACCATTGCCTTATACAAGGGGATAATCACCTCCTTATCCCTGCTAGAAAAATTCCTGTATATCACTGACAAGACACCATGAGCTACTTTTGCGGATCATCTGCAATGCTCAGAAAACTTCGTATCTGCCTGCACAATTACCCCCAGGTCCTTTTCATTCTCTACCACTGTCAGTATAGTACCACACAGTTAATACATTACTCTGGGGTTACTGCTTTCCATATACAGTACTTTACATTTGTCAATGTTAAACTTCAGTTGACACCACTCAGCCCATCCGCTTAAATTTTCTAGCTCATGTTGCAGCAGCAGCGTACTGTCATTAGCGTCATTAACAACCCTGCCAATCATCGTATCATCTGCTAACTTGGACATTAAGCCTGATGTACCATCATCAATATCATTAATAAATACAGAAAACAACGATGGACCCAACAGTGAACCCTGAGGGACTCCACTAATATAATCTGTCTGCAAAGTTATTTAAAAACTACATTATTTCGCTCTGTAATAACAATCAACACATAACTTATATACCTTACCCTAAGGCAGTTTCGGTAAAAGGTATTGGACCACATATACATATCAACAGGGATGATTCTATAGTTTCTGGTGGAATAAAGTTCTCAAGCAATTCAGCACTTATTCTTCCTCTCTCTCCTAACCATTCCTGATGTGGATCTGAGAGAACATATTTGACACAAAACCTAAAAGAGAAAAATATGCAATCATCACAACTGGCAGAACATTTATTTATAATTTATGTACAATAATCATACTGAAAACAACTGATCAAAATATTAACTGAACTGAGAAATATACATGACCAAAAGAGTTTTGACACACATACGCACTTTCAAAAAAGAGCTTTTAATTCCAAAACCTAATATATAATAGAGCCAGTGAGCCATTTTGTCCTAGGATAGCCTCAGCCCTTTACTGCATACTTCCTTTCTATAAAATTAAATAGCTGTCAGTGAGAATTTAGTTCCATTCATTCTTCAAAGCATTAGCCAGAGCAAGTTTGGAAGAAGGCTGTTTTGGCCGCAGTCTATTCTGGCACTCCATTTGTCTCAGAGGTGTTTGGGCTTAGCATCCAGACCCTTAGTCAGTTAATCCAACTTCTTGATGTCACTATCTACAAACCATTCCTGTATTACCCATGCTGTTTGATATAGAGCATTGCTGGCATGGTACTGATTCCATAGTACTGTGAAATTATAGGAATGTATAATTCTCCAGAACATTGAGGCCAGAGATTATACTTTGCAACCATAAAAAAATTATAGATGAAGTATCACCTATGGCTTCCCATCTTTGAAGATGCATCCACTACAGTGGAATTTAGGTGGATCAGATGAATCACAGGAATTGCATGCACAGAAAGGTTACCAATGTGGTATCTAACTACCAACCTAAGTTGGAAATCTAAATATCTAAATTAATGGCAAAGAAGTAGTTTTACTTTTTTTTTTTTTGTTATTGTGATAAATATTTGAAGAAAAACTATAATAAGGCAGTGAGCGAGAGAAGGGACCAAAAAGACAGAGTCTCCATCATAAATCTGGGAATTGGCAATTACACAGTTTTGTAACTTGGATGATCCAATATTCTTCACAGCATGTTCTACTGTACAAGATTATAGGCGCCTCCATAGCCAGGTGGGCAGGAGCAGCAGTGCATAGCACACGCTTCTTGATTAGACCGGGGTTTGAACCCATGACCACCAAATACGTAGGATGCGGAAAGGTCAGGGAATGACCACCGCATATCTACGGAGCAATATGGCCTTAGTTGCTAATGCTCCTAAAAACCAAAACAAAAAAAAACAAGATTATAATGAATATTATTTTTTCTGAAAGAACTGCTTAGTGTTTGGATTATGAGAATTGCTCAAAAAATAAAAACATACAATTTAAAAAAATACAAATCTTCCAAACATTTGTAGTAGTAGAGGCATGTGATGCAAGAAAACAAAACGTATGAGTTCATCCAGCATCAGCCAAAAAAAAAAAAAAAAAATTTTCACACATCCATTCCCTCTAAAAGTTTGTCCAGTTCCTCTCTTAATTTATTTAAGCTATCAACTTCCACAATGACAGATGGAAGTTTGTTCCAGCAATCAACTATCTGCTGGCTAAAGGCAAATTTCCACACATCTATTCTACAACTGTCTTTCCTCAGTTTGAATTTATGCCCCCTCAGGTTCGTAATCTAAGCAAGCAGAAGAATCCCATCAGAATTCAGCATGCTCAACCCATTCAAGAAGACCTTATACACCTCAATCAGATCACCTTGCAAGTGCCCAGTCTCCTGCCGCTGCAGTTTGCAGAACTTAAGTCTTTCTTGATAAGAGAACACCTTTGTTCCCTCACCAATCTTGTTGCCCTTCTCTGTACACGTTCAAGCAACTCTATATCCTTCCTAAAATGAGGCCTCCAGACCTGTAATTTACTATTACACAGAACTATTCTTTAACAAAACAAGCAAATGTGCTATAGTCTACTGTACTTAACAGCCACCAAACAGAGAGGTGGGATGTTGCAAATGTGAAAATTCCATTAAACTTTTAAGAAGATAAGGTCTGCTCTTGTATAAAGTGAATGAAGTGGTTGAAGAAAGAAGGATAAATTTAAAATGACAATGAGACAGTAAGTCTCTTCTCAGACAAATTTATACTAAATAAATTATAACTGACTAAGAGAATATTCGGAATAAGGGAATATTCAAACAAAAAAATTCAGAGAACCAGTGAGACATAATATGTCTTCTTTACTGGACTAAAGCTCTCAAAAACTTAAATTAATTCTGGAAACAGGATTGTGTGATCTATATAAAGAAAATTTTAAAAACTACCTGAGAAAATGAAAAAAAATTCAGCTGCCAATGCCTCATCTCTTCAGGGAAAGCTGCAAGACATTCCAGTGGGAAGAGGAAGAATGTAGAGTTTCAATAATCATTTCTTGTAGTGTTTTGATAACCATAATCCCTCAACCCAAAGAAGCTTGAGTTTTGTAGCTGCAGCCCTTACACTACAACAACCAGTGAACAAACACCTCCTTAACCAGCAAAGCTAATAAAATTAAAAAACATGGGAATATGGATATAAATATCCATGGACAGTGTCTCTGAGAGGGATAGAGGATGTGATCAGATCTTCTACAACATTTGTGTTGTGGATGAACTCAACACAAATTTGTAACTTTAATAAATGAAATTGTGCATCAAAACAATTAGTTTACAGGTGAATCATGTGACAAATTGTGAATGAATTTGGCAAATTTCCTTACCCTACATTGTAACTAACAAAATAGATATTTGGTATTTGGTTCACATGATAAAAGAAAAAAATATACAAAGTACTTGTTTCACCGGCATATAAAATAGACTGAAACTGGTTTTCTATCTCATGCTTATCTGCCACATTTAATAGCTAACACAGCATCAGATGATTTTATATATACGGGGTTTCTCAAAAATACACGGCATAACTTAAGGAATGAGTTCCTCATAGGTAGACAATAAAAATATTTTATATCAACATAGTTCCGGAAATGCTTTGTTTCCGAGTTTTGAAGGTCTGTCTATGACACTTAACTGTTTACATCACCTTATAGTAATTGTTCAAAATGTCCACCTTCTGCCTGAATACAGGCCTCACATCAACGTCTTCATGGACTCGCGAAGACGATGCCAAATTCCTGGCATGTTTCATATTGTCTCACAACCTGCCACAATTCGATTGCAGAGAGTTTCCACATCAGCTACTGGAGTCGAATACACCAATGACTTTAAATGGCCCCACAAGAAGAAATCTAGTGGGTTTAAATGATGTGAGCATGGAGGCCAGGCAGTTGGTCCATCCTCTACTTCAGGAGTCATAGATCTTGGTCGTCCTCTGTCGGCAGCATGAGGTGTAAAGGTCCCATGTTCACAAAGGTGGCAATGGATACCTTCATACGTTTTCCTGTTTGGACATCTTCGTTATGGGAACCTTTCGTGGTACAAATGATGAGCCTCCAGAGCATTGCCATCCGCCAAACCATACATAAAGTGCATATCCACTTGCTCCTGATTTGAGTACATGGTCGGAATGGAAAACTACTAGATTCTGTCAGTACCTTTTGATGAAGGAAATCACCTGCGGGAGATAAGACATTCTGGTTAATAACTCGGGAACCAAGCCTTTCCAGAACTATGTTGATATAAAATATTTTTATTGTCGACATATGAGGAACTTATTCCTGAAGTTTTGCCGTGTATTTTTGAGACACCCTGTATATATAGAGAGAGAGACTAGTAGTTGTGCATTTCTGTGGCAAAAGACACATGTGCAATGTAAATAACAAAGTGGTAAGTTTCAGTGGTGTAAGATGAATGTAATGCAGTGTTCTCTTTGAACAAAGTCATAGCCAATGTAATCCTCTCTTCTGTATGATGAATGTAATGCAGTGTTCTCTTTGAACAAAGTCATGGCCAATGTAATCCTCTCTTCTGTATGATGAATGTAATGCAGTGTTCTCTTTGAACAAAGTCATGGCCAATGTAATCCTCTCTGGGCTTCCCGCCATTGGATTTTTACTTCTAGGGCTTCATTAAAGATAAAAAGTTCACCATTCATCTAGGACTTCATTAAAGATAAAAAGTTCACCATTCATCTAGGACTTCATTAAAGATAAGTTCACCATTACCAGTAAATTTACATGAATAAACAAAAAAATAAGAATTACTACAGATTTTTAACACCACTGATTGTTAACACATTACAGAGGGATGGTGTGGCAGGACATCAACTTTTGTTGGGGTGCATGGCATCATTCTCAGTGAATCACTATTAAACATACTGTAAATTTTGATTGACCACTGTATATACATTTGTAGATAGCATTTAAAAAGTATGGTCATTTAGTTCATAACTATTAATTGTGAAAAATGCAGGTAAGTTTCATGCAAACTAATATTTACACAGCAATCAAGTTTAATATACTGTTAGGTAAAACTCCTAAAGGGATGAATTAGGGAAGATTTGTTGAAGGAAGGCTTGGTCTTCTTTTACAATCCTTGTATAATTTTTTTTCTAACACAATAAACTTAATCACTGTCAAAATATTCATACATGAAAAAACCTGGTGCTCTTTCCCTAATTCATAGCTCAGGGCAGCACTAACACACGCTTCTCCTGCACTATTAATGCACAGTAAACAATTGATACTAACTTCACACCTTATAAAAGATCACTTATGCAAACTATTACATGTTGTTGCTACCATGCATAAAACTTCTGAAATACAACTACTATAATCATTAATCAAAAACATGCATACAATCAAATACATATCCTGTAGGTGGCCAGCAATGCTACCACTGGCCCAAGCATTGTGCATCAACAATACAATTAATATTAATTGAGATGAAGAGATTAGAATCCCATTCAACTTTATCACTTGTTGAAAATCACATATCGACATGTATTAGCTAATTTCAGCTATTTTGCTATTTAGGGGCTACCTACATTCAAAATGTGGCTGATAAAAACTGCATCTGTTTGTCAAAAGGTATCACAGAGGTAAAGGGAAGGATTTTGCTTTCGTAAAGGTGACTACGGGGGTCTGAGACAGTATTTAAATTCTCTACGGTGGGACCAATTGATGACGTTACCAACAGCAAATTCAAAATGGGAAGCATTCAAAGAATTAATCATGGAAGCTACTAGGCTTTTCATACCAACAAAGAAATATTGTTCAAGATATAGGCCTAAAAGAATGTCAGATGAACTAATTAGACATATGACAGAGAAGAAAAATGCATGGGATACATACAAATTAACAGGTGACACGGAAGCCTATGATAGATATAAGCTGGTCTGTAACCAAGCCACAAAGGAGGTTAGGCAAGCAGAGGCAGATTACGAGAAATCTTTGGCAAAGGATACAAAGAAAAACAGCAAAGAGTTCTTTATTTATGTAAACTCTAGAAGGAAGGGGATGAATCAGATTGGTCCACTTGATATTGATGGTTCAATTGTTGGTGATCCTGCTCAGGTAGCTAACGAACTAAATGAATATTTTGCATCTACATTCATACGTGAGGAGTTATTCAGGGAGGGGAATACCAGAGGTGTATTAAACTCTGGCAGTAAGCTAGATAATCTTGTAATAACTGAGAGTAAAGTGGAGGAGAAATTGTTAAAGATAAACATAAGAAAGGCACCTGGGGTGGATGGATCTATCCAGTTATATTAAAGTAGGCAGCAAAGGAAGTAAGCAAACCCTTAGCCATAATTATGACAGCTTCCTTGGACTCGGGGAGGTACCCATGGACTGAAGATGTGCAAATGTGACCTCAATCCACAAAGGAGGATCAAAGGCTGACACAAGTAATTATAGACCTGTGAGTTTAATTTCTGTTCCAGGAAAATTAATGGAGGCACTGGTTAAAGAAGCATTGCAGGAACATCTAGACAAGACTTCAGTTAGAGCTCAGACATAGCATGAGTTTGTTAAGGGGAAGTCTTGTCTGACCAATTTGATTGGATACTATGATGTGGTCACAAAGGAAATGGATGCAAAGAATAATTTTGATATCAGATATTTGGATCTTAGAAAGGCTTTTGATACTGTTGCACATGGAAAACTGCTGCATAAATTGGAGCAGTGTGGCATTGGAGGAAAATTGCTGCTATGGATAAAGGGATGGTTGAGTGGGGAAGACAGAGTGGTAATCAATGGACACTGCTCTTCGTGGACTAATGTTATTAGTGGAGTCCCCCAGGGTTCAGTGTTGGGTCCATTGTTGTTTTGTGTATTTACTAATGATACTGATGATGGCATACCAGGCTTAATGTTCAAGTTTGCACACAATACAAAGGTTACCAGGTTTGTTAATGGCACTAATGACAGTACGTTGTTGCAACAGGATCTAGAAAATTTCAGCAGGTGGGCTGAGAAGTGGCAACTGAAGTTTAACCTTGACAAATGTAAAGTACTGCATATGGGAAGCAGTAACCCCAGAGTAATGTATCATTTGAGTGGTACTACACTGACAGTGGTAGAGAATGAAAAGGACCTGGAAGTAATTGTGCAGCCAAATATGAAGTTTTCTGAGCAGTGCAGATGGTCAGCAATAGTAGCTCATGGTGTCTTGTCAATGATATACAAGAATTTTTCTGGCAGGGATAAGGAGGTGATTATCCCCTTGTATAAGGCAATGGTCAGGCCACACCTTGAGTACTGTATACAGGTCTAGAGGCCTCATTTTAAGAAGGATGTAGAGCTGTTGGAATGAATACAGAGAAGGGCAACAAGATTAGTGAATGGAACAAAGGGTTGCTCTTATTAAGAAAGGCTAACGTTTTGAAAATTACAGTGTCTGGAGACTAGGCTCCTGCTAGGTGATCTGATTGAGGTGTATAAAGCCTTGAATGGTTTGAGCATGCTCAATGCTGATGGGATTCTTCCTCTTGCTCAGAATAATTGCCTGAGAGAGCATAAATTCAAATTGAGGAAAGACAGTTGTAGGATAGGTGTGCGGAAGTTTGCCTTTAGCCAGCAGGTGGTTGATTGCTGGAAAAAACTTCCATCTGTCATTGTAGAAGTTGATAGCTTAAATAGATTCAACAAAGAACTAGACAAACATTTGAAGCAAGTGGATGGGTGAAATGAGAAGAGTTTTTTTGTTTTTTTTTTTTTTTTTGCTGATGCTATATAAGCTTGCTTTCTTGCATCATGTACCTTTTCTAATGATAATGCATTCTTCAAATTTTATGTATGTTAATAATTTTTATTATGTTTTATCAGCATATTTCATGTAATTATTTGATTTTAACATATATGGTACTTTAATTTTTATTTAACAAATTATACTTTTAATACCAGTTCAGTATTCAATTTATTTCTTCAACAGTCTGGTTGGCAAATCACTGAAATTGTTAGCCCAATATTTTCTCTTATCACTTCAGATGTCATAACATATGCATATACTATTTACTGTAACACTATGATAAATCTTTAAAACTTTTTTTTTTTTTATTTACAAAATGCTTACCTGCTTTCTCTTTCTGCAAGCTTGTCCAACTTTTCTTTCCATAAGATATCCTTTTCTGTCTTATTAAAAAATAAAAGCTTGACAGTTCTGAAATAAAATAACATCAATAATGGTTTAGAAGTTATTCATTATCATGCTATACAACACATAAGATTTTAAAAAAGATGCTTCACATACATTGATTGAATGAAAAAAAATATATTTTTATACAAAAAAGTTGACTTTAATTTGATCTGTGATTTTGCTCCATGTGCCCCACCTAACTTGATAAATTTCTTCCAATGTTTAACAAATTTTTATGTGCTGTTCAAGTAAAGTTATTTCAACTGAGACGCCTCTCTTCATAGTTGCTTTAATTTCTTTACTGTAGTCATATTTGTTCCTTTGAGATGTTCTTTAAGCTTTGGAAACAAAAATAAAGCTGCTTGAAGACAAATCTGAGCTACAGGGAGGAGGTAGAACTTAAAATTCCAGCAACAAAATTCTTGCCAACACTGCATGGTTCCCATGAAGTTGTTCTGTTGAAGCAACATTGCTGTATTTTCTGATCTTACTCATTTAATTAATTTTTGAGATGGTCCAATGTTCTCAACCAGAATGAATTGACAGTAGCCTTCTTTTTCAAAAATGCAGCATAGAAAACACCCACAGATTACAAAATACAGTCAACATCACTTTACTGCTAATGCTTGGACTGAATTTTTTAGAGATGCTTTATGATGTGAAATTTCTTGGACTGTCTCTTGTTTTCTAAATTATACACTAACGGAACCAAGGTTCGTCTCTAATCACAATAACAATTAAAAATGCATCCTTTTTTAGCTTTAAAACAGGTCAAAAGTTGGCAAACTTCCACACTCATTTTCTGTTCATTTCTTCGGCAAACCTCTTGGGGATCCACCTAGTGTATTTCTACCCTACCTCAGAAAAAATGCATTACACATCCATCACAAATCCTAAAGTTGCAGTGATATCCGACTGTCTGATTTGAACAAGTTCATCTGCTTTTTGTTATGTTTTTGTCAGTTGATATCACCAGCTCTTGTGCCTCTTAAAACCCACTGACAAACAGTTTCATCCTAATACATGACTAGTAATTTATAATGAACTTTGACAGATCTAATATTTTTAACAGTTGGAAACTCAATAACTACACACTGTTAGAACCATATATTCAAAGATGCTTCCATTTAAAACAGTACACCTTGTAAACAAACAAGTGCACAGAAACACTACTGTGCACATACTAAGTAGAAACTATTAACTACATGGAGAACCTAGTTCAAACTTGTTACGCCACTCAGTACTGAGGCTATGAACTAAGTGGCATTACTTTCAAACAACCCTTGTATATTTACCAAAATGCATGACATATATCAACAAAATATTTATGCTGCTTTGCTGTGAAGTACACAACAAAGCAGCAATCTTTGTGAAATAATTTCAACAAACTGTTACTCATATTTGTTCTATCTCATACTTAGCTGTACAAATAGCTAACACAGCATCAGATGGATTTTATATATATATAGAGACTAGTGGTTATGAGTGCAGAAACTTCCAAGTACTTCTGCAATAAAACTTTCACTTAGGGCAATGAGTACATACTTCAGATTATTACACTGTTAGACAAGAGTTAAGGTATATTTAATATTTGAACTGAAAAATATTAACAACCAGAACACTAATATATTTGGCAGCAAAAACAAAATTTAATATATTTTTTGTAAAAAAATTATTCAACAAACGCAACCATTATACACAAGTTCTAGCTGGATGTGACACTCAAACACCATGATTAACTACAAATTGTCTCTAACTTATAATTTATAGTGATGATATTTTAACATCTTGAAAAAAGTTTTAGACATTTTCAGCTTCAATCTAACTTGCTTTAATTTTTAAGTTTTTCAGCTTAAGCACATTTGCTTTACATTAATTAAAATTAATTTAAAAAATTACACTGCTCTTAAATCTGTTTTCTTATACTACTTTCACATGTCTTCCACGTGTTTCCACGTGTTTCAACTCCGCTACCGTTCGTAATTTTCCCGCCATTGTGATACGATAGTTGTATGCCGTACTAGATAGCATTAGTTGAACTTCGTTAGCAGTTAAATTGTACGTTTAAATAAATACATATAACGACTTAGATTACAAACGTAATATAATTAATTATATTTAACATAATTAATAACATAACATAATTAATTATAATTAATTAATAAATTAATAGAATCATGACTCAGACCAGAGCAGCAAAGCAAAAGGCTCAAGCTAATGGAAGCGCTGTGGCTCAGAGCAGAACTGAGGGGTGCAGTTGTCCTCTGACTCACAGCCTTATAAAATGCACTGTTTGCTTGATGTTTGCAGAGAAATCGGGTACGGGACATGATACTGCCAAGGGGGATGTCTTTGTGTGTGCGCGATGCAAGGAGTGTATCGATATCAGGCAACAACTCGGCGTTCTTGTGGGCCTATATGAGAGCTTGAAGGACAGGGTGGATGCCCTCGAAGAAACTAAATTGAGGGGCCCATCAAGCTCTCAGCTGCCCACATCAACGCCAGAGCTTGCACTTGGACATCGCGTGACACAGAGACAACCCCCAAGGCAGAATGCGCTGGTCCCGAAGGAACTAGTAGTTGTTGGTGACTCTATTGTCAGGGAAACGGGGAACATGCTTTGTAAAAAAGATAGGTGGAACAGGACCAGGGTATGTCTGCCAGGGGCAAAGGTTGATGACGTTGTAGAGCGAATATCATCTTTTAAGGGCACAAAAGGTGATATAGTTGTACACGTTGGCACTAATAATTTGTTTTGGTTCAACAAAATTGGTTCAACTATTGGTCCAAACACTAATTGGTTCAACAGTGACCTGTACTTGTTAAGTACAGGTCACTGTTGAACAAAAGCCGAGAATTAGGGTTGAATTTGAAAGTGTCTGCAATTCTGCCCAGACACGATAGGAGGGAGTATATGATGAGAGCCTTGTCGATCAATTCGGCCCTGGAAAGATTGTGCAAGGCTCAAGGGGTAGAATTTTTTTCAGCCTGGACTGTACTTGTTAACAGGAGAGATTGCTTCTACAGGGATGGGATACACTTAAATAGAAAGGGTGCAAGAATATTTGCTGATGCTATCGAGGCAGTGTTAGGTGGGTCGGAAAACTGCTAGCTTGGGGGGAGACAAAGACCAATAGATTGACAGTAGCCACTGCCAGAGGTGAAAGAGATTCTTGCACTGCTTCTATTAGAATGAGCAGAAGCCTGAAAAACAAGATGCATGGTATTTCAGAGACTGCTGGGAGCCATTGCGGTACAAGTAAACACATGGGTTGTGTTAGGGTAGCTAAGAATAGAAACAGGTGCAGGTATACTTGCGTGTACACCAATGCTAGGAGTTTAGTAAATAAATTTGATGAATTTGAGGTATTGCTCAAAACATCAAAGGCAGATATTGTTGGGATATCAGAGACGTGGTGTCACACAGATATAAGGGATGCAGAACTGCAATTTGGGGAGTACAACGTCTACAGAAAGGATAGACAGGATAGGAAGGGGGGAGGGGTTATGCTATTAGTTAAGAAACACATAAAAACCAAGGAAGTGAAGCCAGTCGACATCGCTGGACAGTGCAGTGTTGAGTCAGTTTGGTGTGACATAAGCATTGGGAGATCAAAATTGAGAGTAGGAGTGTGCTATAGGCCTAATGACTCTGATGAGTATAATAAGGAACTGTACAGGGAAATAGAGTGGGCCAGTAAATCAGAGAGTCTTATAATGGGAGATTTTAATTTCCCAGATATTGACTGGAATTGGGGGGCTGGTTACTCACACACTAGCAGGGCTTTTGTGGATTTATTGGATGATTGTTTTCTACATCAGCATGTTCGGGAGGCAACTAGAGCGAGTAATACTCTTGATTTGATTATCAGCAGTGATTCTTCATGCATTAAGAATCTGCAGATAAATGAACCACTAGGTGGCAGTGATCACAGTGTGCTGAAGTGGGATTTACTGAAAGAGGTAACTACCATTAGGGGTAAAGGGAAGGGTTATTGCTTCCGTAAAGGCGACTACGATGGACTGAGACAGTATTTAAATTCTATACAGTGGGACCAACTGATGATGTTACCAACAGCAAATTCAAAATGGGAAGCATTCAAAGAACTTATCTTGGAAGCTACTAAGCTTTACATACCAACTAAGAAATATTGTTCAAGGTTTAGGCCAAAATGGATGTCAGATGAACTAATGAGGCATATGGCAGAGAAGAAAAATGCATGGGATACTTACAAATTAACACATGACACAGAAGCCTATGATAGATACAAGTTGATATGCAACCAAGTTACAAAGGAGGTTAGGCAGGCAAAGGCAGATTACGAGAAATCCTTGGCAAGGGATGCAAAGAAAAACAGCAAAGAGTTCTTTACTTATGTAAACTCTAGAAGGAAGGGGATGAATCAGATTGGTCCACTTGATATTGATGGGTCAACTATTGATGATCCTGCTCAGGTAGCTAACAAACTAAATGAATATTTTGCATCGACATTCACACATGAGGAGTTATTCAGCAAGGGGAATGCCAGAGGTGTATTCAACTCTAGCAGTAAGCTACAGAATCTTGAAATAACTGGGAGTAAAGTGGAGGAGAAACTGTTGAAGATAAACACAAGAAAGGCACCCGGGGTGGATGGGATCTATCCAGTTATATTAAAGGAGGCAGCAAAGGAAGTAAGCAAACCCTTAGCCATAATTATGACAGCTTCCTTGGACTCGAGGGAGGTACCCATAGACTGGAAATGTGCAAATGTGACCCCAATTCACAAAGGAGGATCAAAGGCTGACACAAGTAATTATAGACCTGTGAGCTTAACTTCTGTTCCAGGAAAATTAATGGAGGCACTGGTTAAAGAAGCACTGCAGGATCATTTAGACAAGACTTCAGTTATAGCTCAGACACAGCATGGTTTTGTTAAGGGGAAGTCTTGCCTGACCAACTTGATTGGATACTATGATGCAGTCACAAAAGAACTGGATGCAGGGAATAACTTTGATATTATATACGTGGATCTTAGAAAGGCTTTTGATACTGTTGCACATGGAAGACTGCTACACAAATTGGAGCAGTGTGACATTGGAGGCAAATTGCTGCTATGGATAAAGGGGTGGTTCAGGGGGAGAAGACAGAGAGTGGTAATCAATGGACACTGCTCATCGTGGACTAATGTTATTAGTGGAGTCCCTCAGGGCTCAGTGTTGGGTCCATTATTGTTTTCTGTATTTATAAATGATATTGATGATGGTATATCAAGCTTAATGTCCAAGTTTGCAGATGATACAAAGGTTGGCAGGGTTGTCAAGGACACTACTGACACTATGCTGCTGCAACAGGATCTGGAAAGGTTGAGCAGATGGGCTGAGAGGTGGCAAATGAAGTTTAACATTGACAAATGTAAAGTACTACACATGGGAAACAGCAACCCCAGAGCAACGTATCAACTCTGTGGTACTACACTGACAGTGGTAGAGAATGAAAGGGACTTGGGGGTGATTGTGCAGGCAGATATGAAGTTCTCTGAGCAGTGCAGACGGGCTGCAAGAGTAGCTCATGGAGTATTGTCAATGATATACAGGAATTTTTCCAGCAGGGATAAGGAGGTGATTATTCCATTGTATAAGGCAATGGTCAGGCCACACCTAGAGTACTGTATACAGGTCTGGAGGCCTCATTTCAAGAAGGATGTAGAGCTGCTGGAACGAGTACAGAGAAGGGCAACAAGATTAGTGAATGGAACAAAGGGGTGCTCTTACGAAGAAAGGCTTAAGTTTTGCAAATTACAGTGTCTGGAGACTAGGCACCAGCGAGGTGATCTGATAGAGGTGTATAAAGCCTTGAATGGTTTAAGCATGCTCAATGCTGATGGGATTCTTCCTCTAGCTCAGAAAAATCACCTGAGAGGGCATAAATTCAAATTGAGGAAAGACAGATGTAGGATAGACGTGCGGAAATTTGCCTTTAGCCAGCGAGTGGTTGGTTGGTGGAACAGACTGCCATCCCTTGTGGTGGAGGTTGATAGTCTAAATAAGTTTAAGGCTCAGCTGGACAGGTATTTTGAACAAACAGAGGGGTGAAGTGGAAGTGGGGGTTTTTTTTTTTTTTTTTTTTGGCTGATGCTGCATAAGCTTGCTTTCTTGCATCAAATGCCTCTACTAATGCTAATGCTAATGTCATTATCATCAGAAACGTCATTAAATCCAATAATTGTGAGGGTGTTGCTGTTGAATCCAAAATTTTAGAACTTCATTTTAATGTTGCTAACATTTTCATTCTTCTATCATATAAGCATAAAAGGTACACAGAAATAAGCTGGATAATTTTGTCAGTTACTATTAATCTTCTTATTACCTATAGAGATTTTAGTCTCCTTTGCCTCACTGTCTCAACATTATGAGTCACCTTAAAGATCAATTTATGATCGTTAATCTTCAGCAAATAATATCTGAATCTACATGGAAAAATCAAATACTTGACCTCCTTTCCCACTATAAAATTATCCGTAATTATCAAAGACTATGTACAGGTGGCACATTAGAAGAAAATCTGCACTAGTACATGGCGTGCACTGACATTTTCTTTCTAGCATGTTTTGGGGTGTTGGAATTATGATAGTATATGTTAGACCAGCTTTGTTAATTCTTCATGCTGTTCCAGAGCAGGTCTTTTCTTTGCAGAAAAATTTAAAATGTGTGTTACAAAGTTTAGGACAACGTTCATAAAAAATCTAAATTAAGGGAAAAATTTATTAATCTTCAAAGTACATCCCTCATAACTCAATACACCTCTTTGCATGGTCATACAACTTCTGGATGGCTCTGTGGAACTGATCTTGTCAAATCTCCCCTGTTTAACTCCCTCATCATTGACTTGAATCTCTGAAACACTGTCAAAATGGTGCCCCTTCAGGTGGGATTTCACTTTGGAGAATAGAAAATAATCAGCATGTACCAAATCTAGTGAATATGGGGGATGGTGAGGCATGTAACACCTTTCCACACAAGAAACTGCTTGACAATGGTCATGTTGTGTGAAGGTGCATTGTCATGAAGCAAGAACCACTCACCAGACTCAGTTGCATCTGGCCTAACACACTGAATTCTTTTCAACAGTCTGTCCATCACTGCTCTGTAAAATTCAGAGATGACTGTCTGTCCTGGTACAACTTCTTTGTGCACAACTCCTTGTCAATCAAAAAAAATCACCAACATCGTTTTCATTCGAGACTTTTGGAACCAGAGTTTCTTCCTCGGCGAATTTTCTCCAACCCAGCTGACTGTCCTTTTGTTTTGGGTTCATATGCAAAGCACCAGGATTTATCACCAGTTGCGATTTTTTTAAACAGGCAGCAACTGGTTCCTCCTTCTGTTCCACTATCAATGCATGAATTATGAAAGCACACTTTCTTTTTTTTCAAATCTTCAACAACAATCAAATGCACGGTATCCTTGCTGATGTGAAGCTAGTCTGCTATCATTTAGAGGGACAGGCGGCAATCTTCCATTAACAGCTGCCAAATGTTTTCAATAGTTTCGTCCATACAAGACTGGAATGGAAGGCCACTCCATGCATAGTCCCAAACATCTGCCCTTCACAGAACTACTCATACCAACAAAAAATGTTGATGATGTGATTTTGCTGCATCAACTTAAACACAACTTTCCAGTAGAACCTTTGTGCACAATGATGAAGCTTGGTACAAAGCCAGTTCAGACTTGGTAGTGAATAGTTTCAACAGTGGCCAATGTATGCTGCTAGCAGTATCATTAAAAAAAAAAAAAAAATAGTCCTAAAACTTTTCAGACACACCTTGAGACACACCAATCCTGTATCACCTCTTACAATATTATATTTGTTATAATATTGTAAGAGGGAATGTAGGATTAATAGGAAGGTTAATTTTGTGAAGTGTGGGCTTATGTCTTTACATTCAATAAGTCTTGCATATTTTTAATGTACATTCTACATACATATAGGAAATTAAGTTTGGTAAAATAAGTTAAATAGTTTCATTGATAGATAAGATATTTTATCAGATTCTAACTTTGATTTTATTATTTTAACTGAAACATGGCTTTTTGCATATGATGAGATCTGCTTTATTGTGAGAAATTCTAACTATGAGATATTCCAATGCAGCCATTTGGATAGGATAGGAGTGGAGGAGTTTTTGTCTCTCTCTCTCTCTCTCTCTCTCTCTCTTTGAAAACAATTTAATGCTGTTGATCGGTATCATTCTAATTCTCTGTCTTTTGAAGCAGTCCAAGTTAGAGGGAGAATTTTACTGTATCTAGTTTACTTATAACTGTGGCTATTGTCCACTCCCAGTGAATTTCGCATTGTTTGATGATTTAGTTCAATAAACCTCTATGACACTTGCTAGTGGGAATGAGGTTTTAACAGTTGATGATTTTAATGTAGATATAGACATATTAGCAGGAGAAAATGATGCAAGAAAGCAAGCTTTAAAAAAAAACCCACTCCCACATCACCAGTTCATCCCCTCTAACAGTTTGTGCAGCTCTTCCTTGAATTAATTCAGACTACTCACTTCCACAAGACCAGATGGAAGCCCATACCAATAATCAACTACCCACTGAATGAAAGCAAATTTCTGCACATCTACCCTGCAATCATCCTTCCTCAATTTTAATTTATGCTCTCTCATGTGTGTAGTGTGAGCGAAAGGAAGGATGCCATTAGCACTGAGCTTACTCAATACATTCAAATCCTTAAACATCTCAATCAGATCTTGCAGGTGTTTAGTCTCCTGACTCTGCAATTTACAGAACTGAAGCCTTTCTTAGTAAGAGTACCATTTTGTTCCCTCACTAGTGTTGTTGCTCTTCTCTGCACTCAATCCAGCAGACCCACATCGTTCCTAAAATGTGACCTCCAGAGATATACACCGATGATCCAAAACATTATGACCACCTATCTAATATGATGTTGCTCCTCCACGTGCAGCCAAAACAGCTTGTACCCAGCGAGGCATGGACGCTACAAGGTTTCTAAATGTGTCTTGTGGTATCTGGAACCAACATGTAAGATCTTTTAACTCCTGTAAGGTCCATGGTTGAGATGTTGCAGATCGGAATTGCTGTTCCAACAAAAACCACAGATACTCAATGGGATTGATCTGGGGAATTTGGAGGCCAGGGCAATACCTGGAAGCCTTCCTCATGTTCCACGAACCAAAATACTCTAACAATCCGGGCGGTGTGGCATGGCGCATTATCCTGCTGTAAGATGGCACCGCCAGAGGGGAAGACCATTGCCATGAAAGGGTGTATCTGGTCAGCAATGATGTTTACGTAGGTGGTAGATATCAGAGTACCCGGCCATGGATGAATGGACCCAGGTATCCTAGCAGAACATCGCCCAAAGCATGATGCCGCCGCCACTGGCTTATTTTCGTCCCACGGTGCATCCAGCCACCATCACTTCCCCAGGTAAATGATGCACAAGTACCTGGCCATCCACATAGTGCAACAGGAAATGTGATTCATTGGACCAGACGACCTTCTTCCAATCACTCAAGGTCCAGTTTCAATGCTCACGTGCCCATTGTAGGTGCTGTCGCTGGTGAACCATGGTTAGCATGGGCATTCGAAGCGGCCTGCGGCTACACAGTCCCATTTTCAGCAGGGTTCGATGTACTGTGTGTTGTGACACATTACTCCAATCATAAGCATTCCAATTACCAGCAAGTTGCGCCGCAGTTGCTCTTCTGTTGGCACGTACCATCCGGGAGAGCCTTTGCTCACTTCAAACATCGATGAGCCATGGTCATCCAACACCTTGCCGGTGATTCGTGGGTTCCCCCTCCTTGGATCACATTCAGTAGGTACTAACCAGGGCTGACCATGAGCACCCCACCAGCCGTGCCATGTCAGATATGCTCTGACCCAGTCGTCTGGCCATTACAATTTGGCCTTTGTCAAACTCGCTTAAGTCCACTGCCTTTTCCATCTGAAGAACAAGAGTAAAACTGATTAACAGAGCTCATATACAGGTGAACTACGGTGCATGTGCTGTAGTTCACCTGCAGTTGCTTCGATTTGCATAACAACTCGCTGGTCATAATGTTTTGGCTCATTGGTGTATATGTAGTACTCAAGATGTGCCATAACTATTGCTTTATACAATGGAATAATCACCTTCTTATCTCTGGTGGCAAAATTCCTGTATATCATTGACAAAACCCCATAAGCTGTCCTGGCAACCAGCCTGCCTCTCAAAGAACTTTATGTCCATCTGCACAATTACCCTTGGGTCTTCTTCATTCTCTACTGCACAACTGGCATGTTATTCTAGGATTATTGCTAACCAAACCTTGCATTTCCTAATGTTAAACTTCAACTGCCACTTCTCAGCCCATCTGCCTAATTTTTCTACTTGTTGCAGTACTATACCCCGATTACTGTCATTAACCACCCTGCCAACCTTCATATCATCTGAAAACTTAGTCATTAAGACTGATGTGCCTTTGACAACAATAGGCCCAGCATAGAATTATGGTGAAGTCCGTGATCTTCTAGGAAGTTTTGGACAACTAAGCTCTACCTATACTATGGCAGTACTATAGAAATGAGCCTATTAGTATCAATATAACAACACATCATACAGATAGGATCATGCAAGGCTGATTTTTGGGTCAAAATGTTGGACTGGCTGGTTTAGAGTCCAAATCTCAACTCCAGTGAATGCCTATGTGATGAACTTGAACGTCAGATTGGGTTTTAGTCAAAATGGCTTTCTTCCACACTGCTTCTGTTAGCTGCTGCACAAGATACGTGGAGACACAATACAGCTGACATCTATCATCAGAAATTGAAAGTATTACCCAGATAACTAAGACCATCATATTGGTCAAAGATATCCCTACTATGTATTAAGTTTTGTTTTTAAAATGAAAACCCTATTTTGTAACTGGCTCTGTATGTCTGAATACTTTTGGTATATAGTCTGTAATTTAATTTAATATAATATAATATATAAGATGCTGGGTAAAACTCCAAGAGAAAGAAATATGAGATAATGATGAGAAAGTCACAAGTTAGGATTTAAACTGAAAGTGTCTGCAATTTTGTTCAGACATGATAGAAGACAGCACATGATGAGAGCCTTGTCAGCCAATTCAGTCCTAAGAGACATTTCATTTGAAAATATCAGACATATTTTCTTTATATCTACTCTCTGGTTGCAACACAGAACAGATATACAGAAAATATGCCTACATAGGTTGTTAGACACCACATTAAATGAAATATACTGAAAATAATATCAAGGAACTAGTAGAGACAGCTTGCAAAACGACATATGCTTTTATGAATACCGCAATTAAATTCAACTGGAATATCAAATTAAAACCTCAAATAAGACAAGATAAGTCAAAATTTTCCAATAAAGAAGCAAGTTAAAATTCCCTAATAAAATTTTATCTGTTTGGGAGAAACAGATAAAATTCAGTGAGAGAAGTACAAGTTAGACCTTTCGAAATACAATGATCCTGCAATGTCCAAGGCAGCCCTGACACATTGTATGAATATAATTTTGCTCATGTAATCTGCAGAATGCTTCTACTGAAACAAAAAAAATTATAGCAAGATAATACAGTGAGCCAAGGATATATCTGGTGAGAAAGATTACAGTGATAATACTCCAATATTGCAATCATGCATAGAGAGCGGTGACACTTCATGGTTTTTTTTATACAGTACTACTACTAAATTATGCAGTAATTCAATTTGGCAGCCTTAACTGATATTTGTTTTTTTTTATAGATTTTGAACATGTTGTGGGATGAATAGAAGCATGTAATTTGATCATAATCATAAAATACACCCACTTCTAATATAAACAAATTAAAAACTGAATTAGCATGAAATGAAAATCTTAAAAATAATTAGCAAAACAAAAGTTTACTGAATAAATGTAACCATTTACCGCTGTTTATTTGTATCCAACCTAAAAACCCAATGGATAAGGCAAACCATGGGTGTAAATCCTGTCCCAGCAGCTATGAGTATTAGCGTGGAACATTCCCTGAATCTTGTCTGGTCAAAGTTCCCCTCATAATTACTAATACTAACAGTGTCACCTATTGGATCAAAAGAATAAATAAGAATAAAAAAAAAAAAAAAAACAGGATGATAATAATAATAATAAGAGGAAAAATTAACTAAATTAAATTGTAATATCAATTTCATGTAGAATATGATACATATTTCTCAATCATCATAATGCATTCCCTAAGAACATATAAGAAATTTTCTGTTAAATAGAGGAAAATATGATCTAATAGAAAATCACCTACCTTGGGCAGAAAAAAAAAGTACTGCAGAATATGTTAATAAATTAGTCACCGATATATGTGAGACTAGAGTAAACAAACAGTCTCTGAAATATAAATACTATATAAAGGAACAAAGTGAATGTAATTTTTAAAAAAAATGCTGAATTAATTACCAAAAATTAAGTAAAAAGAGACAATATGCAGATTAAATCGATGTAAAATGCTATAAGGAAAATCCTATATTGGAAAAATCTTTTATAAAGAACAATTATTCAAAGAGCCTGTAAGTTTGCACTAACAGAACTACTTGTACAGACAGCCATCTACCATCACCCACAGTGAGCAGTCAGACAAAAAACTGGACACCCAATTATAGTCAACAGTTGACAAACCATAAGGTAGAAATTATTTAGACTTTTATGCTAAACATGATTAAAAGCTTTTGATATGTCAAGAGAAACTGTTTGAGTTTCACCAAACATTTCCATTGAATTTGTCCACAGACAGGTAACATAAGCCAGTATATCACCAGTGGGTTGACATTAACAATCATTGATCAGATGGTAGGTTTCAAGATAGATAGGAGTTGGTGGTTACTGGATTTCTCTATTACTTTAGAAATAGTAGAAATGGGACAATGGTACAAGTGCAATGGGACAATGGAGGGATTTGTCACCCTTTTTAGGAACTAGCTGGATAAGAAAGTGTAAAAGACGATACAGAACAGGAGATGGCACAGGAGCACATGCTTTGAGAAAAAGTGGGGAAATACCATTAGAACCAGGAGCTAACAAGGAACTAGGAACCAGGATGCAAGAAAAAAAAAAAAAAAAAAAAAAATCACACAACCATTCGTTTGTTTGTTTATGGACTTTACGGCACAAGGGCAGCAAGGCCATAATGCACCTACACAACCATTCCCTCTAAAAGTTTGTCCAATTCTTCCTTAAATTTATTTAAGCTATCAACTACAATGACAGATGGAAGTTTGTTCCAGCAATTAACCACCCACTGGCTAAAGGAAAACTTCCACACATCTATTCTACAACTGTCTTTCCTCAATTTAAATTTATGCCCCCTCAGGTTCGTAATCTGCAAGAGGAAGTATCCCATCAGAATTCAGCGTGCTCAACCCATTCAAGGCTTTATACACCTCAATCAGACCACCTCGCAGGTGCCTAGTCTCCAGTTGCTGCAATTTGCAGAACTTAAGCCTCTCTTAACCCTTTGTTCCCCTCATCAATCTTGTTGCTCTTCTCTGTACATGCTCAAGCAAATCTACATCCTTCCTAAAATGAGACCTCCAGACCTGTATGCAGTACTCAAGGTGTGGCGTCACCATTGCCTTCCTTTTCCCTGCTAGCAAAATTCCTGTATATCACTGACAACACCCCATGGACCTGCTCTGGCAGTCTGTCTGCATTGCTCAGAAAACTTCATATCTGACTGCACAATTACTCCCAGGTCTTTTTCATTTTCTACCATCCTAAGTGTAGTACCACACAGTTGATACATTCCTCTGGGGTTACTTCTACCCATATGCAGTACTTTGCATCTGTCAATGTTAAACTTCAGTTGCCACTTCTCAGGCCATCTGCTCAAATTTTCTACATCCTGTTGCAGTAACACACTGCCATTACTGTCAATAACAACCTTGCCAACCTTTGTATCATCTGCAAACTTCGACACTAAGCCATCAATATCATTGATAAATATACAAAACAACAGTGGGCCCAACACCGAACCCTGTGGGACTCCACTAATAACATTAGTGCAGAAAGAGCAGTGTCCATTGATTACCACCCTGTCTTCTCCCACTCAACCACCCTTTTATCCATTGTAGAAACTTACCCTTAATACCATTCTGATCCAATTTGTGCAATAGTCTTCCATGCACAACAATGTCAAAAGCTTTCCTGAAATCCAAGTATATGATATCAAAGTAATTTTTTGCATCCGGTTCCTTTGTAAAATATTTTATAAAAGATTTAGTTCTACATCTAATCAGTCAAAAAGAACAGAAACTTAACGAATCTATATCGATATTGGATGTTATAAATTCATTGAATGATTAGCATTAGTAGAGGCATACGATGCAAGAAAGCAAGCTTATGCAACATCCTCCAAAAAAAAAAAAAAAAAAAAAAAAAAGACACTCCCATTTCATCCCTCCATTCATTCCAAATGCCTGTCCAGCTCAGGCTTAAATTTATTTAGGCTATTAGCTTCCACAACAAAAGATGGAAGCCTGTTCCACCAATCAGCTACCTGCTGGCTAAAGGCAAATTTCCACACATCTATTCTACAACTATCATTCCTCAATTTGAAACTGTGCCTCCTCAGGTTCTTAGTCTGAGCAAGATGAAGAATCCCATTAGCATTAAGCGAACTGACAATTTCACCTAATATCCACAAATACAATGAAAGCCTTATCATAGTATCCAATCAAATTCGTTAGACAAGACTTTCCCCTTAACAAACCTATGCTGTGTCTGAATTATTGCTGCAATCTTGTCTAGAAGATCCCGCAATGCATCTTTAACCAGTAACTACATTATTTTACTCGGAACAGAAGTTAAACTAACTGGTCTGTAATTACTCGTGTCATCCTTCGATACCCCTTTGTGAATTGGGGATTCATTTGCACATCTCCAGTCCGTGGGGATTTCCCCTGAGTCCAAGGATGCTCTCATAATTATGGCTAAGGGTTTGCTTAGTTCCTTTGCTGCCTCCTTTAATATAACTGGATAGATCCCATCCACCCTAGGTGCCTTTCTTATATTTAACTTCATCAATTTCTCCTCCACTTTGCTCTCAGTTATTACAAAATCATTAAGAACCCTGTTACAATTTGATAAACTTCTGGCATTTTCCTTCCTTAATTCCTCGTGTGAATGTAGATGGAAAATACTCATTCAGTTTGTTTGCTATCTGAGCAGTATCATCAACAGTCGAACCTTCGATATCAAGTGGAGCAATCTGATTAATCCCTTTCCTTTTAGAGTTTAAACAAGTAAAGAAATCCTTGCTGTTTTTCTTAGCATCCTTTGCCAAAGATCTCTCGTAATCTGCCTTCACTAGACAAACTCCTCTGTGACTTGATTAGAGACTAGCTTATATGTGCCATAGGCTTCTGTGTTGCCTGATAATTTATATGCATCCCATGCATTTTCCTTCCCTGCCATGAGTCTCATTAGTTCATTTTACAACCGTTTAGGCCTAAACCTTGAACAATATTTCTTAATCGGTATGAAAAGTCTAGTAGCTTCCACGATTAATTCCTTGAATGCTTCTTTAAACTTGATTGTTTAAAATTCTTCTGACATCCTTTTGAGGTAAGACCACAGGAGGCATTGAGTGGAATGTACTGTGAATGGTATGAAGTGACTTACCAAGATCAAATATAGAAGAAAAGTAGACTGCTAGCAGGTCAGCTTTATCTTTAGCTGAGGTGGCAATAGAACCAACAGGTTTTAACAAGGTAGTTCTGCTTTAGGCAGAATTGTGGCCAATAGCTTTGGCAACAGCCCAGAATGCTTGACTACTGTTTGGACAAGAAGCAATTTTTCTACTCTTAGCCAGTTTAAAATTTAATATGGACTGATTAATAACTGCTTTTCAATTGTTACAAGCTTTGGTTCTAGGCAGAAAATGAATTTGTAGATTTGGATGTAAGCCAATTGTGATATAGAACATTCTTATCTTGAACAGCCTTAACACATTTAATGGAAACCAAGGTCTAGATACGGGACAAGATTTTAAGGTGCATTGTGGAATAAAGATTGTTGTTGATGGGATTTTCAGTGCAATGGCTACTTAGGATTATATAGTTGTTGAATGAGATGCGCATTCCGTATTTTATCCTGTCAGCCCTTGAAAATTTCCATTTAATTGGATTTTTCTGTTGGGAAAGAATAGGATGTTTGAATTTTGGATGTTAATGGATAATGGTCACTGTTATAAGGATTGTTTAGAGTTACCCAATCTATACTCTGAAAGAAGATTGGAGAGCAAATTGAAAGGTATACTGCAAATGCTGAACCTGTAGGGAAAAGGATGTAGATAGGAGGGCCAGTACTTAGTAACACTAAATTCTGTCTGTCAATCAGCTTTTCTCATGTGCCTGAGGTAGGGGAATACCACAATGGATGATGTGCATTAAAGTCACCTAGTAAACAAAATGAAGATGTTAACTGCAAAACAAGATCTTCGATTTCCTGAATAGTATATGGCTGATTCGGCAGAAGATAAATTGAAATCAGGGTCAGAGTTATACCAATTATAACATGTGTCATGTGTATCAATGGCTTCTAAGGAGGATTGCAATGGGATACGTCTAGTGGCGGGGGGGGGGGGTCCTCTTGAATCCATGAGTATTGCTACTCCTCCATGAGCACTATTAGTGCCAGCTCTGTTTTATCTGAAGCTAATATAATTTTTGATTGAAAGTGAGACTTGAGGTGTCAAATTCATTTCCTGCAAGCACACTGCAACAGATTTGTAGTGGTGAATTAATTCATGGATATCATCGACATTACTGCGAAAACCTCTGCTGTTCCACTGTATGATGTGTTCATTATTTGGTTTTGTAAGAGGAAGATGAATCTGTGTTTTTTATGAGTGGGTTGTTTATAATAGTCAAGTTTTGATTTTTCTTTTCTGGGAAATGTGGGGGGGGGGGTCCTGAATCATTGTTATCATCCAAATCAGTGATTCGCAAACTACTGAGATCTACGGACCCTTTCAAAAATCAAAAAAGTTCACGGACCCCATCAAAGATCAAAAACAGTTTGCGGATCCCTATATATAATATATGCGTATGTTATATGCATGTATATATATAATTTCATGGATCCCCTGAAACTGGTCTACAGACCCAGGGATCCGTGGACCCCAGTTTGGGAAATGCTGGTCCATATCATCATGTGCATGTAATTCAAGCAGTTCTTTTTGGTTGGTCATATCATCTGTATCCACGCTTGTCGGATGTGGTTGCTTCACCTCAACAGGATCTGATTTTTGCAATTTTTCTTCTACTTTACAGTGGACTAAGCTTTGTGTTGGAATTGTGAGTGGTGTATTATTACTTTGGTCTACTGACTGCGGTTTAGATGTAAGCTGGGTTACATCTAAACTGCAGTCTTGATAAGAGACTTTATTTTCAGTCTTTTATTTCTGCATTTTTTTCCCTAACTTCTAGAGATCACAATCTTTAGAGTATGCTGAATGATTGCCCCTGCAATTAGGCCACTGCAGAGTTGGTGCTTTGCATTCTGATTGAGTATGAGTTTTGCACCCACAGCTTAGACATGTTGCATCTCTTTGGTATGATGTCTGAGAGCGACCAAATTCCTGGCATTTGTAGCATCTTAGGGGATTCGGGATAAAGGGCTAAACATAGCAGTAAATAACCTGCTTTCATTGAAACTGGTGGATTCAATGTACTGAAGGTTAAAATGATGCTATGTGTTAGGACTAATGTGCTGTCTTCATATCATAATTCTCTTTGCCTGAGTTACATTTCGATTCTTTAGTTCCTGGACAATTTCTTCTTCATAAACGTTTTAATAGATACCATTCAGGAATCACTCCCTTGGAAAAATTCGGTGTATTATGTGGGGGTGAATTGAATTGGAATTCCACTTAAATAAGTGAGTCTTAACAGTAGCTCAGACTAGGGTGAGAGGTCTCTCTTAACAAATCCCCGGATTCGAGACACTTCACTTTGGTGATACTGCTGCATTTTAAAGGAATCATTGTATGATGAAAGGGGGAGAGCTTGCTAATGGGTTGTACTAACAGAGAATGAATTATCAGGAAAGTGGAGATTACTGCTTGTTTGCATCCTCTTTTAGTCTTTTCAACAGCAAGAAATCATGATCAGTTTCATGGCTGTCACGTTGAGAGAGCTCTGATCGTGGGAAATAATTAACATCCATTTTTACTCTTTTTTTTTGCCCTGAGGGTTCAATGTTCTCCCAAGTTACTGGCACTGCCACATGGAGACAGGAGCAGTGGTGCCAACCAGCAACCAAGCAATCAGAAGAGGAGAGCAGTACATTGCTAGAAGAGGTGGCAATGATATCGCGAGCAAACAGCAGTAATGTTGCATGTGGAAGAGAGTTTATGAAAACATGCTAGTACTCGCCTTAGGAAAAAACACTAGAAAGATTGCTTGGTATTCATGGCAGCGGAACAAAGGATTTCATCCCTATAAGAAAAATTTCATTGGCACGATCTGAGCAAAAACTGACATCAGAAGATTTAAAACAGTAATTCATCTTAAGGGAAAAAAAGAATAAAAATCTTGCAGATCATCCCATTTTGCATTTTTGTAATGCCAAACAACAAGGCTGAGAATTGCCACAACAGAAAGGCTTCATCAGAGAAGAGACCATCACCAAGTTGTGATCTGAGATGGCTAGAGGACCACTTACCTCAACCATGTACTTAGAAGTGTTATTTGGAGAAAAGGATAAAGAGTGTTAGCTGTGTGGTTAGAATTTCTGTTATTCTGGTAGGTAAATGAACAATCTGTGCAAGGTCATTAGTAATTGCAAAAGTCTCAGCATCTTAACCTGCTGGGACCATAAGACTAGAAAACTGAAAGCCAGCTGGAGTTGTGAACATTAAAATCACCAAGGAAATTATCTCGCTGTTAGGAAAGTTGGATTGGAGAAGCTGTGTTTCAAAGAAATGAAGTCAAACAATTCCAAGTGACTAGTGGAATTCGGAGATGGAGATATATACATAGTGTGCTGATAAAAATAAAATTTCATTAATAACTATTTATTGATCAATACTAATGCAGACAAATGAAAGAAAGCAGATATAAAATGTGCAGGGTGGTTATAATTAACTTAGCCACTGTGGCCACCTGTAGATGGAAAATCACAAATCACCTAGAGATGAAATTTGGAAAGCCAGTATCTAGACTGTGTGGAAACAAACAAAACTAAAAAAAAGTTTCAAAAAGAAAGTAACGACAGTACATACTTGGCACTGCTTGCAATCAGTACGCAAAGTAAATCTCATGACATGACTAGTGAAGCAGAGCTTAGATGTAATAAAAGCAGATGTGTTCATAGTAGCGAGAAAAAGTGAACACGGTTTGGTAAAAACAATTTGGTAAAAAGATCTTTACTTTACAGTAAAGATCTTTTTACCAAAACAACAGTAATATCTTGGCTGTGGCTTTGGGAGTAAGGCCATTTAAAAAACTTACAAGGATACATCTCCCAAAATAAGTCACACAAAATGATGAGGAGATTCAAAGAAACTGGTGCTTTTCTGTATACACAGAGGATTTCTTCAGCAATGGGCATTAATGTCTTTCAAGAAATTTCTGTTTCTGTAGCTGATGGTGCCACACAGAATGCATACTCTTCTACAAGTGTCAAAGTATTGTTGCAATTAGTGGTGTAAAATTCTTGAGAATAATTTTTTAAAAATATCCTCAAGGATATTCTGAACACTGAGAATTTTCTTCAAAGCCAATTCATATGTCTGAAATAGGCTATGCATAGTACTCTACGGTGTCCTTACTCCTTAAATAAATTAGTTATAATTTCCATAGTAACCCATGGAGATTATTTTGACTGCTTTAATACACACTTAGAGATTTACTCATCTACAACTTTTTGAGTTAATATTCAAAGAGATGCTTTCACCTATCTCCACTCAATCTCATCTCCATTTGTTTCCAAATTAAAATATTTTTTATGCTAAGTGGATCAAAACTAGAAGACCTATGAATATTGCTCTTGTTAAAAAGCTGACTGATGGCAGATGAGGAAAAATCTTCATAAAGATATTTAAAAAAGGAAAAAACTATTACTCTGTTAAAAATACAAAAATGTACATACAGAATGAAATGATGAAATTAAGTAATTTGTATTTTAATGTTCCTAATCCGAATCTGTAAGAATTTCAATATCTGAGTCTGATGACACTTTAGCTCCCCACTTCATCAACTGCTGGCTCATCAAGATTTCTAGAATCACTGGAATCACAATACTGCAAGCCTAATACTTAGGCTTGCAGTAGTAGCTGGCAAATGTAGTGTCATGACAGTAATTGCACTCAATTTTAATCCAGCAAGAACATGCAAAGTAGGCTTTATGACAAAATTTACACTGTGGAGGGGGGGGGATCCAAAAGAGATTTGTATTCACCCAGAAGTAGTTGTGATAGAAGGTTGAAACAAACACCATGTATTCACTTTTTCCACATAGTAACTAGACAAAATGACACATTTTTGCCACCTCTCAATACATTCACAGCAGGCCAGTTTTGTAGAAGTCCTCTACTATCCTTCAAACTACAACTCAGCAGCAGAAATCATCTCATCATGAGCAGCAAAGTCTTTTCCAAGAAAAAAGGATTTCGGGGCAGGAAAGAAAAAGACATCGGAGGGTGTAAGGTCAGGGAAACAAAAAGGGTGCGGCAATATTTCAGTTTTTCCTGGCACATTGACAACATTTCATCTGCAAATTGCATTGTTTCCTTTTTCTGGTAAAGAGTCAAAAGTCTGGAAACCAATCTAGCAAACACTTTCCTCATATGCAACTGTTACTGGATGATGTTCTCCACAGACCCTACACTAGTTTAGAGCTCTGCAGCTAGTTTTTTTATGCTAATACAGAGATCTTCCAGTATTAATGCCTCAATTTTTGCAATACTCTCTTATGTTACAGCAGTTGCTGGGCATCTTAGGATTTCTTTATCGTGCACTGAGGTTCTTCCACAGTTGAATTTGTTTATTCCAATGTGCAACAACACTGTAACCTGGGCAGTCTTCTCCACAAACAGCAACCATTTCTTCATGGATTGTTTTGGGTGTTTGTCCTCTGCACTCCATCTAATTCACAGATCCACCAAATGGCATCTTAAGCTGTCATAATCCCCTTTTCTGAAATTTCAGAAAAGGGGATTATGACAGCTTAAGCTATTGCAACATTTTTCTTATCATTCAGACTACGTTAAATTGATCAAACCATAATAAATGCTGAAAGTATAATTGTCTGGGTTATTTTGCTTCCAGAATTTGGAGTGTCATTGTCCAAATGTATCTGGATATTGGCAGGAAACACTTTTAGCATTTCTTATAAGCTGAACCTATTTTACATAGTCTAAGGCAGTGTTTCCCAACCTTTTACCAGATACAGACAACCTTTACAAGTACAGGGTTGTTAAAATTAAAGTATCCCTATGTAGAGGGCTCTGGAGCGAGTTCTAAGCCTCGTACTGAAGAGAAATTTGGACAACAGGTACAATAAAGAATGCTCTCGCCATTTATTGGGGGGAAAAAATTAGTTAAAAAATCTGTCACTATATGTCACTGTGGCAATACAAATCACTTGAACAGCACTACAACTGTTTAATGCTGTAGTGCTGTTCAAGTGAAGTGCTGTTCAAGTGAACAGCACTACAACTGTTTAATGTGTCCTCCATTTTGGTCAACAACAGTTTCCATTTCAAGAACAGCACTTTCTCCAGCAGAACATAACGTCAACTGAATGCTGTCCTTCAGATCTGCCAGAGTTTGACATCCTTCCTGATACACCTGGTTCTTCAAAAATCCCCACAACCAGAAGTCGCATGGGGTGAGGTCCGGTGATTGGGATGGACAAGATGCTTGGAAACAACAGCTGATGACCCGTTCGTCTGTCAAGTGTTGCCTTAGCAATCTTCGGACAGAACGGTGAATGTGGGATGGCACACCATCTTGCATGAATATGGTATCCTGAAGGCACCCATATTGTTGCAGCTCTGGTATTGCGGGTGCCTCCGTAGCCAGGTGGGAAGGAGCAGCAGTGCGTAGCACACACTTCTTGATTAGACCGGGGTTTGAGCCCGTCACCACCAAATACGGAGGATGCGGAAAGGTCAGGGAATGACCACCGCATATTCCCGGAGCAATATGGCCTTAGTTGCTAATGCTCCTAAAAACCAAATAACAAACAACAAACTCTGGTATTGCAAAATTTGCCAACATTTCACAATATGAAATGTTTCACAACCTGCACCTGTTCTGTCACTGTCCAGTGACAGAACAGGTGCAGGTCCAGTCGGAGTTACCTGTTCAAAAAAATATGGCCCAATCATGAATGTGGCCATAAATCCACACCACACTGTCACTTTTGGAGAATGCAACGGGACCTCTTGGATAACTCGAGGGTTTCTATTTGCGACAGTTGTGTGTATTCACTTGTTCATTTAAGCAGAAGTGGGCTTCATCATTCCAAAGGATGTCCCATGGCCAAATGATATCCACTGTCATTCGCGCCATAAACTGAAGTGCATATGTGAAATTAATATCTGCATCACCATGCTTTTGCATGTGCATCTTGTAATGATAGTACCGCAATACCTGACGCATTACTAGCCTTACAGTGGAATATGGCATGTCCACTTCATGAGAAACAGCTGGCACATTGCGCTAACACACGGAGATTTCACTTGATAAATCCATGACAGCCATAGACACATCTTCAACATGAGAGGAGTCCACTCATTTTTGACCTCTACCTGGTTGAACACCAAGATGTCCTGTCGCTTCAAATTTTGCAATCATTTTGCGGACAGCACAAACAGTCATAGGTCCAGGCCTTATGCGCTTCTGATGCCGGAAGTCTCTGATAGCCGCAGCTGCATTGTTGCTTTTCTGATAGTACAGCTTCACTAATAACGCCTTTTCCTGCAACATTGTTGGCACTGCTGCCGTAGTGCAGGCAAACATCTACTGTATGATTTTGAAGAGACCTCTTTGCTTTTATACAGTACAGTAGAGCTGAGTAATGGCACTGTGGCAATAACTTACAAATATGCATATAACTTACGTTATTTGCATAATCGTAACTAAGATAGTTACGTGCCATACAGTGACACAGCGTAAAAAATTAATTACAAATTTTGTAACTAATTTTTTTTCCCAATAAATGTTAAGCGCATTCTTTATTGTACCTGTTTTCCAAATTTTTCTTCAGTATGAGCCTTAGAACTCGCTCCATAGCCCTCTACATAGGGATACTTTAATTTTAACAACCCTGTATATTCAAGGTAGAGGCACTGGACCACAAAAAATATTAAACTATACATGTAACTACATTAATAACTATTTTTTAAATACAGTTATATGAAATCATACTTCACATATGTAGTACACAGGTTGTTATAGGCATACCTATATCACCCATCACTGTTAATGGGATTACTGCCTACCACAAAGAGAGTTCTGTTTTACCACAAAGTCCCACAGACCACTTTAATAAAGTTTAAATGGATCACAGGTTTTGAAATACTAGTCTAAAACATCTGTTGCAGAGAGAGAGTAATGATTCTGTGAATTCACTAATGGATTATTGCAAGTATAATGTGTATAGTGGCGTACAGTCTGACATATTCCTATAAATGAAATTTTGTTTTATGCATATTAATATGTGCAGATATAAGTGCCTGTTTTTATCTTATAAACTGAATAAAATTTCTTGGATTAAAATCTAAATATTTCTGATAATACAACAGAGATAATAAATATAAAATTCACCAAATAACATACCTACTTCAATCTGATTTAAGATTTGTGTAAGTGTCCCATTTGGATATACTTTAATCATAAGCTTTAATGAGGATCCTAATTTGTTAGAAATATCATCTGTGTCAAGGATTGGTAGCACTGGCGTATAACTTCTTGTTATTTCTACATCTAAAAACAAATACATCTTTATATATACATATACACCCACACACATATATATAAAAAATATAGAAGAATTAAACAATTGTGTTGGATATTTCCAACATAATTACTATAAATTACTTATTGCAGAAACCCTCAAGGTGAAGTTATGTAAAAATTCAATTAATATTCATAGACCATTCCTACTATCTGATGATTGGTCATTTATGCGCATGCGTGAAGAACAAAAAAGTACTACATAAGACAAAAAATTTTCTGGTTAACTTTTTTGGTTTGTTCTTCTTCCTGTGAACATGTAGTTTCGAAAAGCCTTAGCCCAACTTAAGGAATGAAGAGAATATTGCTCTATATGCAATTAAGTTTTTTTATATCAATTTAAATTTTAAATTTAGTTTTAATGATGTTGGACCTGATGTTTTCCTTAGTGACAGGGGGTTGGTGGTTGGAACCCTGGGTTGAGTTGGACATCCAATATTGATACCATGGGGTTGTCCCGCTACTGTTCTGACAGTGGGGAAGACATTTAATTACTCTTATAATTATATCATCGTTACAAATTAATATATAACATGTTGGACTAGGAGAGTTGGTCGAAAGAAGCCATCCTATAGAAAAAAATAAAGGTAATTCCTGTTGCATCTCATAAGATAACAGAATATAGGAATAATAGAGCATTTAATAGCTCTCTATTGTCAAAAATAACTTATGTAAAGTTTCACTATGTCAACCTGTTTTGATGTTCAACACATTGTCTCTGCATTTGTCTTTCACTAGTCTTTTGCAATTCTGATTGATGAGGAAGGGTGTTTAACTAATACTGACAGAGTAGGCTGGTCTTTTTACTTTTATTTTCAGACTATTGGCAAAGAATTTGAGCGCAATTTATTTTCTTTGAAAATAAATCTTTAATGTATTAATTAGTTGTTAATAAATTAATTCATTTATTAATCTTTATTGCATTTTAAATTGATAGAGGTTCAGGGATCATAACTTATGTATTGCACTGGAAATAAAAACCCGCAGAAGTTTTTTTTTTATGTCTAACTAAACAATTACAGCAATCTATTCTCTGGCATTTATCACATTCATTTATTCATTAATGAAATTATGAAAAATTCACAAAATCTTTTAAAAATTCTGATTGTAATGCAGTTTTACCATTTTTGGTGAAGAGAAAAAAAAAAAGACAGAGAACCTATCATGATGACACAGATAAATCCCCAAGCCATAAATCCCGAGAACTGGCAGCTGTGTTCTTGACATTGTATTGTTAATAGGATGTACTTCATTAGTTTGCAATTAAACTAGTTTTATTATGAGAATAAAGTTATTCTGTGCAAATCTAGTATAATCACTGGATTGAAGTTTAATTGAAATCAACACCTTTTCAGGAAAAAATAATAATAATAACAAATACCAAAAACAAAAGAAAACATTACTATTAACTTCATTTTCATTAACTTAATATATAAGCAACACAAACAAAAAGACATTGCCATTTACTTAATTTATTCATTAATTTAATTTAACACAAACAAAAAAAAATTACCATTAACTTCTGCTTTCACATATATATGATAACCCAAGGGCACCAACATATGAGCTGAACTTGGAAGCTCAAAGGTAAAGATATATGTGTCATGAGTCACTTCAGTTTTAGATATCAGTTTACAAGGACGGTAATGAGTTTCTAAAGAATGCAAAACAAATAAAAACATTAACATGATTATCAAAAGTTCATAATAGGAAAAAATAATTTACTAATCTGTTTTTGCTATGAAAATTTAGTTTCTGAATAGTAATTAAGAAAATAAATTTTTGAATTTAATAATTTTTAAAAGAAATTTTCTGGGATAGCAAATCAAAATAATAAATTCAATTATAATTCCCAATAATAAAATATTAAAAAATTTTTAAAACAGATTTTGAATTTAATATCTTTGAAAAGAAATTTTCTGGGATAGCAAATCAGAATAATAAATTCAATTATAATTTCCAATAATTTAATTAAAAATGTTAAAACTTTTTTAAACATTTTAATTAAATGATGCATTCATACTACCTGGGTAGTAGAAATGATCTACGTGCAGCAGCCATACATAAACTATCTCCTTAATTAAATGATATGATTTTAATAAATTAAATTGTAACCTTATGGAAATGGCTGACAATCTGTTTTGGTTGTGAGTAAATATAGATGATTATTTTCAAAATTCAGAATTTTACAACTTTATTTTTTATTTTTTTAAAATTGTTAGTTGTTGGCGCATCGTCTTCTGTGGCCATAATGCACCTCCCCAAGTTTTTGCACTACTGCGATCCAAGCCCGAGGCAGGATTCGAACTCGTGACCTTTGGGCTGCCAGGCAGGTAGTTTATCCACCCGGCTAGCCTGGTCGGCAACTTACTTTATACATTGTCTGTTGTTGTTATTTGGTTTTTAGAAGCATTAGCAACTAAGGCCATATTGCTCCGGGGATATGTGGTGGTCATTCCCTGACCTTGCCGTATTCTCCGTATTTGGTGGTCACGGGCTCGAATCCCGGTCTAATCAAGAAGCGTGTACTACGCACTGCTGCTCCTGCCCACCTGGCTACGGAGGTGCCTCACACATTGTATTTCATCTTTGAAGACAGACAGACAGACAGACAATTTTTTATTCCCACACCCCTAATTATACATAATGCTGTGTTTTTATTTAGAGGAGAGCAAGTGTGTGTGTGTGTGTGTGTGTGTGTGTGTGTGTGTGTGTGTGTGTGTGTGTGTGTGTGTGTGTGTGTTAGCGCGCGTGCAAATGGAGTTGCAACAACTGCACCATTCCTCTTTCAGGAATAGTGCAGCTGTTGTTATTGTTGTTTATGGCACATTCACATCTAAGGCCATAATGCACTAAGTCGAGGAATGGAGCAAAGAAAAGTAAATGAACTAAATAAGCAACAGTTATTAGCATTAGCATTAGTTTATCTATACATAAAAAAGTAAGCCGTTTAATGAAAATGTTCCAATTAAACTGAATACATCTCAGTGTATTCGATTTAACTGCAAAAATTTTATTTATCAAGAGCCGATTAGCCGAGAGCCAAGAGCTGACAACTTATTGAATGATGCCAAGTACCACCTACAGCACCATGAACTTACAACGCATAATTTCATTTGTTTTGATGCGAAATAGGTTTAAGTACACTGATGGAATTAAAATGTTAATGAAATCAAAACCTATGTGAACAGAGTTAAGCTGTTAATTACTTTATTTGCAGTTTTATCAGGTCACAACAATAATTAAAAAAAAAAAAAAAGACTAATAAACATGAATTTCTTCAGTAATTTAGTCACTTAGTAATTTAGGGAATCATCAAGGAAAATGAAACGGGGTGGGGCAATTTACAACCATGTAAGTCGCCGGTTGTTGTTGTTATTTGGTTTTTAGGAGCATTAGTAACTAAGGCCATAATGCTCCGGGAATATGCGGTGGTCATTCTCTGACCTTTCTGCCTCCTTTGTATTTGGTGGTGACGGGCTCGAACCCCAGTCTAATCAAGAAGAGTGTGCTACGCACTGCTGCTCCTTCCCATCTGGCTACAGAGGCGCCTGAAAGTTGTCGGAGACTATCACTTGCAATAAACTAGGGAAGAAGAGTAAATAATACTAATCCAGCTCTGCTTTAATTAAAATTAGAATTTGGAGAAACAAAAACTGCTCATAAAACTCTTAGCAAATTAATATTATTACAAATATTTGCAACTGCTTCATTAACTTATAACATACCTATTTCTTTTGTAAATTTAAAAGTATTGTGCCCCGGCAAGGGGTTTCCAAGATTTTTCCAAAATCCTTCACCATTTTCTTTGGCAAGCAATAATTCTACTGTTCCGTTATTGGTCCCGATTTTTACTGAAAAAAGAAATTATCAACACACAACTATTAATTTCCAAGTTAATTTAAGATAAATTACATAATTTTATCTATCAATTTTGTTTCACTGAAGGTTACAGTACAAAATCCTGAGACACTCAGAATATTTCTGTTTTTCTTTTGTGTGGTTTCTCCACTAATGTGATCTCATCATTTAGGAATAATATTAGTTCTGCATTAAAAAAAAAAAAAAGAAGAAAGAGGAACAGAGAAATTATATACTTGGTTCTTGCAACCAGATTTACATTTACATGATGTAATGTTAAGAATGTCAATTGCAGATGGCATATGTGGGTACGTCACTGTCAACTTTTTCTTCATTGTCATCTCTTTTCTAATAGGAGGCACCATATAGAAGTAACAGTCTGTGATGCAATTCATTGGCTCCCTCCATATCATGGATACTGCAAAAGGCATAAAACATCCCTTTTGATTCACTCACGCATTCAGTTTTGATGAACAGATAGTGCAACATATGTGTGGAGCCCAGTTCTTTTCCTTTGCACCCAAAGTACAAGAAGTAGGCTTTTTTTATGGCTCGAGTTATGGGACGCTTTCTTAAAGCTAATGTGACTTCTCCACATAGCAACAGAAGTCATCCGGACTATTCACACAATTATGGAGCATATTAATCTTATACAACACAAATACCGTGCAAAAAGTAGGCATCTCACAGAGAACAACTGTTAACTGAGAACAAATCACCCAGTACCTAGCCAAGGATTACTGCAACAGAATTGAAGATGCATTTGAGGTGACAACTTATCACATGACACAGAGCAGAGAGAGAGAGAGAGACAGTCGCTGATCACGTGATAAGAGCATGGTGGTAATGAAACTGCAGTGTAGCCATGGGTTTTGCCAAGAGCCGTAGTTGATAATGTAAAGTAACTCGCTAATAAAAAAAAATATGAGACCCCAACTGTAATTTGAAAACAAGAGCCAATCGACAAATTTTAATGTGATTTTTGTGTTCAGCAGCATAAAATTAGTCAAGATTGGGTATTTTCGTAACATTTTCTGTGTTGACCAGTGTAATCTACAGAAATTTAAGTCCAACATCAATAAGTATCTTCTCCCTTCTCAACATTCAAAACCCACACACATATTATAGTATACTATAGTTTCTAATAAAGGTTCCAATACCTTTAATGTTTGAGGTAACCATAAAAAAAAAAAAAAAAAATGGTTATTCCAACAGCTAATATAATCCTTTATGTAAAAGAAAATTTTCTTATATGCAATTTACAATTATCCTTTTTTGATTTAAACACGCACCAACTGCAATATAAAAAAAGAAACATTCCTGTTCTCTCTCTCTCTCTCTCTCTCTCTCTCTCTCTCTCTCTCTCTCTCTCTCTCTCTCTCTCTCTCTCTCTCTCTCTCTCTCTCTCTCTCTCTCTCTCTCTCTCTCTCTCTGTGTGTGTGTGTGTGTGTGTGTGTGTGTGTGTGTGTGTGTGTGTGTGTGTGTGAATACTTTTTTGTGCCAATCACCTCAGCTATTCTTTGCTGCACTGTTTTCAGCAGATCCATATCCTTCTTGATACAAAGTTGCCAAACCTTTAATTTATATAATGCCAAAAGTAGGTCTTAACTAATGCTTTAATGGAATGATGACCTCTATTCTATTCCATGTTGACAAAATTTCTGTTTAGGAAAGATAACTCGTACGACATCATGGCTACTTGTCTGCACAGTTTGAGAGATCATACCAAACTGCACAATTATCCTAGTGTTTTTCATTAACAAACCAGTTTGCTCCCCAAGTAAAAAGATAATCTGAAATTATCCATATTAATGCCCATATAATATTATCTCCGAATTCCACTAGTCACTTGGAACGGTTTGATTTTCCTTTCTTTGAAGCTCAACTTTTTCTAATCTAAATTTCCTAACAGTGAGGTAATTTTTCTTAGTCATTTTAACATTCAAAACTCCTACTGGCTTCGGTTTTCTACTCATATAGACCCTGCTGGTCAAGATGCTCATGCTTTTGCAATTACTAATGACATTGCACACACTATTCATTTACCTAGCAGAATACCTGACAGTCCTAACCTTTCCTCTTGATCTTATTGCTCAAGAACACAACCCTTCTATGATCAAAGCTAGTAGTCCTTAAGGCACCTCAGATCATAACTTGGTGATGGTCTCTTCTCCACTGGAGCCTTTTACTCATGATCATTATCAGTCTCGTGTTGTTTGGCATTACAAGAATGCAAAATGGGATGATGTGTGGACGATTTCTATTCTTTTTTTCCCTTTGTTGAGTTACCGTTGTAAATCTTCTGATGTCAATACAGTGGATTCTGGTTATTTGGGCCACCGGTTAATCGGGGCAGCTGTTTATTTGGGGAAAATCTTGAAAAACAGAAACCAATCAAGAAAATAGTCAGGGTTTACTTCGCTTAATTGGGACAGCATGCCGTTTAATTGGGGCAGGAGACCGCAGCACTGGAGATTACCCTACGATTGTCTCCGACGGTACCACGTGGTTCGGTCGAAATTCTGGAGGTCACAACCAATAAAAACAATTAGCAGTCACCTGTTTATTGGCTTTTCTGTTAGTGAAATCTATCATAAACCAATAGTAAACTCGATCTTACTGAATTTGCGATAATACCGACAGCTGGAATTCTGTGGGTTATTATGGTGAAATGTGTTTACACTTCCATGAAATCTTCAATCATATAAAAAAATTAATTTTCAGATCTTCTCTTCATTCCTATTTTTAAAGCTTTGTAACTTGTTACTCCGTCCTCACTTGGGCGTATTGTGTTACTTGCAATTTGTGTGTGCTGTGTTCTTTGTTATTGATTGCTTATCTTTTTACTGTTTTAAATTTTAACACCCCCCCCCCACCACAAATGTCAGTGAACAGAAATGTCAACTAGTTCATATGTACCTATTACAGTACGTATTAATTATTCTGATTATCACGTATATTCTTCCGATTTTCACATATCATTTAATTTTTTAATTGGTAAGGTAATAAAGGGTAAATTTGTGCTTAATATATCTTTGCTTTTATAGCCTGAGGATAATATTCCTCCTATTTTCGCTAATTAGAATCACTGTTTAATAGAATTAAAATTCAATTCACAAATGTGATCACAACAACTGGCGCTTACTGCACATCGTATAGTGAACGGTACTTTACTATGTTGAGTTCGTCATAACGTGATTTGATTGACCAGTGAACCAATTGTAAAGGGGGGGGTACATTGTATTTTTAACTATTTACGTGAAACTTCGGATAATTGGGGCAGCCACCTAATCAGGCCAAAATGCACTAGTCCCAATGTGTCCCAAATAACCAGAATGGACTGCATTTGCTCAGATGATGTCAGTGAAATTATGCTTGTATGGATGAAATTCCATATTCTGCACTCCACCTTAAAATTTTGTCCTGTATCTATATCTTGGTTTTCCAATAAATGTGCTAAGGCTGTTCAAGATAAGAATATTGTATATCACAATTGGCTTACATCTAAATCCTCAGCTTCATTAAAGGTCGCAACAATTTTAAAGCAGTTATTAATCTGTCCAAACCAAATTTTAATCAGGCTAAAAATAGAAAACTGGCTTCTTGTTCAAATGGTAGTTGAGTATTCTGGTCTCTTGCCAAAGCTATTAGTTGAAACTTTTGTCCATCTGTACTCTCGCCTCTGTCAAAAGCTGAAGTTGCCACCTCAGTCAAAGATAAAGCAGACTTAGTATTAGAATGGCAAATAATGCAAGAAAACAAGCTTATAAAGTAGCATCAGCAAAAAAAAAAAAAAAAACTTCCGACATCACCTGTTCCTCCCCTCCAATAATTTGTCTAGTACTTCCTTGAACTTATTCAAACTAACCACCTCCACAACAACAGATGGAAGCTTCTTCCATCTTCCAAAAACTGACCACTTGCTGGCTGAAGGAAAACTTCCACACATCTATCCTGCAACCTCCTTCCTCAATTTGAATTTATACCCCCTCACATGTGCAGTCAGAGCAAGAAGAAGAAGAATGTCATCAGCATTGAGCTTGCTCAATCCATTTGAAGCCTTAAACTGCTCAATGGGATCATCATACAGGTGCCTAGTCTCTAGGACAGGGCCTTTCTTGGTAAGACAACCCTTTTTCTTCCTTTCACTAATCTCATTACCCTTCTCTGAACCTGTTCCAGCAGATCTATGTCATTCCTAAAATGAGGCCCCAACCCTGTATACAGTACAAAAGATACAACCTACCCATTGCTTTAAGCCACATCTTGAGTACATTGGGATAATCACCTGCTTTATCCCTGCATAGCAATGACAAAATTCATGAGCTGTCCTGGCAACCTGTCTGTACTGCTCAGAGAACTTCATGTCTGCAGTACAATTATCCCCCCCCCCAATTTCTTTTTCATTTTTCCGTTGCACTGATAGTAGCACAGAGCTGGTATGTTATTGTGGGATTACTATTACCCATATGCAGTACCTCACATTTGTCAATGTTAAGCTTCACTGACATTTTTCAGCCCATCTGCCTAATTTCTCTAAATCTTGTTGTTGCAGTAGCATACTCTGATTACTGCAGTTAACCACCTTGCTAACCTTCACATCATATGTAAACTTAGACATTAAGCCTCATATACATTGATCAATATCATTAATAAATACAGAAAACAAAAACTGGCCCATCACTAAACCCTGAGACACTCCACAAAGAGGTTGGTTTTGGTTTTTTTTTTTTAGGAGCATTAGCAACTAAGGCCATATTGCTCAGGTGATATGCGGTGGTCATTCCCTGACCTTTCCACATCCTCCGTATTTGGTGGTCACGGGCTTGAACCCCAGTCTAATCAAGAAGCATGTGCTACGCACTGCTGCTCCTGCCCACCTGGCTACGGAGGTGGCCACTCCACAAAGACAACTGTCCATTAATAACCAATCTCTGTCTTCTCCCACTCAACCATCCCATTATCCAGAGCAGTAACTTGCCTTTATATCATGCTGCTCCAATTTGTGCAACAATCTTTTATGCGCAACAGTATCAAAAGCTTTCCTGAAATCCAAAGTACAGTGGATTTCAGTCAATTGGGACACATCAGGACTAGATTACTTTGGCCCAATTAAGCGGCTGCCCCAGTTAAGCAAAATTTTATCCAATGAGCTGAAAAACACATTCTAACAGAGGCAAAAAGGTATGAATAAAATAAAAGGAATGTGGCATTTAAAGAAAGCACAATGTATTTAAGTTATATTGGTACACACATTTATTTAAAAATAACTAAAGCTAAAAGCAAACAAAATGTACTTATGTACATATAAGGTACATATGTAAAATGAAGATACATAATAATGTCTGTGTCAAGCAAAGGTTACACATTACTTAAGATTTCTTACTTTGAAAAAAAATTAAGTGTACCCTGATGCATTCTCTTTATGGACTACAAATGAACAAAGTGGGCACAGATATCTAATGCTGATAAAGGACTGCCTTCATTGCCTTCCTGCATGAAACAGAATCTCAATTCGGAGATATATTTCCTGGCATCCTGGTTAGTCACTCGCTTAGGTATATCATTGTCATAATTTTCTTAGTCTTCTGGTGTCTCTAAGTGTTTTTCCGCAATTTGTTCAATAACTGTTTCCTGATAATATTCATTTTCATCGTGGCATTGAAGGTTATCGTCAATCCTTAAAAATTCTTCACAATTTTGGACATGTTGCAGTTCCAAAGCCATTTCATTTTCTGTACAGCTCATCACGTCTGAATCACAATTAGTCATGAAGCCACATTTAGCAAAACAATTCTGAATTGATTTGTTGCTTATTCCTCACCAGCTATCAGCAATAAATTCTTCAGCTTTTAACATTGAAACTTTTGCACTAACTTCTATTGATTTTGAAGATGATTTCAGCAGATTTTCCTCAATTGCATCAAGGATGTGATTAACCAGCTTTCTGTGATAATAGGTCTTCAATATATATATATATATATATATATATATTTTTTTTTTTAGTAGTTTACACCAACCTTGTGTTGAAATAATAAAACAATAAAACAGAAAACAAAATTAATAATTTAATAAAATTAAACTAGTATTACTAATTTACAATAAATTACTATTTACAATAAGTATATAGAAAGAAAGAAAAAGAATACCATAAAATACAATAAAATATACAGAATTAAAAGCGCTAAAATCTGAAGCTTTCGAAGGCAGAGCTTCGAGAGCTTCAGATTTTAGTGCTATAAAGTAATAATAATTCCTATAAAGCTTCAGATTTTAGCACCTTATAATAATTCCTATAAAGTAATCGGATTCTGATACAAGATGTATCAGAATCCGATTACCATGACACAGAACAAATGCAACACAACCCTCCTACAGCACAACTTCACAACAAACTGACTCAGTTGTTGCCTGCATGATCTATGTTAAGAGCATGTGCAAGCATTGTTGTTCAATCACGACCTTTACTGCCCCAATTAAGCAGCGAGTTGGCCCAAATAAGAGGAACAAATTCAGGCTAAATATCTATTTTGTTTCTGTTCTTCAAATTTTGTCCCAAATAAATGACTGTCCCGATTAACTGGTGCCCCAATTAAATGAAATCCACTGTATATGATATCAAAAGTATTTTTTGCATCCAGTTCATTTGTTACTGTAGCATAGTATCCAATCTGATTTATCAGAAAAGATCACCTCTTAATGAATCCATTGCTGTTACCACAGTATAATTGCATTCTTGTCTAGATGGTCCTGCATTACTTCTGCAGGAACCAATGATTCCATTATTTTCTTGGGAACAGAAGTTAAGCTAACAGATCTATAATTACTACTCATGTCACCTTTTAATCCCCCTTTATAAATTGGAGATACATTCACATATCTCCAGTCCATAGGAACCTTCCCTGAATCGAAATATGCACTCATAATTATGAGTAAGGATTTAGTTACCTTCTTTGTGGCATCCCTTAATATAATTGGACAGATGCCATTCATCCCAGGTGCCTTTTTTAGGTTAAGCTTCAACAATTTCTCTTCCACTTTCCTTTCAGTTATCACCAAATCATTTATCTCCCTGTTAGATTTTGATAAAATTCTGGCATTTCCCTCCCTGAAAAACTCGTCATACGTGAATGTAGATGCAAAATACCTATTCAGTTTGTCAGCAACCTGAACAGGATTATCAACTGGTAAACTATCACATCAGTGAATCAATGTGATTCAGTCCCTTCCTTCTGTAATATAAGTAAAGAAGTCTTTGCTGCTTTTCTTTTCATTCTTTGCCATAGACCTTGTAATCTGCCTTAGCCTGTCTAACCTCCTTTGTAACTTGGTTACAGACTAGTTTATATCCACAATAGGCTTTTATATCAGCTGATAATTCATATGCATCAATGCATTTTTCTTCTCTGCCATAAGTCTCATTAGGCCATTTGACAACAATTTAGATCTAAGCCTTGAACGGTAATTTTTAGTTCACATGAAAAGTCTAGCTTCTCTAATTACTTACCCAAATGCTTTCCATTTAGAATTTGCTGTTGGTAACACATCAAATGGTCCCAATGCACAGAATTTAAATAAAACTGCCTGAGACCACTGTCATTACCCTTACAAAAGCAAACATCCTTCCCTGTATCCTGGACAGTAATTATATCTTTAAGTAAATCCCATATCAGTACACTGTGATCACTGCCACTCAGTGGGTCTTTTACCTGCTGATTCTTAATGCATGAAGAATCCCTGCTGATAATCAGAGTACTGCTTTCTATTGTTTCCTCCCTAAGATGATACTGTAGAAAACAATCATCCAATAAATCCACAAAAGTCATGCTAGTGTGCATGTGAGTGACCAACTCACAAGTTCCAGTCCATATCTGCAAAGTTAAAAAAAAATACCCCATTATAAAACATTCTGATTTACTAGCCCACTCTATTTCTCTGTATAATTGTTTGTTATAAGCATCACAGTCATGAGGCCTATAACACATTCCTACTCTCATTTTCATTTTCCCAATGATTATACAGTGGATTCCGGTTATTTGGGCCACCGGTTAATCGGGGCAGGAGACCTCGGCACTGGAGATTACCCTATGATTGTCTCCGACCGTACCACATAATTCGGTCGGATTTCTGGAGGTCACAACCATAAAAACAATTAGCAGTCACCCGTTTATTGGGCTTTTCTGTTAGTGCAATCTATCATAAACTGACAGTAAAATCGATCTTATTGAATTTGCGGTAATACCGACAGCTGGAATTCTGTGGGTTATTATGGTAAAATGTGTTTACACTTCCATGGAATCTTCAATCATATAAAAAAATAATTTTTAGAATCTTCTCTTCATTCCTATTTTTAAAGCTTCGTAATTTGTTTCTCCGTTCTCACTTGCGCGTGTTGTGTTACTTGCAATTTGTGTGTGCCGTGTTCTTTGTTATTGATTGCTTATCTTTTTACTGTTTTAAATTTTAACCCCCACCCACAAATGTAAGTGAACAGAAATGTCAATTAGTTAGTATGTACATATTACAGTACATATTAATTATTCCGATTATCACGTATATTCTTTGATTTTCCACGTATCATTTAATTTTTTAATTAGTAAGGTAATAAAGAGTAAATTTATGCTTAATATATCTTTACTTTTATAGCCTGTGGATAATATTCCTCCTATTTTCGCTAATTAGAATCGCTGTTTAATAGAATTAAAATTCAATTCACAAACGTGATCACAATGACCGGCGCTTACTACACATCGTATAGTGAACGGTACTTTACTGTGGTGAGTTCATCGTAACGTGATTTGATTGTACAGTGAACTAATTGTAGGGGGGGGGGGAATAAATTGTATTTTTAACTATTTACGTGAAACTTCGGATAATTGGGGCAGCCGCTTAATCGGGCCAAAATGCACTAGTCCCGATGTGTCCCAAATAACCGGAATCGACTGTATATTACACTGGCCACCCATGTAAATTGGATGCACTGCCTTAGATTTAATATGCATCTTAACTAAGATGCATAACCCCTCTACCCCTTCTATTCTGTCTGTTCTTTCTGAACACACTGAATTCCCCATATTCGACTTCTGCATCTGTTATGTCTGAGTGACCCCATGGCTCTGATATTCCCTACAATGTCTGTAATTTGATGACTTAATCAGTACTTCCACTTGCTGGAATCCAACTTTTCTCCTAACTTGTATTGTTAATCTTGGTAAATTTTACGGAAATTTTTCTATAAAGTAATATCCTTTTTTAATGATAAAAACCTTTAATCTTCTAAAATTCTACATCATGGCAGTTTCATCTAAAGGTGCAGATGAAATTGTGCAATTTCAATGCTTCAAACATAATTTTCTAATATTTATCTTAATCATTTTAAAACTTATTTTCACAACTACACAAATAAAAAATATATGCAAATAAATTGGCTAGATGAACTAAAAAGCATTCTATACATTCAGAATAAGAGTAATCTCTTACCTTCACACTTAGACAAAACACTTCCTTCAAGTTCTTAAAAAGAAAAAAGAAAAAAATAGTAAGATCACATAATAACATATCAATCAGACAATGTTTTCCAAAATAACTTTCTTCCAACATGATTAATGAAACAATCAATTATTTAACTATTATGCAGTCAAACGTTGTAAGCAATACTTTTTAGAATTTGTCACAAAGTTTATAAACAAACTTTAAAAAGTTGACATGCAGTGTTCTTAGGCATGAATTTAATTTCAATTTCATGCCAACAGGAACACAAGGCTCTTTCAGACAATAATATATAGAGTATTACTTAAAAATTTTAAATGGCAGAAAAATTATATATTCTGAAAGCTCTCACTGAATTGAGCAATTATTCTAACATTTTTTATCTTATATAACTGCTAAGTTGTAGCATCAAAGATCTGAATTAAGCATTAAACTATATTCATTTTCATTTTGCATGTATCCAATTACAAAAATGCTATTCTTTCCAAAATATTTCATTAATATCATGATTTCAATCGATTATAAACAGTGCGGGTATAAGTTGCTATAATAGTACAAATCAGTCCTAGATGCTTAACCTTACATTCTATTATTTTTCTCTTTTTATTTATTTATTATTTTTAACCCTAAACATTGAAAGATATTAGAACCTATAGTACTTAGTTCTATGTGTAGGTTGAAAGTGGAGAAGATGAAAGAGGGCACTTGTTGACATTAGACTTCAATTTCTATAGATTATTTTCATAAAATATGTTTGAAGGGAGCTTATTTCAGAAAATGGAAATCAAGGGATAAATGATGAAGGAAAAAAGTTAGTTCTATGAGTTTCAAGTAGAAAAGTAAATAAATGTTGACTGGCTGCAGCATGTATTTGGACTGGTTTGGAAGACAGTAAGGGAGAATTACAGAAGCCAATTCAGAAGACCAGTGCACATGGATGTGTCTATAGAAAAGGCAAGCGACAGAAATAGAATACCTATGAGACAGAGAGTGGAGAGACTCTGTAAGAGATGGATCATTAATTAACCTAACTGTCCTCTTTTGAATAGAGTTCAGAAGCCTGAAACTTATGGGCACACTGCCACATATGTGGGAACAATATTCCATGTTAGGGCAGATTTGAGATTTGTACAAAGTGAGTAGCTGTTTAGAACAAAAGGAATCTGAGAGCAAAAGAGAAAACCCAGTTTTTTGATGCAGAGGAAGCAATATTTGTGATGTGTTTATGCCAAGGGAGATCAAGAAGTCAGGGTAATCCCTAATAGAGATATATGATCTTGTCTAGAAATCTCAGTATCATTGAAGATAAGCATAGGAGCAGAAGGATCCTTTTTGAGAGATATAAAAACATGCCTGAGTGTTAAAAGGATTGAAATTATCTCAGTTATCTTTGTCCCACTGAAGAATTACCCAGCAATCAGCATTTCGGTAATTGGTAGTGAATATTCGAGAATTTGAAGCTGTTTGTGTGGGGCAAGGTTTCTCAAACTGGAAGGCGGAATGCAATGTACTATCATCAGCAAACAATGGATAGGAATTCCAGTCAACGGAAGAAGGTCATTAATATACAAGAGGAAAAAAGTGGGAGAAACAACTGAACCTTGGGGAAAACCAGAATTAGTGGAGAAGTCAGAAGACAGAGAGCCATCTACCATTACCTGCAGTTAGCATTCAGAGAGAAACTGGATACCCAATTACAAAAAACCGTCAGCAATCCATAAGATGGAGGTATTAGAAGACCTTTATGCCATACACGATCAAAAGCCTTTGAAATGTCAAGAGAAACTGCTTGAGTTCCACCAAACTTTCCACTGAATTGGTCCACAGAAGGGTAAAGTAAACTAGTATATCACCAGGGGATATACTGGATACACTGACAAAATCCATATTGGTGATCACTGATCAGATTTAAAGTTTCAAGACAATCAGGAGTTGGCAGTTAATGGATTCCTCTAGAAACATTAGACATGAGTGCAATGGGCCATCAATTGGTTGGAAGGGATTTTTCACCCTTTTTAGGAACTGGGTGGATATGAGCAAATTTCCAAGTGACAGGAAAAACACCAGTGGAATTAGAAAGTGTAAAAAGGTGACAAAGAACAGGAGCATAGGTTTGAGAACAAGCAGAGAAATACCATTAGAACCTGGAACTTCCTTGGCAATTGTCAAAAATTCTTCTGACAGAACACCACAGAAGGCACAGTGAGTGGAGTGTACTGTAAATGGTAGGAGGTGGTTTACCATGTTTGTTAATACAAGAGTTAGAAAAAAAGCAGGATACTAGCAAGCTGAAAGTGGCAATAGATCCATTATGTTCCATTGCCACCTCAGCTAAAGATAAAGACAGAAATAGGAGTACAGATGGCAAAAGTTGTGGCCAACAGTTTTGGCAAAGAACCAGAATGCTTGACTACCATTTGGACATAAAACAAGTTTTGTAATCTTGTTAACCTGTTCAAAATCTAGGATGGACTGATTAATAAATGTTTTTCTTTGTTTCAAGTTTTGTGCAGGCAGAAAATGAATCGAGATTTGGATGTAATCCTGTTGTGATATGCAATATTCTTGAACAGCCTTAGCACATTTACTGGAAAATCAAGGTATAGATAAAAGACAAAATTTTAAGGTGAGTGTGGAATAAAGGATTTCATCCATGCAAGAATAATTTCACTGACACCATCTGAGCAAATATTGACATCCAGGGCAGGTGGAACATGGTAAGCCTGGTAAGCAGGGCTTAGGGGTGCCAACATCTGGGGGCACCGAAATTCAAAATTTTTATTATAATAATATTTAATAAAAGTATCTTAAAGGCAACAAATACATTTCTGCATAGGGTGCCAAAAACCCTAGCACCACGCCAGTTGACATCAGAAGATTTACAGCAGTGATCCAACCAAGGAAAAGAAAGAAATCTTCCACATCATCCCATTTTACATTCTTGTAATGCCAAACAGCCATTAGAGCAAGGACCCATTGGAGAAAAGACCATCACCAAGCTGTGACCAAAGGTGCCTAGAGAACCTCCTTACCTCAATCATGTACTTGGAAGTGTTATTTGTGAGAAAAGGATCAAGAGTATTAACTGTGTGGTTAGAATTTCTGTTATTTTGGTGAGTAAATGAACAATCTGTGCAAGGTAATTAATAATTGCACCTCAACCAGCTGGCTTCATGTGCCTAGAAAATGAAGACTGTGGGAGTTGTGAACATTAAAATTGCCAAGAAAAGTTGCCTCACTGTTAAGAAAGCTGGACTGGTGACAGTCAAGCTTCAAAAAAAAGTAAGTCAAAGAGTTCCAAGTGATTAGTGGAATTGGGAGATCGATAGAGGAAACAAATGAAATTGACAGAATGGGGTAGAGCGAAAAGAGGAAATTCCAAAGTCTCTGACATAAAATATCAGAGCAGACATGTATAATGCCACTTTTGAAACAACAGGAACTGTAGTGTAAAAAATATGTGGATTAGCTTCTACACAAATGGCAACCATTTCCTCATGGATTTTTTTCATGTTTTTCCCTTGAAGAAAGAGGAATCGAATCACTGGTCTGAACTGTAGAGTGAATAGTTAGGACAACTCTCAGATGAGGAGTGGTTGAATCAACTGATAACTTTTTCTGATTCTGTCAGAAAAAGTTATCAGTTTCTTGGCAGACTGTAATTTGAAATAGGCAATTATTTAAAATGGAACTGAGACTACACATATTTGTAAAATGAACAAGGAAGTGGTTGGGAGGCTTAGATCTATTCACAGATAAATTTGTTCTATTAGTTTGAGTATTTGTGATATATATGCATTAGTTAAGAAAAGGTGGGCGGAAGGACATGTTATACAAATTAACGAAATTTTTGGATATGGTGTACCTACAGCAAGAATATGCCAAGGTCCTTGATATAACATGGCCACAACAATGCCCACCTCTGCACACACTGCTCAGACAACTCTCCCTCAATCATTATCTGGCAGAGTAGAAGCAGGAAAATTATACACTAGCTGATCTGGATGCCTCCTAGAAAGTTACCAATAGATTCGATCTGGTGGACTATCCAGCATCCAGACTGACAACACCATTTTAGAGTTGTACCCTCGAAATGTAAGGAGATTGGATCTCATCATTGTTATTGTTATTTGGTTTTTAGGAGCATTAGCAACTAAGGCCATATTGCTCCGGGGATATGCGGTAGTCATTCCCTGACCTTTCCGCATCCTCCGTATTTGGTGGTAACGGGCTCGAACCCCAGTCTAATCAAGAAGTGTGTGCTACGCACTGCTGCTCCTGCCCACCTGGCTACGGAGGCGCCCAGATCTCATCATGATGCTCATCATAACCTCAAGAGACATCAATTATAATTATACTGCATGATGGAAAAGATGGGGGATTGCTAGAGCCTTGCACTGGTGTTCCTAGCTTATTTACTGTTAGAGCCCTAGAGAAGTAAGCCCTCTTTCTTCTAAAGCTTGCTTCAACCAACAAAAAACATTCCATCTTCATTCTGTCTGCCTATAGACCTATTAATATTCATTACTATTTCAAATATCTGTTTAACTAATCTCCTTTCTCCTATTCTTTCTATATGCTCACACCATCTCAAGATTGCTTCACTTACCTTTGATTGGATATTATTACCAAGATTTTGTCTTATTTTCTCATTTGTAATATGGTCTTACTATTTTCCTTCTGTTAGCTCCATTTATTTTTCTTAAACTCATTTCTGAAGATTCTAATTTTTAATCAACTGCTGCATTTGTTGCCTAGCTCTCAGCTACGCAGGTTAACAAAAGCTCAAAAACAATGTAAGTTACTCTTTTTACTAATTTCTCTTTTGCATCAAACGAATTTAATTGGTTGGCTTTCTGCTTTACTTATTCTATTATTTATTTCCATATCTACTCCTCTATCTTCATTAAAGATCATTCCTAGATATATAAATTTACTAACCCATTCCAATTTTTAGTTATTTAACTTACATCCTAAATTTTCCTTCTCTCTCCAAACTTTCCTTGTTCTAATATAATCAATTTCGTGCCAAATTCTCTGTGACATTTATCTAATTTATTCAGAGATGCTCTGGGATCTTTCAAGTATTATTTAATAGCATAATATCATCTGCATAAAATAATAGTCCAAAGTTTACATCTTCTGCATTAAACTTTGTAGTAACTGACATTCTTTATTAAATAGAATAAAAGAAATGACTGTAAGGTACAGCCCAGCCTCACTCAAGATTTAATTTTAGACCAGTTTTTAATATTTCCTGCAATCTTCACCACATATTTGCCACTTTTATGCAAACTTTTTATTCCCCTAAAAAGATTATCCTTGATGCCATATTTATTAAAAATTCAAACAGCATATTTTATTACTTTGTCACATGCTTTTTCAAGCTCAACAAATGCAAAATACAAATTTTTATTATGTTCCTTTGACTTTTCTATAATTTTCCTTGGTGTAATTGATCCTGGCATCCTCTGTTTGGCCAAAAACCTCAATATCCTTCCTTAAGATTATATTCAATATGTTACTCGAAGCCTCTTCTCTAAAATACTTGCACAGATTTTATCTGCTACCAAAAGTAATGAAATTTCTTTATAATTTCCACATTCAGCATTATTTCACTTTCAATATGCTCATCACAGGAAATGCCCCACATAAAAACAATGGATAGATTTAACTGAAAATCTGCATATGTAATTGTGAAATATATGGAAGTAAACAATTAGCACATAAGCTGATCGGCATAATAAGATATCCAAGAATGTATCCGAGGAATCCGAAAGTATTATAAAAATGTGTGTAAACATTAGTATGCAAACAAAGTGAATGAATTACTGCATAAAATGCCTTTAACATGTGTAATTAGTATTAACATAAGCTGTATGATGCAAAGAAGCCCTGGGCTTCTGCTGCATTGCCCAAAAAAAATTAATAATCCACCCATTCGACTCCCTTCTAATATAGGTATCTATCCAGCTGAGTTTGAAATTTTCCTAAGCCTTCAGCTTCAACCACCCATGGAAGCAACTAATTCCAACAGATAACAACTCATAGTTATGAAATATTGCCTCTACTGACTTCAAAAGGTTTATTAAAATAAGCAATTGTTCAACTGTACATGCTCACATTTTGCTTCTATTATTGACAGAGGCTGAGTTCGTCAGAGTCAGATCAAGGGTTATCCAAATGTGATTATCTCCTCATGTTCTGGATAGGTTCCAATTATAGGTTAATAGTTCTCACAGAGATCAGGTTGATTCATTGATTGCTATGGCATACATTCCCACTATCCGGGCATGTTGGCTTATCTTGCCAGGGTGCTGCAACGTTACCTTATTGGTTATGTACAACTCCCCAGCAGTCACTATCAATGTTACCTAGTGTGAAATTGGTTGTTCCCGTGTTACATTGTGCAAGAGTTATTTATCTTATTACTTGTCCAGACTGTGGGAGCTGTTATATTCAGGAATCTAAATGCAGGTTAGCTGGTCGAATTTTTGGGCATGAGGGGGATTTATAACAGGCTGATTTTGGCTGCTCAGCCACTGCTGAGCATTATTAGAGAGTGGAACTTTAATTATGACTCCTGGTCTAACATCAAAATTCTGGATTATGCTTGCAATACGCACCATCTCCCATGGTTAGAGGCCTTCCATATAGCAACCATTAATCGTAATGCTGGGACCTGCATTCACCCTATTACGGAGGCTACTATTTTGCATCATGATGGGAGGTGGCAAGTAAACAATAGGGCTGCTACACACTTCAATAGCAACACAGAATCTGATGATTAACATCTTCTATCTCTCTCTCCCCCCACCCCCACCCCCACCTTTTTCCTTCTGCTACTCTCGATGCACAGGCACCAATTGCTTTTGTATGCATAGAATTTTCCTTTGTAATATACATTTAGTTCCCTGTCATTAACCTTTATCAAGCAGAAGAAGCGGCCAGCCTTTAAAGCTTCTTGTCTTATATATAATGCATGTATGTTTCAGTGCTTCTATTCAGTTTTATTTTATATTTTAATTGTATAAAATCCCATTTTATTTTATTGTATGTAGTCAGTGATTTTAAAATTTTTTGTACATATTTTATTTATATTTAATTTCTAATTTTGTATTACTGCTTATTTTAATAAACCATCTGAAGTCAGTAGTCAGGCATCTGGATTAGACATAGTTACTAAGTCTAATCCAGATGCCTGAGGACTTTTTTTAATAATTAGCAACTCACTGGCTAAAAGTAAATAAGGCTATCACATAGAGCCAGAGCCAACAGACTTTGAAATGGGTACAATCACCGAGTTTTCAGAAAAACTGGATGGTCAACATGAAAAACCACTTTTTACAAGAGTTATGATGCCTGTTGGAAGGTGTACGAAGGTACTCTGATAAATCATCAGGTCTCTGTTGACATCAGAAGAATGTCAGAACAGATCTGCCAACTTTCAGGCAGAGAGGAAAAGGGGAGAAACATAAAAAGAATACTTCTAACCAACTGTAGGTCTTGGAATGGTTTCAACATAATGCCTTACTGTCAAACATAACCAGAGACGAAGGGCTGATCAACCCCCATACAAATAATTCTGAGTACTGTCCCAATACGCCACACCCTGATGCAGGCTGGATTATCTTTATCGTGGAATATCTTCAGATGCATATACAGCTATTACTGGATTCCAAACAGAAACATTATTTGTCACTAAAGATAACATAATTCTATTCTTTTCCAGCAGTCAGCTATATTTTTCACAAAAAACAGCATGTTTAGAAGATACAGTGTTTAGAAATACATATATCATTTAAACATCAACCTAACATAGTGTTTCTAAACCCTGTGTTAGGATGACATGTATAGTATCTTATGTAGGGCAGCTTCTGAACATCAGTTTAATTCCATCTTGGCATACTGTGATGAATACAGAATTCTGTAAAAGGCCAGAAATGTGTGTAATGTTATGTTTATGCTGTGTGTATGTGGGGGGGGGGGTGGCACTGTTTACTTGTTTCTGGTCACTTTGCCACCAGGAAGGTGATCATAATCTGGAAAGCCTGCCCAGTGTCCATCTACACCACAAGGAGGTGAGCCATAACTAAGAGGGGAAACAGGGCAGACCTCAAGCACTAAAATCATTGTCTGCCCTAAAGGGTAATTAGGATGATGAGCAAGAGAATGGCTCAAAAACACTGCTGTAAATCAGGACTCCAAAACATTGAAATAAAACGGCTCCATAATCGAATGTTTGTGCTCATATTGTGCTCTTCGTAGTAGTGCACAAAAATGCATCATTAAGTTTGCCATAACTAAATACATCAAATCCTGACGATACAAGTGTAACATATTACAGTCTTAATGTCTTACAATATGATAATAATTGGATTATGATAACCTTCTTCTTCAAGAGGAGTGTTTCCATTGTAAATAATAATCAATTTTAACTACTGATTATTATTTGCAATGGGTTTCCTCAGTCTACAGTTATTTTTGGGTAAGAATTTTTTCCCACCACAATGTGCGGTTCAAGGTGTCTTGGTCAATTAAACCTCAGGCTGTCATGCACTCCCATATTCCATCCATCTATGTCCTCCTAGGTCCGCCTCTTCCCCTTCTTCCTGGAAGTATCCATTCCAAGATAGCCTTTGGATATCTGGTTTCTTGCATCCATTTTACATGTCCATACCATGTTAAATGCTTTTCTTCAATAGTAGCAATAATATTCTTTTTTACTTCCATTTTCTCTCTTATGTCTTCATTCTGTTTTCTGTGGAGAGCAATTTGTCTACCCCTCGCCTATTCAAAGTCCAGGTTTCCGCTCCATACAATAAGAGACTTTGTACAATCATTTGAAATATAAGTTTCTTTGTTTTATTTAGAATATTTCTGCTCTGTAGAACAGAATTTAGCATGCCGATAGCTTTTCTGCCATCTGAAATTCTCTTATTGATCTTTGCTTGGGATGATCTGTCACTTTATAAGATTGATCCCAAATATTTGAATTTATCAGCTTGTTTGATTTGAAAACTTTCAATATTTAGAATGTGTTCTGATCCTGAAGACAACAGTTCAGTCTTGCTAAAATTGATTTTCAGACCACATCGTTTATATTCCTCAAACAATTTACAACATGCATAGTCTGCATCTTCTAAGTCTTGTACTATATACTTGTACTTATACTCACAATAAGTAAATTGTGAATATAGATATTCTTATTGATCAGCAATTCCATTTTATTGCATTTTTTTTTTACCAGGATCTCATATAAATTCTGAAAAGAGTTGGTGACATGCAACAAACAGCCTTGTAATAAGCCTTTTGAAGTGTGGAATTCAGGCGATAAAGCCAATGCCATTTTAGTTCTGCATCTATTATTCCTGTAAATTGTCTTAATAATGTTAATCAATTGTCCACCAATACTTGCCTCTTTCAGTGCTTCCCATAAAAATTTTCTTGGAACACTGCCTTTTAAAGGTCAATGAAAATCATAAAGATTCCTTTTTCTTTCAATCAGCATTTTTCAAGGATCTGTCCTACGTTGAGATATGGTCTATACATGACCTCCCAGCTGAAAAACCACTTCGTTCTTCTGACACCTAGATTTGACACCTAGAATGGTTCTCAATCCATTTTCCAAGAATCTTTAAAAGTGTGTTCAGGATGCATATCCCTCTGTAATTTGAACAGCTATTCCAATCACCCTTCTTATAAATTGATTATGATAATCAGATTACAAAAGCCATCCACCCCTCCTCTTGACAGTTAGTGAACCAGAACCATCAGAAAAAGCATTCTAATGTCCTCAGGTATCATCAATTATCATTCCAAAAAACATGTCAAGTCAACTTGACTGGCAAGCAATTACTGATTATTAATAAATAAATAATCGATGATAAATTCTTGAAAAAAAATAATATAAAGTAATACAAAGTTTTATAAAGTTATTGTGAATCAATTAAAACTGTTAGTATTAAAATAATAAAGACATACAGTGAGTAAATACAAAAATAATACCTAAATGAATTTGATAAGTATATTTTTCAATATGAAGGCAAATTAGAAGATCCTTTGATACTAAGTCTACAATCACATGTTGTGGACAAATGCTCTTCCACTTGCTATAAATTATTAAGCTAACAGAAGACTCACTCTGGAACCAATCATATCTGTGGGGGGAAAAAAAAAAAATTAACTCAAAATATGTGGCATTTAAAACAGAACTTTCTAGAACAGAAACAATACAACAAGAGTAACCTGAAGTGAATATACAGCAGACTCTCGATTAACCGGGACACTTCAAGACTCCAAATTAAAAAAAACAAAAAAAACGACCAGATATTTTGCAAGTCGTAAATAAGCAACAAGCGGCATTATAAGTCCTCACTGGGAGATTAGCGTACCTGTTATCTTGCAATCCCCACTATCTTCACACTAGCCATTCAAAAAAAAAAAAAAAAAGAGACCAAATGTTTAGTTTGTTTTAGTGCGTCGCGTCAATTGTTGTGTTCCGTTGCAGCACAAAAGGTCAAATTTTGTTTCATTATTTATGTCAGTGATGACGAAAAATTTTTTATAGTATTTTTTTTTTTTTGTTTGTTTGTTTAGAAATCGCGAAAATGATGGGTAAATGCAAAAGAGTTGTTTTCAGTTAAACAAAAACTTGAAATTATTCAAAAATTTGAAAATAGTGCATCTGTTAAATCTCTAAGGAACTATTATAATGTTGGTGACCAAACCATATGCAACATCGTAAAAAATGCACATGGAAGACTGCTGCACAAATTGGAGCAGTGTGGCATTGGAGGCAAATTGCTATGGATAAAGGAATGGTTGAGTGGGAGAAGACAGAGAGTGGTAATCAATGGACACTGCTCATCGTGGATTAATGTTATTAGTGGAGTCCCTCAGGGTTACGTATTGGGTCCATTGTTGTTTTCTGTATTTATAAATGATATTGATGATGGAATGTCAAGCTTAATGTCTAAGTTTGCAGTTCGAAGGTTGGCAGAGTTGTTAAGGACACTAATGATAGTACGCTGCTGCAACAGAATCTAGAAAAGTTGAGCAGATGGGCTGAGAGGTGGCAAATGAAGTTTAACATTGACAAATGTAAAGTACTACATATGGGAAGCAGCAACCTCAGAGTGACGTATCAACTCTGTGGTACTGACAGTGGTAGAGAACGAAAAGGACCTGGGGGTAACTGTGCAGGCAGATATGAAGATAATGGTCAAAATTTCATTTTGACCGTTATCATGGTGCCGACTAAGAGAATAAGTGACAGCACTTCTAGTAAATCTATCAACAAAAGAAAAGCCATCAATTTGGATCAGAAAATTAAACTAATAAGGATGTATGAAAATGGTCAAACATTAACAAGTATTGTGCAGAATTCAGATTTGTCAATAATATAGTAGCAATATATTATTAGTCATTCCCGAGTTACGTAAAACTCAACAAAGTAAGAAGTCCTGGAATGTAACTCTTACGTATGTCGGGAACTTCTGTATTTTTGGATTAACCGGGAAATTGATTATCCGGGATTTGTTTTTTTTTTACCATCTATCCTGGAAAATCGAGAGTCTATGTATATTTCTAACTTGTTCCAATTTTAATACTTGAACAGATTTGAAATACTTAAAATCTTAATGTCTTATAAGTTTATAATAAATGGATTGTGATTATCAGATTACAAAAACTTACTTTTGATGATGAGTTAAAAAGCCAGAGGAAATTTTTATACAATGGAATTTTAAATAAACAGAACTTTCAAATACACAGATTTATAAAAATATCTAAGTTTTTTCCTGCCAATATATAAGAAGGAAGACTACTCCAAGAAAAGAAACAGAGGAAACAAATATAAAAAAATAAAATGAGTTCAGCAATTTTGGTGTATGTTGGAAACCAAGAATGGATTCCAACTAGATTACACATATTAAGACAGCTTTTGACCACAAGAGTTGGAATTACACAAGCCCAATTCAAAAGAAGTTTTTGTAATCTGATAATCACAATCCATTTATTATAAACTTATAAGACATTAAGATTTTAAGTATTTCAAATCTGTTCAAGTATTAAAATTGGAACAAGTTAGAAATATACAGTAGACTCTCGATTTTCCGGCATGAATGAAAAAAACCTGTAGAAAAGACAACTAACAGAAAATGAATATCTATATGATAGGGAGTGAATGTTTAATACAGGAATATTTAATTACCCTGATCACTCCTTTTGGATGAAGTCAAAGAACTAAAGTGTTGTGGGGGGACAACTCACCAGATGTGAAAACAATATTTCATGGCAGTGCGAATATATGAGTTGTACAACAATGCAAAAACCAAGTTTTCTCAATGCAAGGTAAGTAATATTTGTGATGCACATGACATGTCTAAAATGTTCTAAGTCAAGGCTAATCCAAATAACAAGATGTATATCTGTCTAGAAATATGTGCCAAGTACAGTTTCTCCATTATATTTGAGACTAATTTATTTTATAATATCAATTTATTAGCTAACATTCTCAGACAGAGGGAGTATGTGTTTCTTTCTGCAAGTTATTATGGAATTTTCTGCCTGTGAACACATACATAATCTAAACATGTTACATGGCACCTATATTTTGGCATAGTACTTAATTAGAGAACTAAATAGTGCATCCTAGCATCCCAGTCAATTATCCCATTCACAACAAATAAATTTCTGATATTTAAAACAAAGGATTCAAATATGTGTAAGGTGCCTAGTGAGAATGTCAAAAAGGTGTCCATATGAAGGACTTCAAATATGTGGACTACAGAGCTTGTAAAACAAGGCACCTTAGACAAGACCTGATTAAGGTTACTAAGCATCTGACGGAGAAAATTAAATTATTGAATGTGAAATTTTCACAGTTATAAATGTTTAAGGACAAGGTCTCCATTAACTGAAATTAAATGGAAAGATGTTGAGACTGGACCGTAGCAAGTTTTCTTTCAGCCAATGAACTATCTAAAAGAATTGCTGGAATAAGTTGCTTCCACTGGTGGTTGAGGCTGACAGCTTGGGAAATTCAAAGGTCAGTGGTCAGTGTAAAGTAAAGTGCGTTAGTTGTCTGATGGCACCTGGGGTTCCCCCCCATCTCCACATTGTATTCTTTGTAAGTGACACAGAACTCTGTAGAGATTTTTTTTTTTGATTTGGTAGTTGTTGGCGCATCGGCTTCTGTGGCCATATTGCACCTCCTAAGGTTTTTGCAGTACTTTGATCCAAGCCCGAGGCGGGAATCGAACCCGCGACCTTTGGGTTGCCGGGCAGGTACTTTACCCACTCGGCTAGCCCGGTCGGCTCTCTGTAGAGACCAGAAATTTAAAAAGTGTGTGGGGAGTGGTTTGTTGTGTAGCGTTATGTTCTGTTGTTTCTCTGACCATTTAGCCATTGGGCCCCTACTAGGACCCACCATTGCCCACACTTTGCCACGAGGAGGCAGGTCAGGCACCCAATAGATTATTTAAGTACTCTGGCAGGCGCCGCTACCTATTTTCTGAGGATTTCAGTGGCAAAACCTATATATAAAAAAAAAAAGAGATGAACACTAGAATTTGGAAAGGCCAAAAGAGGTTTATGAGAAAGCGGCTGAATTTTTAGAAACTGATTAGAATTTGGCGGCATTGTTAGGGGCATACTCGGTCGGTTTAGTTAGAGTGGGAGGGAAACAGGTAAAAGGATGAGGACAATAGAGTAGGCATCCCCAAAGAGGTCAGTGGGGACGAGGCCCACCAGGCAAACTATGGGGAGGCAGGGAGGGGAGGAGACAGAGACCCGTCTCCTCCTTCCCCTGACTGGGGATGGGGTTGTAAAGGGAACTGGGTTAGAGTACCCAGTTCAAATATTTCTGTTGTGGGGACCAGATAATATCACAATAATCAAAAATGGGAAGTATAAGCTGCTTGTAGAGAAGAATTATAATTTTGTCACTCTTGAAAACAGAGGAAGAACGCTTGATTAATCCAAGAAGTTTAGAAGTGTAAGATATTACGTGATCGAGGTGGGAAGAGGGATGAAGATCAGATCGAAATAGGACACCTAAATCCTTGAACGTATCAGTACTTGCAATTAAAGAGTTTCCAATATAATAATCAGTAAGGACAGAGGGTCTAACTACACAATTCCAGCAAAAGCGACAATTTACATTTTAAAGGGCTTAGAAACAAGTTATTTTTATTGAGCCAGAGTGAGAGGGAATCAAGACAGGACTGGAGTTCATCACTGTCAGTTGAAGAACAAATAACTTGGTAAAGTTTAATATCATCTGCATAGAGTTGCCACTCAACATTAACGGACTAAAATAAGGTTGACAGATCATTAGTATAAACAATAAAGAAGAGCAGACCCAATGGTCAGCCTTGAGGAACACCTTGTGAAACAGTAAATGGAGTTGATGAAGTACCATCAATTAGTACAGATAGTTTACAATTTCTAAGCAGTGAATCAAGCAAATCTAGTAAAGGGGACTGTAGACCATAAGATGACAGATTGAACAGCAAAAGATCGATGTGGACAGAGCCAAATGTATGTGAAATATCAAGGAAAAGTGAATCAATTTGATTTCCTTTGTCCAAATTCATTTGTAGGAAATGAGAAAACAGGGCAAGGTTTGAAACAGTTGATTTCCTGGGAAGAAAAGCATACTGATGATTACTGATAAAAGGGTGAAGATAGAAACTAAGGTATTTATAAAGTAAGAGTTCAAAAAATTTTCACAATTGTATTCAGTATAGTAATAGGTTGGTAGTTATTAAGCTTAGCTTTACACCCTGTTTTTTATAAATTGGGATGATATAAGCCTCTTTGAACGATGAAGGGTAACAGCCATGAAGAAGACAGTACTTGAAGAGAGTTGTAAGAACTGGAGCCAAAGACGAACTACTTTTCTTGAAGAAAAGAGCAAGGAAGGTATCGGGACCAGGAGAAGTGAAATCTTTAAGACAAGAAATGGCTGACTGGACACAATCAGTAGTGAGAACTAATCTATCAAAACTGTCAATACTATTATATTCAAACGGATAACAAGGAAGAGAATGTTACTGTTCGGAAGAACAAAGTTTCAAAAAATGCGTAGCAAAAATATTAGCAATACCAAGAGGACAGTTGATAGAGATATTTGAATCATTAATTAGCATAGGAATTCTAGAAGATCTCAAAAGCCGTTTGAGATAGGACCACAATGGTCTCGAATTGAAATTCCGAGTAAGTTGGGCTTCAAGTGAGTGAAGATAATGAGAATATTGCGATTTAGTAATTATCTTAACATGACATCTAAGGGAAGAAAAGGAAAAGTAGCTAAAGTTAGTTTTGAGTTTTAAATACCTTTTGTGGAGGTAATTTTCGCGATGAATTAAATACACAAGCTTGTTCAACATCCAGTGAGGGACATTACTACAATTAGCGGAAGAGAATTTGATGGGAACAAACTCAGAAATTACATTCTGTAATTTCAGTGAGACCACATAATTTAATAATTATGTGGTCTCACTGAGAAGTATTCAACAAACATTTATATCATTATGTAATTTGCCATTGACCATTTTTTAATTGCATTGACTATTTTTCATTTCAATGATTCAACTGGTCGGTTGACTACTTTTAATTACATTATAAACTTTACAAATTTTATTGCAAAATTCAAAACTGAATTAGTCAAATAAACTTGCTAACAGTTATGTTACATTTGCTGCTTTACTGCCACATTTAAAAGTACAGTAAATTTTTTAAAAGTTAGGTATTTCAATTCTATTTTCCATTAATCATGATTACTGTTTCAAATGATACGTACTTTGGAATCCTCCTTTCAGTTTGAGTAGGCTGTGTAGAATTTAACATTTGTGTATCATCTGTAAAATAAAATTTCACTTGTACATTTCCTGATATATAGTGTTAATACAGTGCGTTGTCTATTATATAAACCAACTGGGGACCAGTTCAAATAATCTATTTTGATTCCTCATTAACTCTTTTTACCAATCACATGGCATTTGAGAGATGCCAGTTTTGTTTTTCTGCTATTTTTTTTTAAATTTGGAAATGGAATCATCTTTTCATATGCCTTTACCAACCAATTTACTAAATGATTGTGGGTTTTTTTCTTTTTTTTTGGTTTTTAAATCTGATTTATTACAAATTATTAGAGGTTAACTGTTTGCTTGGCATTTAATAAATGCCAACATGAAAGATGACATCTCTCTTTTCATACTGCCTTTATTTCCCCAATCCCCACTCATCCTGAAGGGTGAAATGAGATAAATAAAGGCAATATCTCAGCTCCAATGATAGTCCATAATTTGGGGCTGATGTGCTGGTTGTGTATATTTTCTGAAAATTGTTTTTCATTATATGCATGTGCTGGATTAAAAACCAATGGAAGTGGGTATAACAGAAGACAAGCAAAACCATGTATACAGCAAAAGAAATTGAGCTGTATGTATTTTCTATTATGTGCCTTCTATTAAATCATAATTAACACAAGAGCATTTTCAACTCAGCAGAAAAGCTAAAAATGAATTTTTTATAATAAAAACAAAAACATGATCTAACAGATTGGAGTAAGTGCATTTCATCAAAATATGGCTGATTAATAAAGGTATGTTGTGAAAAAAAATTATGATCACTCTTCAATGAACAGCCCTTGTAATTTAATTAGGTAGAAAGATCATCTACCTTCAGTTTCACTAAATTTATTAAGCTCTACAAATTTATCTATCACTGTTATATACCTACTCCAAAATCTCTAAACAATTTCATTATCTTATTACTATATCCTAAATTCAATTTCGATGTTCATTTATTTCTAAATGCTATTAAGTTATGCTATTTTATTCAGCTCAACAAGTTTATCTACTGTGAAATAGCTAATTAATGTTTATTAAGTTCAACAGTAAACCACAGTAATATCACTTTCTAAACCAATAGCCCTAAAGCAAATCATTACGAACTGCAAGGCCTGCTGAGGGTCCTCATGGGATAAACAAACACACACAGACTGTGTTAGCGAGGAACAAAAACAGGCACATGAATAACTGCTTGTACAATAATGCTAAGAGTACAGTCAGCAACTTTTATGATTCTTAAGGAACAGTTAAATCATCAAAAGGGACATTGAAAATCGGAAGTGTTCCACATTAGCATTAGTAGAGGCATTTGATGCAAGAAAGCAAACTTATGCAGCATCAGCCAAAAAAAATAAAAAAAATAAAATAAAATAAATAAATAAATAACCACTTCCACTTCACCCCTCTGTTCGTTCGAAATACCTGTCCAGCTGAGCCTTACACTTATTTAGGCTACCAACTTCCACGACAAGGGATGGAAGTTTGTTCCACCAACCAATCACCCGCTGGCTAAAGGCAAATTTCCGCACGTCCATCCCACATCTGTCTTTCCTCAATTTGAATTTATGCCCATTCTGAGCAAGAGGGAGAATCCCATCAGCATTGAGCATGCTCAAACCATTCAAGGCTTTATACACCTCTATTAGATCACCTCGCTGGTGCCTAGTCTCCAGACACTGTAATTTGCAAAACTTAAGCCTTTCTTCGTAAGAGCACCCCTTTGTTCCATTCACTAATCTTGTTGCCCTCCTCTGTACTCGTTCCAGCAGCTCTGCATCCTTCCTGAAATGAAGCCTCCAGGCCTGTACACAGTACTCTAGGTGTGGTCTGACCATTGCCTTATACAAGGGAATAATCACCTCCTTATCCCTGCTAGAAAAATTCCTATATATCATTGACAATACACCATGAGCTACTCTTGGAGCCCATCTGCACTGCTCAGAGAACTTCATATCTGCTTGCACAACCACCCCCAGGTCCTTTTCATTCTCTACCACTGTCAGTGTAGTACCACAGAGTTGATACGTTGCTCTGGGGTTGCTATTTCCGATATGTAGTACTTTACATTTGTCAATGTTAAACTTCATTTGCCACCTCTCAGCCCATCTGCTCAACCTTTCCAGATCCTGTTGCAGCAACATAGTATCAGTAGTGTCCTTGACAACCCTGCCAACCTTCATATCGTCTGCAAACTTGGACATTAAGCTTGATATACCATCATCAATATCATTTATAAATACAGAAAACAATAATGGACCCAATACTGAACCCTGAGGGACTCCACTAATAACATTAGTCCACGACGAGCAGTGTCCATTGATTACCACTCTCTGTCTTCTCCCCCTCAACCACTCCTTTATCCATAGCAGCAATTTGCCTCCAATGCCACACTGCTCCAATTTGTGCAGCAGTCTTCCATGTGCAACAGTATCAAAAGGCTTTCTAAGATCCAAGTATATAATATCAAAGTTATTCCCTGCATCCAGTTCTTTTGTGACTGCATCATAGTATCCAATCAAATTGGTCAGGCAAGACTTCCCCTTAACAAAACCATGCTGTGTCCGAGCTATAACTGAAGTCTTGTCTAGATGATCCTGCAGTGCCTCCATTAATTTTCCGGGAACAGAAGTTAAACTCACAGGTCTATAATTACTTGTGTCAGCCTTTGATCCTCCTTTGTGAATCGGGGTCACATTTGCACATCTCCAGTCCATGGGTATCTCCCTCGAGTCAAAGGAAGCTGTCATAATTATGGCTAAGGGTTTGCTTACTTCCTTAGCTGCCTCCTTTAATATAACTGGATAGATCCTATCCACCCCAGGTGCCTTTCTTGTGTTTATCTTCAACAATTTCTCCTCCACTTTACTCTCAGAGATTACAAGATTCTCTAGCTTACTGCCAGAGTTTAATACACCTCTGGTATTCCCCTCCCTGAATAACTCCTCACGTATGAATGTAGATGCAAAATATTCATTTAGTTCGTTAGCTACCTGAGCAGGATCACCAACAATTGAACCATCAATATCAAGTGGACCAATCTGATTCATCCCCTTCCTTCTAGAGTTTACATAAATAAAGAACTCTTTGCTGTTTTTCTTTGTATCCTTTGCCAAAGATTTCTCGTAATCTGCCTCTGCTTGCCTAACCTCCTTTGTGGCTTGGTTACAGACCAGCTTATATCTATCATAGGCTTCCGTGTCACCTGTTAATTTGTATGTATCCCATGCATTTTTCTTCTCTGCCATATGTCTCATTAGTTCATCTGACATCCATTTAGGAACCTTGAACAATATTTCTTAGTTGGTATGTAAAGCTTAGTAGCTTCCAAGATAAGTTCTTTGAATGCTTCCCATTTTGAATTTGCTGTTGGTAACATCATCAGTTGGTCCCACTGTATAGAATTTAAATACTGTCTCAGTCCATCGTAGTCGCCTTTACAAAAGCAATAACCCTTCCCTTTACCCCTAATGGTAGTTACCTCTTTGAGTAAATCCCACTTCAGCACACTGTGATCACTGCACTGTCCAGTCGACATCGCTGGACACTGCACTGTCCAGCGATGTCGACTGGCTTCACTTCCTTGGATTTTATGTATTTCTTAACTAATAGCATAACCCTTCTCCCTTCCTATCCTTTCTGTAGACATTGTACTCCCCAAATTCCAGTTCTGCATTCCTTATATCTGTGTGACACCACGTCTTTGAAATCCCACAAAATATCTGTCTTTGATGTTTTGAGCAATACCTCAAATTCATCAAATTTATTTACTAAACTCCTAGCATTGGTGTACACGCAAGTATACATGCATCTGTTCTTTTTCCCTAACACAACCCATGTGTTTACTTGTACCCCAATGATTCCCAGCAGTCTCTGAAATATCCTGCATCTTATTTTCCAGGCTGCTGCTCATTCCAATAGAAGCTGTGCAAGAATCACTTTCACCTCTGCCAGTGGCTACTGTTAATCTATTAGTCCTTGTATCCCCCCCAATCTAGCAGTTTTCCGACCCACCAACACTGCCTCAATAGCATCAGCAAACATTCTTGCACCCTTTCTATTTAATTGTATCCCATCCCTGTAGAAGCAGTCTCTCCTGTTAACAAGTACAGACCAGGCTGAAAAAAATTCTATCCCTTGAGCCTTGCCCAGTCTTTCCAGGGCCGAATTGATTGACAGGGCTCTCATCATATACTCCTTCCTATCGTGTCTGGACAAATTGCAGACACTTTCAAATTCAACCCTAATTCATGGCTTTTTTTCAACAGTGACCTGTACTTGTTAAGTAATTCCGCCGGTCTCCTACTCTTAATATCACTAGTGCCAACGTGTACAACTATATCATCTTTTGTGCCCTTAAAAGATGATATCCGCTCTACAACGTCATCAACCTTTGTCCCTGGCAGACATATCCCGGTCCTGTTCCACCTATCCTTTTTACAAAGCATGTTTCCCGTTTCCCTGACAATAGAGTCACCAACAACTACTAGTTCCTTTGGGACCAGTGCATGCCTTGGGGGCTGCCGCTGTGTTGCACGATGACCAAGTGCAAGCTCTGGCATTGGTGTGGGCAGCTGATTGCTTGATGGGCCCCTCACTTTTAATCCTTCGAGGGCATCCACCCTGTCCTTCAAGCTCTCATATAGGCCCATAACATCGCTCAGTTGTCGCCTGATTTCCTTACACTCCTTGCATCGCGCAGAAACAAAGACATCCCCCATGGCAGTATCATGTCCCGTACCCGACTGCTCCACAAACATCAAGCAAGTAGTGCATTTTAAAAGGCTGTGATTCAGAGGGCAACTGCCCCCCTCAGTTCTCCTCTGAGCCACAGCACTCCCATTAGCATGAGCGTTTTGCTTTGCTGCTCTGGTTTGAGTCATGATTTCGATTTAATTTCAATAAAATTTCAATTTCAGTACAAAATTAAAACCCTAAACTTGTATCCCAACACAGTTATAATGCTATATTTATGTTTCAGTATCGAGTGTTATCTACGAAATCCCTTTATATAACTTCTGTATCAAGTTAAGTATTAATTATTTATTTTTCTAATTATTTATGTTACGTAACCTAAGTCGTTATATGTATAGTTAAAAGTACAATTTAACTGACAATGAAGTTCAACAAGATTAATAGATTTTACTGATTAATTGACAATATTATGTACTATACTATACTATATTAAGCTTATGCTATCTAGTTCGAGATATTTTGTATCGCGTTACAATGGCGGCAATTTACGAACGGTCAACACCCTTACCGATACTAAGTAATACCTACAAAATCTCTATCTAAGTTACTTTAAACAAGTATCGTAAATAGGAATATAAAGCTACTCTAGAAAATAAGTTAATATGCCAATTTAAGCTAATAAAACAGAAATAAATCAGAAAAACTTCTCTGTTCCAGGAGCAGCAAAAAGCTACATCTGCACAGGCTACACTCGTTCTCAAAACTGAATGAATGAATCTCGTTCTCAAAACTCCACATCACTCATATATGAGGGATGTGGAATTTCAGTATGGTGAGCGCAATGTGTACAGAAAGGATAGAATGGGGATATGCTTTTAGTTAAGAAGCAAATGGAATCTTAGGCAATGCACCAATTGATACAGGTAGTCAGTTGAGTCAGTTTGGCATGACATGAAGCACTGGAAAAACAAAAATGAGAGATGAAGTATGTTATAGACCAAATGAGCATGATGGGCATAATAAACAACTGTACAGACAAACAGAGTGGGCTAGAATGTCTTGTAAAGGAGGATTTTAACTTTCCAGATAGTGACAGGAACTTGTGGGCGGGTGACTCATATAGTAGCAGAGTTTTTTAAACATACTGGGTGACTGCTTTCTACTCCAACATGTTAAACAGGCAGCAGGAAAAAGCAATACATTTGATCTGATTATCAACAGGGACCATACATGCATTAAGAATTGCCAGATAAAGGAACCAGTAGGTAGCAGTGATCATAATATATTGATGTGAGATTTACTTAATGATGTAACTACTGATAAGGGTTAAGGGAAGAGATACTGCTTTCATAAAGGTGACCACAATGGCCTTAAGACAGTTTTTAAACTCTCTTCAGTAGAATCAACTGAAGATGTTACCCACTGCAAATTCTAAATGGGAAGTAATCATAGAAACTACAGCAAACTCTGTATAATATGGCATTCTAAAAATCCAGCATGTTTTACGAAAACCAACATTTTATAATCTGGAAATATTAAAGAGAAATCCAGCACTCATGTGAATGGTCACTTCTGTCTTTAAGAATTCCTGCAAAAAAGAGTGTCATTTCTTTCTTTATAAGATGTTTGCAGGACTTGCAAGCATCTTATATCTTGTTTTTTAATCTGTTTTGTGGGCAACAAGGTTTAAACAGCAGATAATGCAATGGTTTTATTTCTCACAGAAGAACAAAGTTGCATTTTCAACAAGTTGCCTTGTTATTGCACTACTTACAAACATATAGCCTCTATAAAAGGTTAACTGGCTATTTGCTTAAAGAGGCTAGTATGACAGCTTGTTTCAAGACTAACTAGTCCCACATCAGATAACAAGTAGTCTTAGTGACAACACACAGGCAAAACAGGAGTAAAGTATTATTCCATGTTTCACCTGTATACAAAATCAGTATTCAAAGTTGTAATATATGTAAAGCTATCTGTTGAAAGCAATGTAATATCGGGGCAACCTGTTACAAAGGAAAGTTTATTCTTCTGGGGGAAGAAGTATTAGTATTAGTGGTGGCAACACAGTGCAAGGAAGCAAAGCTTCTACAGCACCAGCTAAAAAAAAATAAAAAAATAAAAAATAATAATCCACTTCATACACCCATTCCTTCTAATAATTTGAGAAATAGTGGAAAATAAAATAAATCTAAGTACTATTGTACAGTTCTATATGAAGTTTTCTGAGCAGCACAGAGAGGCTGCTAGGAGAGCACATGGAGTTCTGTCAATGATATGCAAGTATTTTCCCATCAGGGACAAAGAAGTGATTATACCACTGTATAAGACTATGGTTAGGCCACAACGAGTACCACATACACATTGGAAACCTCATTTTTAGAAGGATGTGAATCTGTTACAATGACTGTAGGGAAGAGCAACAAGATCAGTTAAGGGCACAAAAGGGTACTCTTACCAAAAAAGACATTAGTTCTGCAAACTGCAGCACATGGAAGCTAAACACCTGCAAGAAGACCTGATTGAAGTGTTTAAGGCTTAAATGGACTGAGTAAACTAAATTCTGATGGCATCCTTACCCTTTCAATACAACAAACAAAAGAGGACATAAATTTAAGTTCTAATGATGGCTGTAGGATAGAAGCTTTAGCCAGACAATCAATGGGTGTTGAAACAAACTTCCATCTGGTCTTGTGCAAATAGTCTGAATAAATTTAAGAAAGAATTAGACAAGAATTTGAAAGAATTTGGTCCTTAAGGTTGTCACAGACATTCTCTCAGATACGCCAGATAAGCTGTACTTGCTACCTGGGAGTCTAAAACGCTGATGGAACTGATATTCGGGTGACACTCAAGTCAAGTGGACCCAATTTCGGCAAAGTCCGGACGGTCTGTGACAGCCAAATCCTCTGCTTGCACCTTCACGATGGTGGGACTGCTAGTAATCCTGGGTATAACCTCCATGCACAAGTACATGGTGGGTGACCACCCAGGTGTGAACCAACGTAAGCAGGGGTCGAGGTGTGGCACCCACACCACATGGAGGAACGCCACCCCTCTATGTTACCAGGCAGTACTAGGTGGTAGATGACTCTCATCAACCAGTGCAATACCACCACTCTGCTTATTGGAGGCTTGAAGTGGTGGAATCCATGTTTAGTCTCTGGAGCTAAGTTCCGATCAACCCTTCCCTATCTCTTCCATCATGCAGTATGATTGATGACTTTTCAGGTTATGATGAACATCGTGGCAAGATCCAATATTCCTTACATTTCAAGGGTACAGCTCTCAAACGGTGTTTGCAGGCCGGCCGCTGGTTACTACACCGGACCGAACCTACTGGTAACTCTCTAGGAGGCTTCCGGATCAGTTAGTGTATAATCTTGCTACCTCTATGCCAGATAGTGACTGGAGGTAGTCCGAGTGGTGTGTATGCGGGGAGCATTGTCGAGGCCACATTATGTCAAGGATCTGGGTATATTCTTACCCAGATCTCGCCATATCCAAAAATTTCATTACTTCATACAGCATGTCCCACCCACTTTTTCTTACTATTGAATACACTATGAATTGTCAAACTAATAGAGCAAGCTTATCTGCGAAAAGATCTAAACCTCCCAAGCACTTCCTAATTCATTTCACAAATATACGTGGTCTCAATTCTAATCTCAGCGATGTCCATTTCCACTTGCAATCTGCCAAACCCCATGTACTTTTTCTGACAGAATCTCAGTTATCGGTTGATTCAACTACTGCTCATCTCAGATGCCCAAATTATTCGCTGTATGATTCCTTTCACCTCAAAGGGTACTTGTGCATATGTCCGTTCTGATATTCCCTGTCAGAGACTTGGCAATTTGGAATCTCCTCTCTTTGATCTTCTCTTGCTGAAAATCTCTCTACCTCATTGTGTCAAATTCATCTGTTGTCTCTACCGTTCTCCCAACTCCACTAATCACTTGGAGCTCTTTGACTTCCTCTCTTTGCAGCTTGATTTTCTCCAGTCCAACTTTCCTAACAGTGAGATAATTTTCCTTGGTGATTTTAATGTTCACAATTCCAGCTGGCTTCCGTTTTCTAGTCACACCGACCCAACTGGTCGAGATGTTGAGGCTTTTGAAATTACTAATGACCTTGCACAGATTGTTCATTTACCTACAAGAATTGCAGACAATCCTAATCATACAGCCAATATGCTTGATCTCTTTCTCACAAACGACCCTTCTAAGTACACAGTCGAAGTGAGAGGTCCTTTAGGCACTTCTGATCACAACTTGGTGATTGTCTCTTCTCCAATGGAACCTTTATCTCGTGGCTATTTCCAACCTTGTGTTGTTTGGCATTACAAGAATGCAAAATGGGATGACCTGCAAGACTTCTTTTCTTCTTTTCCTTGGTCGGATTACTGTTTCAAAACTTCTGAGGCTCGTTTGCTCAGATCTTGTCAGTGAAATTATTCTTGCAAGAATGGAATCCTTTATCCTACACTCCACTTTAAAATCTCGTCCTTTATAAACCTTGGTTTTCCAATAAACGTGCTAAAGTTGTTCAAGAGAAGAATGTTGCATATCGTAATTGGCTTGTTTCTAATTCTTCAGTTTCATTTTCTGCCTACACCAAAGCTCGCAACAATTGTAAAGCAGTTATTAATCAGTCCAAACTAGAGTTTGAACAGGCCAAAAGTAGAAAACTTGCTTCTTGCCCTAATGGTAGCCGAACATTCTGGTCTCTTGCCAAAGCTATTGGCCGTAACTTTTGCCCATCTCTGCTCCGACCTCTGTCCAAACTAGATGGTTCTATTGTCACTTCAGCCAAGGATAAAGCTGAACTGCTAGCATTCCATTTTTCTTCCAACTCATATATTAATGACCTTGGTAAAACACCTCCCACCATTCCCAACACTCTCCATTCAATGCCTCCTGTGGTCTTCCATCAAAAGGATGTCAGAAGGATTTGGACGAATCTTGATGCTTAGAAAGCTCCAGGTCCCGATGGTATTTCTCCACTTGTTCTCAAAACCTGTGCTCCTGAACTTTCTCCTATTCTTTGCCGCCTTTTCTCACTTTCTTATTCCAAAGGTGTTTTTCCTTCTGCTTGGAAATTTGCTCATATCCAGCCAGTTCCTAAAAAGGGTGTCAAATCCCTCCCATCCAATTATCGTCCCATTGCAATTACTTCTACTCTTTCTAAAGTAATGGAGAAATCAATTAACCGCCAACTCTTAAACTACCTAGAAACCTTCCATCTGATCAACGATCACCAGTATGGATTCCGTCAGTGTCGATCTACTGGTGATATTCTGGCTTATGTTACCCATTTATGGACTCATTCAATGGAAAGGTTTGGTGAAACACAAGTAGCTCCTGACATCTCAAAGGCTTTCGATCATGTTTGGCATAAAGGTCTTCTAAACAAGCTTCCATCTTATGGTTTACCAACTCTTTTTAGTAATTGGTTATCCAGTTTTCTCTCTGATCGCTCACTGAGGGTGATGGCAGATGGCTCTCTGTCTTCTAACTTCTCCACTAATGCTAGTGTCGCCCAAGGTTCAGTTCTTTCCCCCATTCTTTTCCTCTTGTATATTAATGACCTTCTTCCATTGACTGGAAATCCTATCCATAGTTTTGCCGATGATAGCACATTACACTCCACTTTTCAGATTAAGAAACCTTATACTGCACAAACAGTTTTAACTTCTTGAATATCCGCTACCAATTCTTTAAATGCTAATCTCCAGATAATTCTCCGATGGGGTAAAATAACTTGGTTAATTTCTGTCCTTCTAAAACTCAGTCCTGTCTTATATCTTCTTCTGCTCCTATGCTTATCTTTAAAAAGGATTCTTCTGCTCCTATGCTTATCTTTAATGACACTCCGATTTTTAAGCAAAATGATATAACTCTTTTGGGGATTACCCTGACTTCTAATCTCTCTTGGCACAAGCACATTACAAATATTGCTCCCTCTGCATCTAAAAAACTTTTCTCTTTCGCTCTCGGCATTACTTTTCTTCCAAACAGTTGCTCACTCTGTATAAATTGCAAATCCGCCCTGCCATGGAATATTGTTCCCACATCTGGGATGATGCCCCCAAAACCTCTCTCAGGCTTCTTGATTCCATTCAGAAGAGGGCAGTTAGGTTAATTAATGATTCATCTCTAACAGTGTCTCTCCACTCGCTGTCTCATAGACGTACTGTTTCTGCTGCATGCCTCTTCTACAGATACTTCCATTGGCACTGTTCTTCTGAATTGGCTTCTATAATTCCTGCTCTCTCTTTCAAAATGGTCCGAACACGTGCCGCCACCAGCCAACATCCATTTACTGTCCAACTTCAAACTCACAGAACCAACTTTTCATCTTCCTCATTTATTCATTCAACTGCCGTTTTCTGGAACAACCTTCCTTCATATGTATTTCCTGAAAATTACAGTCTATAGAAGTTCAAGTCCAATGTCAACAAATATCTTCTTTCGTCTTCGCAACCTCTAACCCAAGCACGGTACTAAGTACTATAGGTTCTAATACCTCTCGTGTTTGGGGTTTACATAAAAAAAAAAAAAAAAAAAAGACATATTTTTAGAAATGATGGAAAGATGAGGTGGTGATTTTTTTTTTTTTGACTAATGCTGTATAAATATACATCCTTTCATCATTTGCTCACCATTAATACTAGAGAAATCCCATTTTTGGTGGCCGTATTTTTCATATTTCATTAATATTTTGTTAGATAGCATTTATTTTTTCAGTTTTTTTTTTTGTATCGTTTGTGAAGCAATAGTTTATATGAAAGTTAAAAACCCACACATTTAATACTATACTTGCTTTTCTTTGACACCTTCAATCTTTTTTTTTTTCGCATGTTATTAAAAAGAATGAAAAAAATTTTAAAAAGATTTTATTGAATTGTATTAAGTATTATAAACCTAATAAATCTATATACAGGTAGTTCTCGACTTTACAAGTTAATTCGTTCCCAGAGCGAACTCGTAAAGCTGGAATTTATTTCCCATAGACAATGTTAAAAATAGGGGTTACGTTATCAACAATGAAATTAGTTTATGTTTAAACAATGATTGATTTATCCAAAGAAATGAAAACGTAGCCTGTAAAATCAAGCAAATTATAATAATAGAGAAATTATTTATGACTTATAAATGTTGAAGAATGTTTATTCTTTATCATCGACTAAATACACCCTCATTGATCACTCATTATTGGCTCCGCACTCGTTGGTTTGTTGCACAAGGAGTCACTTTATTCAGAAATGCTTCAAGAGGCATTTGTTTCCAAGATAACCTTCTCTTTTCTTTATAAATTCAATAGCATGCATAAGCATTTTTTAACGGAACGCACAAATTGCAACTAACAGGATTTGTGTGGAGTAACAAGTTTATAAAGCTTAAAAAAAAAAAAAAAAAAAAAAAAAAAATGAAGAGAAGATTCTGAAAATTTATTTATGTTTTTTATACGATTGAAGAATTCAGTAAAGGGCAAACACATTTCACCATAATAACGTAAAACCCCACACAATTCCAACTATCGTTTCGCAAATGCAATAACATCGAATTTACGACCTGTTTATAACTGCTTGCAGTAACAGTAAAGCCCAATAAACCAGAAAGTGCAAATTGTTTTATGGTAGTGACCTCCAGAAATATGCTTTAGAAAAAAGCTATTCATCACAAAGCAATTCAAAATTGGTTCTTATAACAGAACGTATGATAAAGATGAAAGTGTAGTGCATGATTTGAATTGGTAACTAATACAATTTACACTATAAAAATGACCTTTTAGAGAGTTATATAGCGAAAATTTCAACTTCTGAGGTCGTGGAATGAATTACCAAAAAACAGTGTGTTTTTTTGGTAATTCATTCGGGTTCACATTACGATAATTTTGCAATATGATGGTAACGGATTAATATCGTAAAGCGGGGTACACTGTATTGTATAGCTATGTGCGTGGTTTGAAATGCAGTATTCATGAAGGTTTAACATTCATTTTTTGCAATTAATGTTCATATTTTCGATTTTGTTGATACTCGATATTTGAAAAAAAACCAAAAAAACTCATAAATGTGGGAAGTCGTAAAGCGAAAACTGCCTGTATATTAGATTTATAATACTCAAGGTTAATTTATAAATCTTATATAATCTATATAAATCTATAATAAATCTGTATAAATCTATAATAAATCTATATAAATCTATAATAAATCTATATTTATTAGAATAATTAATGAAATTTTTTGAGTCCATGCTGAACACACATATAAATAGACACTGATTACAATACCAACAAGGAAAGTGAACAAACAATACTGAAAAAAAAAGTTAAGAAGAGCATGCGAACCCAATGATAAATGGCTAAATGCAGTGTTGTAAAAAGCGGGGTGTCTACCATCAAAGCTTCAAATTAAATATGAAATAAACAAATGTCACCTACACCCAAAGTGCAGTTAATTAAGCAAACTGCACAATAAACAATTATTCTTAAAATTTAGTCTAACATCCTTTTCAAAAACCAAAAATCAAGAGAAAGGAGGGAAATATGCAGATTAATTTCCTCTTGGGACTTTAAAAAAAGTGATATAAACAGGAAAGTTATAGTAGGAGTGTAGTGTATATTCAAATGTTGTTACTTATGTCATATTCTCAACTCAATTTATTTAAATTTCAATAAGTTCATTAGATTTTAAAGCATCTATCCACAAATATCTATACAGATCATAAATTCATAATGCAGCCTTGGGCATCATTCCAAAGTCCTCACTAGCAAGGCTGGGCTTCACAATCCTGTAAACCCAAGTCAACACTTTATTCTTACTTTAACTTTATACTATCTTTTAATTTTTCAACCACCTTACTATTAGGATACTCAAGGAATACCATACTTTCTTTTTACTTCCATTTTTTTCATCTTATTTGGTAGTTCAGTTCCTACTAAATTTGAATCTCCCCTTACTTTTTTCCTATAACTCGTACAAATTCAATTTTATTTTAAGCATTACCACATAGTGGCCATCACATTCAGTTTCTTCAACCACATAGCACTTCTCTGTGCTCACTTGCCTGGCACTGAATGCACACCTGGCTTTCAATCCGTCTTTACCTAGGTCAGGAGTGGGCAACCTGTAAACTTTAGGCCATATGTGGCCTCTTGTGACTCACTGCAGCCTTTTTCATACTTGTATAAACATACTCAAACTATGATATGATTTTAATAACATAATAAAGATAAAAGTGAAGTGGAAAAATATATATAATTTATAAAATTATATATTTATAATTTTATAAATATACATGCCATTTATGAGTACAATGAGAGGTTTAAAGATTTTGAAAAATGTGGTCATGCTGAAGTTAACTTTTCAGCCACATACAGATGACTTCTCAAACACTCCTGAAGGTCTGCAGGCAAAATTCACTGAAGTTGAAAAGAACTGACTTTTTGCTGTCTATCTGACATCAAAGAGTTGGCCCTTTTTGCTGTCAAATATAACAACAGCAAAAAGGACCATTAAAATATGAATGAATGCTTTTGAATATCATGACTATGGATATTTAAATATTGTCATTTACTCTTTTCATTTGGTACAACCTATTGCTGTAAATCGACCTTTTCACATGACTATAATTAAGATGTACCTCCAATCACAATAATAAAAAAAAAAAAAAAAAAAAAATCTTAGATCAATTGAAGCTGGAGACAACATGCCAGAACACCAAATATGAAATCCTTAGTTTAGAACAGTCACAAAAAACATATGTTGGTTTTTTTTTTTTTTTTGTAAAATTTTTATTTTTATATTTGCGACATTTTTATTTAAAAGTAAATAAACTTTTTACTCCCTCACAGTTTTTTAAAATATTAGTAAATAAACTTTTGTATTACTACTGCATATACATTATGAAAAAAAAAAAAAAAGTAGCCCATATCACACTGCAAATATAATTTGCAGTCTGATGGGGCTCACTTTGGATTACCACATGTGGCCTTCTAATGTAAAAAGTTCTCCACCTCTAATCTAAGTCGTTCACACACTCATATACAAGGGCATATGTTCCTTCCTTGCAAGCCTATTTAGGACTTATCAACCTTTTGCACCCACCTGCAACCAGTTAGTGGATTTTATGATATAACTCTGTAACTAATAATACAACACCCATTTTTATTGAAATTTCACAGACATATAAAATGAAATACATAAAACATAACTGATGAATTATAATGAAAGCTGAAACAAATTTACCTGGCTTCTGCTGTATGCTTAGATCTGGTCCAGGCAACCTTCCTGAGAGTGATGCAACTGGAATAAAAAAAAAAAAAAAAAAAAAAACAAGAAAACTAATATGGGTAAATCTGATGTCTTAAAAGTTTGAGTTATAATAATATAATAATAATGACAATGAGAAAGATCAATGATCCACAATATATTAAAAGGAAGGAAAACTTATATTTCAATGTGATACTGAGCAGCAAAGATTGAAATTGAGGAGAGCTAGATTACTGATGGTGACCTACTCTATGTGTCTACTTCACAGTGTGTACCCTAGAAAAGAGATCAGATAAAACAGTACTTATGGAACAAAATTTTAAATATAAAAATAAATTACCAAAAATATTGAAAAATAGGATGTTGATAGGAGGAAGGGGAAGTGGTAAGTGAAGGAAACTCAGATATCTAAAAGGCTTAAATGAGAAGAAAAACACCTATAACCATAACTGCAACATACCCCATGCCATGAGGATCTATGTAATGGATATACCCTGATACACAAAACAAACTGCCCTGAAAAACTGTTGGAAGTTTTTCAGAAGAACAGTAAAATGTTACTGTGCAGAGACCTAACAAACTGTGAACCAGTCATTCCTACTCCTGCTTAAAACAGATCAATCCTAGTTGTAAGAAAACTGCAATTCTAATCTAGGCATCTACAACATGAAGCAGACAAGGAAATAAGCCAAAACTGTTTCAAAATAGAAAAGAAACTGCTAGATTAAAATATGATGCAAAAGCCCTGAATGGTTGCAAATTGTTCTTACAAAACATACTGTGAATAAGATATTTGATTCATTAAATCAGAGCAAAAAAATGCAAGAAAAAGAAGCAAGGATAACAGTAAGTGTCTCATCTGCTCAGGGGAAAACCACAAGCTCCTGATGGCAGATGAAGACCAATAACATCATGGTCAACATTCATTTTTGTTCTTTTAAATCATAACCTTCTTCATAGGAACCTTAAATATGAGAGGTTAATGAACCTATAATATATATAGATGGGTAGAGGCAAAAAAAGAAAAGGAACCTCAATCAATATTAAATTTCCACAGGTTGTAATTTTTAAGGAAATGTGCCTGGAGGAATATTATTCCCAGAGAACATTAAGAAAAAAAAAAAAAAAAAAAAGGATGAATGAAGAGGAAACACAGTTAATAAAGTGAAAGGATACCAGCAGGATATATGATATCTTTTTAATATTCTAACAATGATACAGATAAATGTATGGAGATTTCAAAAATAAAATGCTTGTGGAAATACAGTAATGACAAACAAAAAATATATATGGGAAAAAAGTGCTTAAATTAATATTTAAACTTGTGGAACAAACACGGCATTGCATTACAGTGTTTTAAGTGTATTAATATTGGCAAATGATGCAAGAAAGCAAGCTTATACAGCATCTGCCAAAAAAACAAAAAACAACAGTGATGGAAGCTAGTTCCACCAATCAACCTTCTGTTGGCTTAAGGCAAACTTTTGCACACATATTTTGCAACCATTTCTTCCTCAATTTAAATTTATGCTCCCTCACATGCATAACTGAGAAAAAAGAAGAATACCATCAGCATTGAGTTTGCCTCAATCAGAGCACCTTGTGGGTACCTAGTCTCCAGAAGCTTCAATTTGTGAAACTGAAATTAGAACCTCTAATTTCAGTTCTGCAAATTGCAGCATTTGGAAACTTCTGAAATTAGAGGTTCTAATTTCAGAGGTTTCAAAAAAAACCCTTTGCTGTTCTCTGTATCCATTTCAACAGCTCTACAACCTTCCTAAAATGAAGCCTCTAGACCTCTATCCAGTACTCAAGATGTAAACGTAAGAGAACAGATACAATATTACCTTTGGTCCTTGAGGTTGTCACAGACATTCTCTCAGATATGCCAGACAAGCTGTACTTGCTACCTGGGAGTCTAAAACGCTGATGGAACTTATATTCGGGTGACACTCAAGTCAAGTGGACCCAATTTCGGCAAAGTCCGGACGGTCTGTGTCAGCCAAATCCTCTGCTTGCACCTTCACGATGGTGAGACTGTTAGTCATCCTGGGTAAAACCTCCATGCACAAGTACATGGTGGTTGACCACCCAGGTGTGAACCAACGTAAGCAGGGGTCGAGGTGTGGCACCCACACCACATGGAGGAACGCCGCCCCTCTATGTTACCAGGCAGTACTAGGTGGTAGATGACTCTCATCAACCGGTGAAATACCACCACTTTGCTTATTGGAGGCTTGAAGTGGTGGAACCCATGTTTAGTCTCTAGAGCTAAGTTCCGGTCAACCCTTCCCTATCTCTTCCATCATGCAGTATGATTGATGACTTTTGAGGTTATGATGAACGTCGTGGCGAGATCCAATATTCCTTACATTTCGAGGGTACAGCTCTAAAACGGTGTTCGCAGGCCCGCCGCTAGTTAGTACACCGGACTGAACCTATTGGTAACTCTCTAGGAAGCTTCCGAATCAGCTAGTGTATAATCTTGCTACCTCTACTCTGCCAGATAGTGACTGGAGGAAGTCCGAGTAGTGTGTATGCGGGGAGCATTGTCGAGGCCACATTATGTCAAGGATCTGGGTACATTCTTACCACGTGTACGCCATATCCAAAAATTTCATTACTTCATACAGTATGTCCCATCCACTTTTTCTTACTATCGAATACACCATGAATTGTCAAACTAATAGAGCAAGCTTATCTGCGAAAAGATCTAAACCTCCCAAGATCTTCCTAATTCATTTCACAAATATACGTGGCCTCAATTCTAATCTCAACGATGTCCATTTCCACTTGCAGTCTGCCAAACCCCATGTACTTTTTCTGACAGAATCTCAGTTATCGGTTGATTCAACTACTGTTCATCTCAGATGCCCAAATTATTCGCTGTATGATTCCTTTCGCCTCAAAGGTGGTACTTGTGCATATGTCCGTTCTGATATTCCCTGACAGAGACTTGGCAATTTGGAATCTCCTCTCTTTGATCTTCTCTGGCTTAAAATCTCTCTACCTCATTGTGTCAAATTCATCTGTTGTCTCTACCGTTCTCCCAACTCCACTAATCACTTGGAGCTCTTTGACTTCCTCTCTTTGCAACTTGACTTTCTCCAGTCCAACTTTCCTAACAGTGAGGTAATTTTCCTTGGCGATTTTAATGTTCACAACTCCAGATGGCTTCCGTTTTCTAGCTACACCGACCCAGCTGGTCGAGATGCTGAGGCTTTTGCAATTACTAATGACCTAGCACAGATTGTTCATTTACCTACAAGAATACCGGACAATCCTAATCATACAGCCAATACGCTTGATCTTTTTCTCACAAACAACCCTTCTAAGTACACGGTCGAAGTGAGAGGTCCTTTAGGCACTTCAGATCACAACTTGGTGATTGTCTCTTCTCCAATGGAACCTTTATCTCATGGCTATTCCCAACCTCGTGTTGTTTGGCATTACAAGAATGCAAAATGGGATGACCTGCAAAACTTCTTTTCTTCTTTTCCTTGGTCGGATTACTGTTTCAAAAGTTCTGATGTCAACGTTTTCTCAGATCGTGTCAGTGAAATTATTCTTCCAGGAATGGAATCCTTCATCCCACACTCCACTTTAAAATCTCGTCCTTTATCTAAACCTTGGTTTTCCAATAAATGTGCTAAGGCTGTTCAAGAGAAGAATGTTGCATATCATAATTGGCTTGTTTCTAATTCTTCAGTTTCATTTTCTGCCTACACCAAAGCTCGCAACAATTGTAAAGCAGTTATTAATCAGTCCAAACTAGAGTTTGAACAGGCTAAGAGTAGAAAACTTGCTTCTTGCCCTAATGGTAGCCGAGCATTCTGGTCTCCTGCCAAAGCTATTGGCCGCAACTTTTGCCCATCTCTGCTCCCACCTCTGTCCAAACCAGACGGTTCTGTTGTCACTTCAGCCAAGGATAAAGCTGACCTGCTAGCATCCCATTTTTCTTCCAGCTCATGTATTAATGATCTTGGTAAAACACCTCCCACCATTCCCAACACGCTCCATTCAATGCCTTCTGTGGTCTTCCGTCAAAAGGATATCAGAAGGATTCTGATGAATCTTGATGCTAAGAAAGCTCCAGGTCCTGATGGTATTTCTCCACTTGTTCTCAAAACCTGTGCTCCTGAACTTACTCCTATTCTTTGCCGCCTTTTTTCACTTTCTTATTCCAAAGGTGTTTTTCCTTCTGCTTGGAAATTTGCTCATATCCAGCCAGTTCCTAAAAAGGGTGACAAATCCCTCCCATCCAATTATCGTCCCATTGCAATTACTTCTACTCTTTCTAAAGTAATGGAGAAATCAATTAACCGCCAACTCTTAAACTACCTAGAAACCTTCCGTCTGATCAACGATCGCCAGTATGGATTCTATCAGTGTCGATCCACTGGTGATATTCTGGCTTGTTACCCATTTATGGACTAATTCAATGGAAAGGTTTGGTGAAACACAAGTAGTTGCTCTTGACATCTCAAAGGCTTTTGATCGTGTTTGGCATAAAGGTCTTCTAAACAAGCTTCCATCTTATGGTTTGCCAACTATTTTTAGAAATTGGTTATTCAGTTTTCTCTCTGATCGCTCACTGAGGGTGATGGTAGATGGCTCTCTGTCTTCTAACTTCTCCACTAATGCCGGTGTCCCCCAAAGTTCAGTTCTTTCCCCCACTCTTTTCCTTTTGTATATCAATGACCTTCTTCCATTGACTGGAAATCCTATCCATAGTTTTGCCGATGATAGCACATTGCATTCAACTTTCCATTTTGAGAAACCTTGTCCTGCTCAATCAGCTTCAACTTCTCGAAAATCTGCTACCAATTCCTTAAATGCCAATCTTCAGGTAATTCTCCAGTGGGGCAAAGACAACTTAGTTGATTTCAATCCTTCTAAAACTCAGTCTTGTCTTATATCTCGCAAAAAGGATTCTTCTGCTCCTATGCTTATCTTTAGTGACGCTCGGATTTCTAGGCAAAATGTTATATCTCTTTTGGGGATTACCCTGACTTCTAATCTCTCTTGGCACAAGCACATTACAAATATTGCTTCCTCTGCATCTAAAAAACTTGGTTTTCTCTTTCGCTCTCGGCGTTACTTTTCTTCCAAACCGCTGCTCACTCTGTATAAATCGCAAATCTGCCCTGCCATGGAATATTGTTCCCACATCTGGGGTGGTGCCCCCAAAACCTCTCTCAGGCTTCTTGATTCCATTCAGAAGAGGGCAGTTAGGTTAATTAAAGATTCATCTCTAACAGAGTCTCTCCACTTGCTTTCTCATAGACGTACTGTTTCTGCTGCATGCCTCTTCTACAGATACTTCCATGGGCACTGTTCTTCTGAATTGGCTTCTATAATTCCCGCTCTCTCTTTCAAAACAGTCCAAACACGTGCGGCCACCAGCCAACATCCATTTACTGTCCAACTTCAAACCCATAGAACCAACTTTTCATCTTCCTCATTTATTCATTCAACTGCCGTTTTTTGGAACAACCTTCCTTCATACGTATTTCCTGAAAATTACAATCTACAGAAGTTCAAGTCCAGTGTCAACAAATATCTTTGTAGCTGGTTGAGGCCAGTATTTTTTGTGAATCACACACACACACACACACACACACACACACACACACACACACACACACACACACACACACAGTTAAATGGGGTAAAAAGTTTTTTACCCCATTTAACTGTGTTTTTTCAAAAAATGAAAAAACTTTTTCACTTTTTGATGCCCCTTTATTTTCACAATCGATTACGAAACACAGCTGAAAAGCCCCTTTTTTAAAAATATTATTAAAAACATATTTTTAATTATCTTTTGTGGAAAAAAAAAAAAAACACTCAATAGCACTTCAGAAATGCTCTCCATCATCCCTGTTGGATATTGAATATTATCTCCCTTATCCTGACTAACAATGAGTGAAATATCAATCAAAAGACCCATGCACTTCAACAATTGTTACACCAGCAAACCGCTTCCATGACGTGAAAAATGAGACAATGTAACAATTGGATGCAGTCGTAGAATGTAAATATTTTTTTCGGCACATGCATATAATTATATTTATTGAGAATATAATGTAGAAATCAAAGAAAATCCTTTTATTGAAAGGTATTGGAAGTTTCAGCTGATTTCTAATAAAATTGTGTGTGTGTGTGTGTGTGTGTGTGTGTGTGTGTGTGTGTGTGTGTGTGTGTGTGTGTGTGTGTGTGTGTGTGTGTGTGTGTGTGTGTTTTAGATTGGGGATCTGTGATTGAGATGTGCAGGATATTAAAAATTTTCTAGACTGATTTTAGAGAGTTATATTTAGTGGTTCAGCAAATTGGACATACACATTTCAATGACTATTAAGCACTAACAACTAAGCTTATTTACATCTAAATTATAAATTCCTTTTATTGGGGTTGGGAGTAAGATATATGCAATATTCTTGCCAATGCCAACCAAAGAGAAATAAATCTTGAAAAGTCAACCAGGACAGCATGTCTCTCTATGTTAAGTTTCACAAACTAGTCACACAACATTTTAAATAAATAAAAGTCTGCCCATATATAAAATAAATAAAGTGATTGTAAGGAAGTGGAAAACTCCAAAATGCCAATAAAATGATCAATCTCCTTTCAGACATAAAATTATCTCTTCCAGTACATAAAATGACTGGAAGAAATTTCAGAAGTGAAAAACTTCTGAATGCCAGTGAGCGATGAGAACTGAAAAACTCCTGAATGATAGGTCTCCTTTACTGGCCTAAAGCTATCACTATTTATTCCTCTTTAAATCACAATTTATTGGAGAATAAAAGAAATTCCATCCAATGGAAGCAATGTGTCTTATATAAAGAATAAATTATATAGTATCAGTGTAAATACACCATAGTTAACCCATAAATTTGAACTACATAAGTAGTGTAGAAGGCATCGTTTTAATTGTATCTCATATTGTGGTTGCCTTCACGAGATAGCGGTATTGCACTACTTCAAATAAATAATGCTTCTCTAGCAGAGAAGATTACTGTTATTTATTTTCAGAGTATACCACCACTTAGACGATCATTTCGAAGCTATTTCACAGGATACCACCACCCAAACGATCGTCTGGGTGGTGGTATCCTCTGAAAATAAATAACAGTAGTCTTCTTTACTAGAGAAGCATTATTTATTTGAAGTAATGCAATACCACTATCTCGTTGTGAAGACAAACACAATATGAGATACAATTAAAACAATGCCTTCTACACTACTTAAGTAGTTCAAATTTATGGGTTAACTATGGTGTATTTACGTAGTAATTAACGATACTATATAGTTAATTACCAAAACCCATACCTTGTGCATTTTGTTTTCAAATAAAGAATAAATGGAAAACATCTGAGAAGATATAGAAGAGAAATTCAGGTACTTATTCTCATAACTGTAGAGAAGAACTAGAGAAGTCCTCCAATACTTTTTAGTAGTTGCCTGCAGATATAAGATGAAGGAATAATGTAATGTTTCAACAGCCCCTCAAACTCAGTAAGGTCCCAGAGTGGCCAGAGCCATTATGCTACAGTATCCAGTAAGCAAAAACATTCATGACCAGTGAAGCACGTGAAACCATGAAAACTTAAATAAAAAAAGGTGCACACAAATACCCACAAATAGTGCATCCATTGAGGAAAGAGTACATGACAGTTCTATTTCAAACTTCAAATGATAAAGGTTGTCTTGTAACTGCTAAAATATAAATTGACCAAACTGATATTACAGTTTTAGAAAGAGATATGAATTTTGAAATGTGACAAAAAAAAAAACAGCAGACTGGTGCAAAAAACACACCAGGCAGTAAAGACAGAAGCGTGATAAAGATCAAAGTCTAAAACAGTGAGGGTATAATCACACACTGCATAAAAATAATATAGGAGACCTGAAAAGACTAGAAAAGACCATTATGTTGGATTTAATAAAATTAAGCAAAAACAAAGAATAAAATTGATACATGATATTGTGCACAACAATTAACAAAACTGACAGTTTGAAGAAATTTGAAAATTAAATTAAAAAATATAGACACACACACACACACACAATATATACAGTGAGTGGCCACTCTATGAGGTACATCTACCTACCTAACAGTGAGCAGGTGTCCCTCTAACCCTCAGAAGAGCCTGGATTCAATACCTCAGTGACTCAATGAGGTGTCGAAGGAGTGGCACGGGGCTGCCAATCCATGTTGACTCAATTGTATCACCATCCACAAGGTATCACAAAAGAGTGGCCTGTCTTCCATGATAACTTGTGAGTAGCGATAACTGTTGGCTCCATAATTTAAACTTGACAATGATATTCAGGAGGATTTTAAAACATCATCAAAATTGGTCTATAAATGGTTGGGTTATTAGAATGTTTTTTGTGAACACTTTCTTTTCATCAAAACGTTTTCCATTTTTTGCTTATAAAAATTTATGTAGAGATGCAGTAATTTTAATATTTTATTATAATTAGTTATTTCCCATGTATTCTTCTCCCAAAAAATTATAAAGTTATTCACAATAAATTTTTTTAGAATTCATTTTGATAATCACAGGAAGTTAGAACTTCACTAACAAGTATAACAGAAGTTTGCTCACAATACTATTTGTACCTCTCCTCCCCCAAACCAATGTCAAAAGACTTCAAGAATTACAGTCTCATAAAAATAGAATTTTATGAGAATTCATGAAAATATATTTCATGAATTACATTCTTACCTCTCTGTAGCCATAAAGAAGACATTTTCATTCTGCCAATAAAACATTTCTGTAACATAGATTCAGCATTTACCCATTTGTGTACCTTGAAAAAATAAAAAGAAATCAAATACTGTATATATTGTACATAGTATTTATGGAATAAATAACTTTTCTATTTAGAGTAAAAATACTCTATGAAGCAACTGTTAAACTTCAGTTAAACACAATTATTTATTAATTCAGAATACTTGAAATATTTTATGAACATAATTTATTAAGGATTTAATAACACTTCAATAAGACTTTTGCATACAGTAAAACTCACTGATATGAACACTGTTAACAAAAAACATTAGTCTATTTCAACACCACTTATACTTTTCGGTGTATTATTCTATGTATTTATTCACTTAATGCAAAATGGTTTACACAAAATACTGCTAAACATGAAAATATTTTTTGGTCCTAGGAAAATGTAAATACATGCAAAATTCTTTAGATAACACAAAATGGTATTGTGATTATTTTTCCATTCTCTTTTTGTCTTTCAATTGCCACTTTTTGTTCCGCAAACCCAACATCTCACTGAGACTTTCATTACACTGCCGCTATAAAATATCTCAAGCATACCTCACTTTCTCTCTCCCTGTGCCTTTCACTGTCATTGCCCAAATCTAGCATATTAGTGGTGCAACACTCTAGTTAATTGTATGCTATTCCACTTACAGTAGGACAGAACTGACTGCCCTTCAAATGATGAATTACTTCTTTGTTTTCTTGTGATGCTACACAAGCAGCTGATGCTGATTTAAAGTGAAAATCACATTACAAAGTTCAGAAATGGAATATTTTGAGGATTTTTTTGGAAAACTAATTTACATCAGTTTGGTGAAAAACTTGTACTGCAAGTAGCATTACGGTGACAAATTGATTTTCCAAATATAATCATATTTTAGCTACATTTAGCTTAATTAATGCTTCCAAAAACTCCACTGGCAGCATGCATCTCCACAATGTATTCTATGGTTTCAACCAACAGGCTTTCAATTGTTGTAGGTAAATGACACAATCTTACAAACTCATGACAGAAAGCCTGCTATCTACCAAACTAAGCCAGCAATTTACCAGATTTATTTCCGAAGCAATACAGCTTCTGTTACCAGTATATTAAAGAGCTACATTACATAAATTAAAGACAAAAGTAATAAATGTGCTTTAAAAATAATAAATTAATAAATATGCAGTACACTTTCTCCATCTGTATAAACAGCTGGAAAAAGTGTACTGCATATTTATTAATTAGCCATCAAACAAACTTCAAACTTTGTTCTGTGGGTTTTTCAGTTCAAACACAATATAAATAATATGTCTCAGGGATTGTGCACTCTCTGGATTTCAAATGCCATAAAGATTTATTTTCAAAAGAAACAAATGCATGAAATGGTAACTCCTCTAACCCCTTGTGGCAGTTCTGAAGTTTGAGTTGTGGATAAAGTCTAAATGCAGACCAAAACACAACCCTCCCCTGCCAATGATTTATTTTTACTTATTAGTAAAGGTCTTCTTTGCTGTACTACAGTAACGTTACAGCAATATTCAAAAAATGCAGAGCTACTGGTAAAATATTCCACATGGCATATATGTTTCTGTTTATATTTTTTTCTCCTCATTATTTTATTTATTTATTTTTTTAAATGAAACATTACAAAGCAAATTTTGTTGGTAATCACTGCAATAATTTCATAAGAAACAGTTTCTCATTTTCAACAGCACAAGGCAGATAAAAGAAGAATAAATATTATGGTAAAAAAAGTTAATAACAAATAATTAAATTTAATATATGATCAAATTTTAACATTCATTTTGGCTATTCATGCCTGGTTAAATTTTCACTATAATATGTCTTATACAAATTTTGTATAAAATTATGTATAATAAGGTAAATAATCATTTATTCAATCCACCCCTAAGTTATGGTGAGGTTAAGCGAACGTTTTCCCCTTGTTAATCCAACTTCAAAACGTTAACCTAACTTTAAAATAACTATATTAAGAATAAAGAAGAATATATATCTGCCTAACCAAAAACCTTTGGGATTTGATTCACTCTCTCAATTCTATTATTCATCTGGTTATTTAAACATATTTTTCAAACTGGTATAATGTACCTTTTTTTTACTTTTTTATAATTTCACTAAAACATTTACCCCCCCCCCCATGCAAAAAAATCATTTATCCCATTTCTGTAAAACTGTTTATTTTTTGTGAATTAAATAAGAGTGTCTCATCACTGCTTTGTCATGGCTTGCAAGAAAATTTTACTGGTGAGGGCACCCAAAAGGCTCAGCGCTTGGGACACCAAAATATCTTGGGCCTGGCCTGTCTGTAAAATTGGAATAATATAACACTGCAGCAATAACAGATTTAAATTTATTAGCCGCTATTTCTATAGACCGAAGCACTGTAGACAAAATTGGTTTCAGGAGACAGTCACAATTTTTGGGAATTTCAATAAAATGTCACTACTTTGCTTCTCCACGGAGACATCTAAATAGCATCTCAAGCAAAGCATTTGTCTTTAAGAATTCTGAAAATATACTGTTCTTTCCATTCTTCTGAAAATTACACTTGTGTGTTGGTACTTTCTTTTTTACCAGCTCATGTGGAAACATATGAAAAACTCTGAAGAAAATACAAAACTAATAATTTTTTTACATTGTAAAAATTTATATTATAGTGTTAAAGAATGCCTGTACCTAGCTGAACAATCAGCTAGTTCAAATGTGCTGAAAATAAGTGATCAAATAAATTATATGTGATACGAATGAAACATTATTAAACACATTGGTAGAAACCCAACAATTAAACTTCTCAAAAATTAAGCAATTTTTTGTCATCTACTAAACAAGGACAAAAATTCGAATCATTCTTTATGATCAAGAATCGCTTAAAATAATTCCATGCCACATGTAGATCGCAAGTTGTGTGCTGTGAAATACCTGAACTAAGAAGTACATTTCTATTGAATAATTTTATTCCCATAAAACATGTTCCTTGAAATTCTCATTTAAAAAAAAAAATTTTTTCACTTTTTACCTGATTGAAAAGATCTGTGGCATCCCTTCCTGCTCCTCTCATAAGTTCATCTTCACCTCCAGGATGATATTCCATATATGGAGTAATATTATAGACTTTTCCTTTAAAAATTTAAATAAAATATAATAATAAAATTTCTTTACTCAGTGAAAAAATAAAACTAAAAAAAATTGTTGTTTGATTATTCCAATTTTTTTTACATGAATATATAAAGATTGGTTGGGTGTTTATTTCTGTGTCCTTTGACATACTTACTACTGTAGGCATAGTGTGATGTTTCATGTGACATGATCTTTTTGTAATGTCATTTAGATATATTTGCAGTTTGAATTTTGCATGTCTTGTAGGCCTAACATACCCAGAAAAACTTATGGGGGAGCCTTCCCTATTACTCAAGGTGTGGCCTGACCATTGCCTTATACAAGGAGATAATCATTTAATTATATCCCTGCTAGAAAAATTCCTGTATATCATTGACAAGACACCATTAGCTACTCTTGCAGACCATCTGCACTGCTCAGAAAACTTCATATCTGCCTGCACAATTATCCCCAGGTCCTTTTCAATCTCTACCACTGTCAGTGTAGTACCACACACACAATTACTCTGGAATTACTGCTTCCCATATGCAGTACTTTACATTTGTCAATGTTAAACTTCAGTTGCCACCTCTCAGCCCATCTGCTCAAATTTTCTAGATCCTGTTGCAGCAGTGTACTGTCATTAGTACCAATAACAACCCTGTCGACCTTCGTAGTATCGTCTGCAAACTTGGACATTAAGCCTGATATACCACCATCAATATCATTAATGAATACAGAAAGCAACAACAGACTCAAAACTGAACCCTGGGGGACAACACTAATAACATTAGTCCACAAAGAGCAGTATCCATTTATTACCACTCTCTGTCTTCTTCCACTCAACCATCCCTTTATCCATAACAGCACTTTGTCTCCAATGCCGCACTGCTCCAATTTGTGCAGCAGTTTTCCATGTGCAACGGTATCAAAAGCCTTTCTAAGATCCAAATATATGACATCAAAATTATTCTTTGCATCCAGTTCCTTTGTGACCACATCATAGTATCCAATCCAATTGGTCAGACAAGACTTCCCCTTAACAAACCCATGCTGTGTCTGAGCTATAACTGAAGTCTTGTCTAGATGATCCTGCAATGCTTCTTTAACCAGTGCCTCCATTAATTTCCCTGGAACAGAAGTTAAACTAACAGGTCTGTAATTATCTGTGTCTCCCTTTGATCCTCCTTTGTGTATTGTGGTCACATTTGCACATCTCCAGTCCATGGGTACGTCCCCTGAGTCCAAGGAAGCTCTCGTAATTATGGCTAAGGGTATGCTTACTTCCTTTGCTGCCTACTTTAATATAAATGGATAGATTCCATCTACCCCAGGTGCCTTTCTTATGTTTATCTTCAACAATTTCTTCTCCACTTTACTCTCAGAGATTACAAGATTCTCTAGCTTACTGCCAGAGTTGAATACACCTCTGGCATTCCCCTTGCTGAATAACTCCTCATGTGTGAATGTCGATGCAAAATATTCATTTAGTTTGTTAGCTACCTGAGCAGGATCATCAACAGTTGAACCACCAATATCAAGTGGACCAATCTGATTCATCCCCATTCCTTCTAGAGTTTACCTAAGCAAAGAACTCTGCTGTTTTTTTTTTTTTTTTTGCATCCTTTGCCAAAGATTTCTCGTAATCTGCCTCTGCCTGCCTAACCTCCTTTGTGACTTGGTTACAGACCAGTTTATATCTATCATAGGCTTCTGTGTCACCTGTTAATTTATGTATCCCATGCATTTTTCTTCTCTGCCACATGTCTAATTAGTTCATCTGACATCCATTTAGGCCTAAATCTTGAACATTTAGGACTAAATGGATGTCAGATTTTATGAACTATCAATGTAATTTACTTTCAATATGATAACTGTTTTTCCTTATTCCCATGCTTTAAAGTTGGTATAGATATGCTTTGACTGTATATTGTTAAAAAATAAATATTAATGTTAAATTAACAATTCTAATTTTTGATCAACAGGATATTAAAAAAAAAAAAAATCAATGGCAGCAATGTCACTTTTACATAAGGAAGGATGAATATAAAATAAAAATAGGAAAAAATTTACCTAATGTTTATTGTGTCAGATCTTCCAGAAAATATATATAGTCTTTTTGTAAGTCAGAGTATTACATAAAGCAGGCATAAACTGGTTCAGATAGGCTTTACTTTAGTGTCAATTTAGGGTGAGTGAAAGAGAATATAGACATCTCACAAGAATATTTATCATTAAAAGAATAAAAACATTATTCTTTTAAATTACATATCCTCCAAAAGTATGAGTTTCAAGGAGACGATATGGTCTCAGCATGCTTTGTGAACCTTCATAAGTCCTTCAGAGTATTACATAAAACAGGTGTAAACTGATTAAGATAGGCTTTTCTTATCAAAATATTTCTTTTAGTTCCAATGCAATGTAGCATATAACAGTGTTCTGCAACCTTTTTATCTTCGCAGCACACCTTAAGTTAGCCATGACACAACACAGCACATCAAAATGTTAATCCCACAAAAAGCATAGTTTACAGCAATGTTAATATAAATATGCTATAAGTCATAATAGACTCAATTATTATTGTTCCAACAATCAAACAGAAATTGTATCATGAATATATATTAACATTTTATGAACCCTATATCACCGTACAAAAGAAAAGCAAAGCCAAAAAAAAAATCCAATAGTATTAAACCAAATAACTACGCATACCTTCAATGTGATACTTGTGCCTGCTTTGCTCAACACAGACGGCTGATGCAGGGCAGAATCATTCACAATGCAAATCTCATTTCTTCATCAATGGATCTAAATCTCTTCAGATCCCACTTCCTCACACAAAACGGAAAAGAGCTGTGAACTGAGGGGGCCGTGATTTGATGAAGTCAATGACTTTTACTATTTCATCTAGCACAACTTTCAGAGCAGATGGCAAAGACTTCGCAACAATGGTTTCACAGTGAATAAGACAATGGTCACATTGTATGTCAGGATTCACTTCATGCGCTTTAGCTACAAAGCCTTTAACTTGACCTGTCATGGAAGCAGCTCCATCTGTGCAAACACTAACACAATTCTTCCAATTTAATTCATTTTAGAGCATATATTCATTAGTAAAACGAAATATTTCTGCACCCGTGGCTTGCTTGGGTAATACTTTGCAAAAAAAGAAATTTATTGCAATTACATCTCCATCAAAGAACTGAATGTTGGCAAGAAGTTGAACGTGACTGCTAACACCTGTGGACTCGTCGATCTGAAGTGAGAACTTCTGACTGCTGTTGAGTTTCTCCTCCATAATGTCTTCAATATTACTGGACATATCACTGACTCAACAACTGATTGTGTCAGCGGAGAGTGGAATTTTTTAAATTTAATTAGCAACAATTTAAATTTTATTTCACTGGCCCAGGACTATTTTTACCATCTCTTTACAAGCTGCCATTTGGCATTAACAAAGTTTCGCTATTGTGTGTGGCTTTTTGGTCTTTACAATAAGTTTGGCTACTTTATAGCTAGCTTCCTGTACTTTTTCTGAAACACGTACCGATGAAGTCATGAACGTTGCCTGTTTTTTGTTTTGTTGCAACAACCATCAAAAATAATTGATTTTTTTTTTATACAATAGGGAATAGCGTAACGTAAATCCCAAACTTCATAGCATAAGGTTTAAAGTAAAACTAAATAGCAAAATGCATAGCACTGTATTAGAAATCTGTTAGATTAGTACAGTATTATCAATTAATCAGTAAAATTTATTAATCTTATTAAATTTCGTTGTGAATTAAATTATAATTAAATGGAATCATGATCAAGACTAGAGCAGCAAAGCAGAAAGCACAAAGTAGCGGTAGTACTGTGGCTCGCAGGAGAACCAAAGGGGGTGATTCTCCAATGCATAACAGTCCAAAATGTGAAATGTTTGCAGACCTGTCTAGAAGAGGACATGATCTAGGCAAGGAGGATGTCTTTGTGTGTGCTAGGTGCAGGGACTGTGATGAAATTAGAAGCCAACTCTCCATTCTGACGGGAATCTATGAGAGTTTGAGGTGCAGGGTATTTGCCCTCGAATAAATTAATATGAGGGGCCCATCAAGCTCTAAGCTGCCCAACTCACTGCCAAAGCTCACTCCTGTGCATCAGGCAATACAGTGGCAATCTCCAAGGCAGAATGCGCTGGTCCCACAGGAAATAGTTATTGTTGGCGACTCTATTATCAGGGAGACGGGGTATGTCTATCAGAGGGAAAAGTTGATGAAGTTGTAGGGTAGATATCATCTTTTAAGGGCACAAAACGTGATATTGTACACAATGGCACTAATGACCTTAAGAGTAAGAGATCTGCAGATTTACTTAACAGGTACAGGTCAATGCTGAAAAAAAGTTGCGAGTTAGGGTTAAATTTGAAAGTGTCTGCAATTCTGCCCAGACATGACAGGAGGGAGTATATGATGAGAGCCTTGTCAATCAATTTGGCCCTGGAGAGACTGTGCAAGGCTCATGGGGTAGAATTTTTTTCAGCGTGGTCTGTGCTTGCTAATAGGAGAAACTGCTTCTACAGGAATGGGATAAACTTAAATAGAAAGGGTGCAAGAATATTTGCTGATGCTATCGAGGCAGTGTTAGAATTCACCATTGGTAACATCATCAGTTGATACCACTGTATAGAATTTAAAAACTTTCTGAGACCATCTGTTGTGCAGAGAAATAGAGTGGGCCAGTAAATCAGAATGTCTTGTAATGGGGGATTTTAACTTTCCAAATACTGACTGAAACTTGTGGGTTGGTCACTTGCCTACTAGCAAGACTTTTCTGGATTTATTGGAGGATTGTTTTCTATAGAAAAATGTTCAATGGGCAGCCAGAGGGAGTAATACTCTTGATCTGATTATCAGCAGTGATTATTCGTGCATTAAGAATTTGCAGATAAAGGAACCACTAGGTGATAGTGATCACAATATACTGCTGTGGAAATTACTTAAAGATGTAACTATTATAAAGGATAAAGGGAAGGGTTTTTGTTTTCATAAAAGTGACTACAGTGGTCTTAAGACAGTTTTTAAATTCTATACAGTGGGGTCAACTGATGATGTTAACAACGGTGAATTCTAAATGGGAAGCCTTCAGGGACTTAATCATGGAAGCTACTAGGCTTTTCATACCAACAAAGAAATACTGTTCAAGGTTAAGGCCTAAAGGGATCTCAGATGAATTAATGAGGCTTGTGGCAGAGAAAAAAATTGCATGGGATGCATATAAATTATCAGGCAACACAGAAGCCTATGGCAGATATAAGCTAGTCTGTAATCAGGTCACAAAGGAGCATAGGCAGGCAAAGGTAGATTACGAGAAATCTTTGTCAAAGGATGCTAAGAAAAACAGCAAAGAGTTCTTTACGTATGTAAACTCTAGAAGGAAAGGGATGAATCAGATTGGTCCACTTGACATAGATGGTTTAACTATTGATGATGCTGCTCAAGCAGCTGATAAACTGAATGGGTATTTTGCATCTACATTCATATGAAAAGTTATTCAAGGAGAGGAATGCTAGAAGTATATCAAACTCTAACAGGGAGCTAAGTGATTTTGTAATAACTGACAGCAAAGTGGAGGAGAAATTGTTGAAGTTAAACATAAAAATGGCACCTGCAGTGGATGCAATTTATCCAGTTATATTGAAGGAGGCAGCGAGAGAAGTTAGCAAACCCTTAACCATAATTATGAGAGCATGCTTAGATTCGGGGGAGGTTCCCATGGACTGGAAATGTGCAAATTCACAAAGGGTGACAAAAGTAATTACAGACCTATTAGTTTAACTCCTGTTCCGGGGAAAATAATGGAGTCAGAGGTTAATGAAGCACTACAGGATCATCTAGACAAGACTGTCATAGTTCAGACACAGCATTGGTTTGTTAAGGGGAAGTCTTGTCTGACCAATTTGATTGGATACTACAATGTGGACACAAAGGAACTGGATACAAAAATAATTTTGATATCATATACTTAGATTTCAGGAAAGCATTTGATACTGTTACACATGGAAGACTGCTATACAAATTGGAGCGGTATGGCATTAAGGGCAAGTTGCTGCAATGGATAAAGGGATGGTTGAGTGGGAGATGGCAGAGAGTGATTATAAATGGACACTGCTCTACGTGGACTAATGTTATTAGTAGAGACCCCCAGGGTTCGGTGCTGGGCCCATTGTAGTTTTGTGTATTTATCAATGATATCAATGAAGATATATTAGGCTTAATGTCCAAGTTTCCAGATGATTCAAAGGTTGGCAGGGTTGTTAATGACACTAAAGACAGTATGCTACTGCAACAGGATCTAGAAAAGTTAGGCAGATGAGCTAAGAAGTAGTAGTAGTAGTGGCATGTGATGCAAGAAAGCAAGGGTATGAACTTATGCAGAATCAGCCAAAAAAAAAAAAAAAATTCACACAACCATTCCCTCTAAATGTTTGTCCAGTTCCTTCTTAAATTTATTTAATCTATCAACTTCCACAACAACGGATGGAAGTTTGTTCCAGCAATTAACCACCCACTGGTTAAAGGAAAATTTCTGCACATCTATTCTACATCTGTCTTTCCTTAATTTGAATTTATGCCCCCTTAGGTTCGTAATCTGAACAAGTGGAAGAATCCCAACAGTATTCAGCATGCTCAACCCATTCAAGGCCTTATACACCTCAATCAGATGATTCAATAAGTGGCAACTGAAGTTTAACATTGACAAATGCAAAGTACTGCATATGGGTAGCAGTAACCCAAGAGAAATGTACCAACTTTTTGGTACTACACTCAGGGAGGTGGAGAGTGAAAAAGACCTGCGGGTAATTGTGCAATCAAACAAGAAGTTCTCTGAGCAGTGCAGATGGACTGCCAGAGCAGGTCATGGGAGTTTTGTCAACGATATATAGGAATTTTGCTAGCAGAGACAAGTAGGTAATTATCCCCTTATATAAGGCAATGGTCAGGCCACACCTTAAGTACTGCGTACAGGTTTGGAGGTCTCATTTTAAGAAGGATGTAGAGTTGCTAGAACGAGTACAGAGAAGGGCAACAAGATTGGTGAGAGGAACAAAGGGGTGTGCTTACGAAGAAAGGTTTATGTTTTATAAGTTGCAGCATCTGGAGACTAGGCACCTGTGGGATGATTGAGGTGTATAAGGCCTTGAATAGTTTGAGCAGGCTCAATGCTGACAGAATACTTCCGCTTGCTCAGACTAAGAACCTGAGGGGGCATAGATTCAAATTGAGGAAAGACAGTTGTAGAATAGATATGCGGAAGTTTGCCTTTAGTCAGTGGGTAGTTGATTGTTGTGGAAGTTGATAGCGTAAATAAATTTAAAACTGAACTAGACAAACATTTGGAGTGACTTTTTTTTTTTTTTTTTTTGGCTGATGCTATATAAGCTTGCTTTCTTGCATCATATGCCTCAACTAATGCTAATGCTAATAAGAGTGTAGAATGCATAAGAAACACTGCGTAAATATGTAAAATGTAAGCGCCAATTCATCAAAATTAAGGGTAGTATATTGTTCTCAGACAGAATGAATTTATTTAAAAAAGTGGATTAAGTAAGAGTTATAACAAGCAGTACAGAAGTCTCTTAGGACTGTGTTATTAAACTAAGCACTAGCACGTTGCAATTACAATAAATACTACTAGAATTCTTAACTATGCCAGGAAAGAAAAACCAAAGAAACTAGAAATATTAGAAAAATAAATTTTGTGGTTAAAAGGAACTTCTTGAGTAGAGATTCCTTATAAGCATATATCTTGTAGCCTCTAATTCATTATTTACTTTTAATAACTGAATTAATCAGAGAATTTTAAGTTTGAAATGGAATTTAGTAGTAGGAATATTTCTAGTAAAATTAATGGCATAATGAGATTTAAATGGTTAACATAATGAATATTTAATACTGTAATAAAAAAATGTTTGAATTGTTAAAATGGCTAAGTTAAAAATAAAAGTAACAGAAAACCTAAATTTAAGAATGTATTGTGTGCTAAGAAAGTGATTATGAGACTGTAAAATGAGGACAAACATCATGACTTTTTAATGCTATCATTTTCAACAAGAACAATTACAGTAATCACATCCCCCATCTAGACCAGCATGTGCAACTTAGAGACCGTAGCCTATAAATAGATGGCAAAATACTTTCACAGAGCAAAAACAAAAAAGTTAAATTCGTTTGTATTAATGCTCATAATATTTTAAAATTCAGTAATTTATTATTTTTTTGCAATAGTTGTTTTATTTTGGTTAATTAAATATTTTATTTTCATGCATATTTATTAGAATAATTAAATACAAATTTTGTTTCAGTTTCAAATATATTTGCATAAGCAGACCCACCAACTTTTTGACCTTCATGATTTTTATTTTTTAAAAAAATTACATTTTTTTTTTAATCCAGATGTTGATTTTGTAATTAACTTTCACTGATATGTGTTATTTAAAATACTTCTTTTAAATTTAATTACTTAAGGATTTTATGTATGATGCTGAGCTCACCGATACTTCAAACTTTGATATAAATTAACTATCAGGGACATGCACCGATAATTCAACATGGCAAATCTTTTTCCAATGTGAACCAGCTTTCCAAGTGATTTATTTATTTATTTCATTCAAATGACTATATTACACAAATAAACAGAATAATGTCTCTTTTTTTTTGTTAAATTAAAGTTAGGTCATTTATAAATGCCAAATTCCAATATTTGCTTAAAAAGTTCATTTACTTCTGATAAGTATCTTATCACTGGCTTTTGAAATTTAACAAAAATTTTTCATTAGTGCTGAATTACTACAAAAAAATAAATAAATAAAAAACCATACTTATAAAAATCAATTAATTTTAAGGATTAAGGTTAATCTTAAAATAAATCTAATCCTTTATATATAAAAAACATAAATTTCATTAACACTCAAAATTCTCTAATTCTACTGTTATCAATGGAATCAGAAAATTCTGAGAACAGCAAGTTACCTTTCAGGCATATCCAGGCATTATCTCTTTTGCTGTGTTTAGCCAACTCTTCTGCAGTAACTTCTAAAATTTTACCATTTACACCAGATAAGTTTTTCTCAGAATGGGTCAAGCGAATCCAGTCCATCAACGAACGACCAGGTTTTAATGCTACCTTATTCCTTCCTAATCAAATCAGAATTTCATTAATATATTATATCATTAAAGTTATGTATTTACACAATTTTAATTTTTGATATGAAAATGCAGTCAAAGTTAAAATATTTTAAAGACCCACCAATAAATTATCATTTCAGAGACTGTTAATTGTGTGTTATACACACCAGCAACATACTAGCATAATAATCACTAATATAAAATGTGAACTAAAAACAACTGGAAGATGTCAGAAATATTTGTTATTCATTAATAAATCTACATTTATTCACATGCATATTCACTTTGGAGATCACCTTCAATCCTTAAATTAGTATATAAAGAAGAAATATGAAATTAGAAAAAAGAAAACAAAATAAGAAGCCTCAAATAAAATAAAATTAAACACTTGACTACATGTTTGTTCTGCAATTTTAAATGGTTTATTTTGTCTTGATAATGGATACTCAAAGTTGGATCTAAAATCAGCATTAATACAATATTATTTAGTAGGGTAGCAGATTCTTCAGGCACCACACCCTTCTAGTAGACAATATGTCACCAGTATAAATCTCAGTAATAAGTTAGAATAGTATTCTTTGTGATGTAAAAATCAAAAAACAATTTCATTATTGTTTACTAATTTATTTAGGATATGAGAAAATCTATCAAAAGATTTTATTTTATTTTATTTTGCAAAGGATACGGTAAACTGCATTACTATTCTGCTTTTCATTAGCTGGACAGCAGTTCATTGGCTCACAATCAGCACAGACCCATAACTATAGAAATTGACATCTCCAATTCCTCTTATAAAATCAATAATCTATGAAGGAACTTTCAGAAAGTAAACTTGGGCCAAACACTCCACTGACTTCGACAAATGTATTCGGTGAATTCCATCAAAAGCTAACAACTATAAGAGATTTATTTATTGGTGCAATAATTTCAACAGCTAAAAAGCATATCAAGGGGTTTCCAAAAAGAATACATACCAGGATGGAGCATACAAAGTGAGAGTCTCCTCAATGAATTCCAAGAAAGTGGTGAAACTGAGGTAGTTGATGAACTTCTTTCAAGCATAGATTTACTCAAAGACAAAGATGGATAGAAACAGTTGAGGGAATTGACTTTAAGTACTCAAGCAAAAAAGCCTGGGCCCTCCTCAGAAAACTGGGAGGTAGTTTGCAACTGGAAAAAGAACAACCAAAAGTCACTCTCAATCATATAGCCAAGCATATTGTTTCCACATTGAGAGCTCCATCCAATAAAGCACACACCACACAAGTTAGATGTAGACTAAAAATTCTAAAAGTAACTAGCCAAACTGAGTAAACTTTTGCCATACAGGACATCAACAAGACTTTGAAAGACCGAGGAAGCTTGAAAAAGCTACAGGATTTGATGGAATCCACCCAGTTTCTCATAAACATGGAAAAGAACACAAGAAAGTGGCTCTCCAAGGTTTTCACTGATATTCTCCAGACTGCAAATCTACCAAAAGAATTTAAATCAAAAATAATTTCAATACTAACTAAACACGTACCAGCAGATCGAGCAGGTTTTAGACCAATCATAGTTACTGTAATCCTCTCCCTTACATCTCATATAGAAGCAGGATTCCAAAAGCAACTGAAAACATCTGTTTATTTATTGACTTCACTGCTGCTTCTGACACTGGTGAGCAGGGATAATACAAATTCCTTGCAGAAAAATAGCAAAACTTATAAATTGCATGCTCAGTAACAGATATGTCCAGGTTATCTCAGGTGACATGAAGAGGAGAGAGAGAGAGTTAAACAATGGATTAACTCAAGGCTCAGTCTTGGCTCCTCTTTTGTTCAACTTATAAATTTCCGATCTTCCTGATACAACTGCCAGAAAGTTCTGCTATGCTGATTATTTTGGCACTGGCTATGGGTCACAAAAATCTGAGCAAAACAGAAGATATTCTAGAAAACGATATGGCTGTTCTAGGAGACTACTTCAGAAATTGGAGGCTCTGCCCAAGCACAAATAAAACTGAAGTGTCATGCTTTCACCTAAACAAAAAACTAGCAAACACTGAACTGAGTATTACTTTTAATGACAAATTGCTTGATTATAACAGATTTCTGAAGTATCTGGATGTAATATTAGACTGTACTCTTTCATTTAAACAACACCTAATAAATACTTCAGCAAAACTGAGAACTTGAAATAATATCATACAAAAGCTTTGTGGAACAACTTGGGAGCATCTGCAACTACTTTATGCAGCACTGTTCTTGGTTTACTTTTTTCATGTGCTGAATACTGTGCCCTAGTGTAGCTTATCAGTCCCGACACAAAAATTATTGACACACAACTAAGAAATACTATGTGGCTGATATAATATTATAGAATACCACCAGGTCCAATCTGACACTGTTTGGCTCCCTTTACTCACTGGAATAATGCCATCTGATCTTCAAAGATCAATTGTTCTGATTAGAGAATACACAAAGATTTGCAGCAATCCTCAGCTACCTGTACATGAAGATATGCTGGTACTCCAGGTTAATAGATTGAGATCTCAACATTCACCTATGCATGAAGCAGGAAATCTGACAGCAAATAACTTTGATTCAATGGCACAATGAAAAAAGCAGCGAGCTCCCACACAAGATCTGGACAACGCTTAATAGGATATGCACAAATCATGGCCAATGTGCAGACTCAATATTTAAATAGGTCAAATTATCTTCTTCATAATGTGATTGTCGTGCTCCTAGGTAGACAATTTACCCAATGTAAATGACTGCAAGCTGCATGCCTAGTGTGGTAACTGGTATGATTTCCTGTGGGCAATTCCACAAGAGTTAGCTGTTTGTTTGTTTGTTTTTTGGTTTTTAGGAGCATTAGCAACTGAGGCCATATTGCTCCGGTAATATGCGGTGATCATTCCCTGACCGTTCCGCATCCTCCGTATTTGGTGGTGATGGGAATCGAACCCCGGTCTAATCAAGAAGCATGTGTTACGCACTGCTGCTCCTTCCCACCTGGCTACGGAGGCACCTAGCCCACAAGAGTTAGCCTGGACAGAGAATTTGAACATGGATTTATAGTAATGTGTTTTTTTTTTAATTTTCTTTTTAATATGTCTTACTTAATCAACTTTTATGTCATATCTTAGTTTAAATTTTATATTTGTATACACTTATACATTGTATATAAACTATGCATAAGTTATACACTAAATAAATAAATTAATTAATAAATAAATAAATTGGCTGAGCAATCAGATATTTTATTATTGTCTGTTTTCATTTTCACTGGCCTGCTGAGTTTTGTTTTTTTTTGTTGTAATAGTGCGCAGACAAATATTTTATTTTATAAAAAGCAAATGTCACAAAAAAAAATTGACTGAACATAGTCTTTTGTTGTGTGCAAATTTAAACATTCTTTCATCACTGACAGTAGGATCTGAGTGGCCCAATAAAAGACAAACAATTTTCTTCAAAAGAATTTTTTGAAAGCTTTATAGATCTCTTTACTTGTGAATATTGCTGATTGCACAAAGCATACATCACCTGGGATTATAACTATTACAAAACAAGTTACTATACCTCACACATTATCAGTGAAATGTGATGTGCAGTCCACACAGCTGGCCATACACACAAGTGAACAGATCTGCAAAGCTTTGTGGATTTATGATTTATTTGGTAGCATTTATGATGTAATCGATTATGATAGTTATTTCGAGGGGGCAAAAATTCCTCCAAAGAAAACTGTCTGTTTATCTTTCTATTAGGCTATTCAAACCCCACTTCAGTGACACAGGAACATTTTCATTTGTGGCATTTGCTTTCATTTGCACTTCTTTTTAAAATAAAATCTCTTGATGTAAACCATGGAGCCTTGTGCATGCTCGTATGCATATAGACAAAATGAAATGACCAATACTGCAGAAATTTCAGAACAATTCAATTTCCTTGCTTTTATACATTTTGGTAAACATGAAGTTAGCCACTTGATGGGCCTTGTCTGTCAGCACATTAACACCACAAAACAAGCAATTTGACAGGCCAAAGCAGGATAACAGTAATAGGTAATGCCTCCAACTGCTAGGTGATCTTTACAGCAGCAGAACCAATACAGCACATTTACTGAGAACACCTAGATCTGGGGGGGGGGGGGGTTTGTTTTTTTTTTAAACAGGAATCTTATGCCAATCTTATCCCACAAAGAGGGAAAGACAATTACTGATTTATACATTTTATCAAAAATCTCAATCAATTCAGAAGCTATCAGATATACTCAAAATTTTTTATACATCCCAGATCTAGATCAAATGAAGAAGAACCCAGCTTTAATATTAGACCATTTTAGAACAAAAAATTCAGCAGAAAAAGAATTAGATCAGATTTTGTTAAGGCTAACCAGATTACTGAACCACATAGCATGACTAAATGCAGATGGATTTTATATATTTGACTACTGAAAAAAAGTCAGAGATATGTATTAAATTTTGCTTTAAGTTCCACACACATTTTAGCGGCTTAATTTTGGCACCAATTTTAAATGAAAGTTTAGAGTCAAAGGGGATTTCAAGATCACTGCAGACACCAACTTTTTTTTAACCAAAGTATTGCCAGTTACAGGAGCAGACCAAAAGGAAACAGATCTCTTGTAATTGAAAGATGCATGGTTTTTGAGGAAATCAGATTTTTAAACATTGATTGATAAAGTTGTTTTTCATTGCCTGTCCAACAGAATGAGAGAGAGAGAGAGAGAGAGAGAGAGAGAGAGAATGTTCAAGTTGTCTGCATAAAAGATTATGGTCAGGTTACACTGCAAAAGTAAAGGAATCAACAAAGAAAAAAACAATGCTGAAATTTGCTGGTATCTCTCAACATATCACAAGAGATTCCAGCAAATATAAGTCTAAACAATGCCTTATTCATGGAGAGAAGGATTAATTTTCTGTTAAATATAGAATTTAAGGAAAGCTAACAAATAATCCATGATGGAATGGTAGTCCAGACAAAAAGAGTCAGTTTTAGGTTAAATGCATCAAAAGAAGAGACGACAACTAAATAAACCAAATCTGCCAAGAATTTTGGTTTATTGCCCATGGCCATAAAAGTGATTTCAGAATGCTGAAACTCCTTTTTGTCCATAATCAGCATGATCTAAATTGACTGATATGATTTGAGAGATTAAGCTAGGTATTATTTTATTTATAATATATACCATTCAGACAAACTCAGAGCAAAACATGTTGATATCATACTAGATAAAAATCAATCAATGAGGTGGTACCTATATAACCGCAGTGTAATGTTGGGTTATGTTTTATGCGTTGAGTGATTAGTCACTCAACCCATACAACATAACCAATACAACCCATACAACATACAAGAACAGCAGCAATCAGTCCATACAACAGCAGCAAACAACAAGCGTTTGGTTACTGTCCCTGTGTATAAAAGCATGTCAATTTGTTCCTTGTTCTAAGCAGTTATGTAATATATTAAAATAAATTCCACCCTACAAGATTAAATTAGAATTCTAGGTAGAATTCTTTTGCAAAGGTTTCAGCCATTCATTTGTGAGTTTGTCATATGTGTAGGAGTTCACAGTTCTGGAGTGAACCTTTTTGTGGAATTGCAAAAAATTGTAAAAATGAAAACTTACTACTACATTTAAATTAATATTTAAAAACCAAATCAGAAATTTTTTTAATTTGTAAAAAAAATTTGAAAAATATATTTTTAAAAAACCGTTGAGTGATGAATGATGGCAATGCCCATACATACTGTGGATACTTTTGATTTTCAACACTATTTTCATGCTACCATCTATTAAAAATGTGTTCTATTATTAAATGGAAACACAAATAACATATAGCAGCACACACTGGAAGATTTCAAAACAATCTGTATGTTAAAAGGTGCTTTAACATGAATTTACTGTGTACATACTCCATGAGTGCGCACACACACACAAAATGTAAATTTACATGTGCACTCTGGAAGTGGCAAGCAGAAAAGAGGAGACAGAAATTGATCTTGGATTCTGCATTTTTAAATTGAAAAGATAAGAATATTCTCTCCAACCTCTCAGGAAAGTAATTCTGACAAATTCATTAAAGATATTAGCAAGATGTTCACAAATAAAAGGGATAGCAAATTTAACAATAATAAGTTAATTAATGTATGCAATACATTACATTTCAGGTGCATTAGCAAACAGTAAGAATTCACAACTTATAACAAAATAAGTCAACTCATTGATATGAAAATTTATTTCAAAGATTCCTAAAATAAGTAAGCAATGAAATTTTTAAATGTATCAGAAGTCTCCTGTTAAAAATTTATAGTAATATTTCTGCAGAAACAGGGGAGGGAATGCTACAAAACTGGAATTGAACTTAGAACTACCACAGTGGCCAAAACAGAATACAGATTGAAAATTTGGCACCAATTCACATTTTTCTTGTTTTCCAATTTTTTTCGGGGAGGGGGAAACTGGATCTGAAATTTTCCCAAGGGCCAACACAAAACAAAAGTTGAAAACTTGACCTTGATCCAACTTTTCATTCAAGTAATACATGAAATATACTTTTATTTATATCAATAGATTTTTTTCAGTCAAGGGAAGGCAATTATTAATATTAAAAGTTTTCCAGGGACCAATGCAACATACACTGAAAATGTGACATCAATTGAACTTTTTCTTATTAAGTAATATCTAAACATCCAACAGCATATTTCCATTAAAAGTTAGGTAATGTACACAGTGCTACATTTCAGAATTCCATTTTTTTTTTTAAAATAATAATTATTTTATCCTTTTTCTGTGATTCATAAAACTAGTTTTATAAATTAATTTACAAGAAGTTTATTAACTGTAGTTTATAAAACTCCTTCAATTAATAAAACTATAGCATTTCACATTGTCAAAACTTAGCCATTCAGTTTAATTACAACAGTACAACATTTATTTCTCTCCTCCTGTACACCCTTTTTTTTTTTTAAGTCTCTTTTCTCTCTATGTATGTATCTCTTCACAAGCACTGCCTTCATTGAGCCTTACATAAAATATCAGTAAAATGTGCATGGACTTTCTAAAATTACAATACTGCATTAAAACTATATTTAATCTTTGAATTTCTTTTTTTCCATATAATTTGTATGGAAAAAAAAATTAATTACCAGATTTATATTTGTCTGATTTTAATGAAATTTGAAATGGCTTGACAAATCTTTCTATATGAACCAAATTTCACGAAAATCGGTCCACAGAGTTGAATTGTTATATGCAGATGGACTTCCAGAGAGACAGATCTCTAAGTAGAAATGGACATCATTGACATTGGAACAGAGACCACATATATTTGTTAAATGAACAAAGTTCATTATATTTGTAAATGAATTATATATTTATTAAATTAAATGTTTTGTAGGTACAGATCTTTTTGCAGATAGGTTTGTTCTATTAGTTTGACTATATAGTAAAGAAAAGGTGGGGGACCTGTTAGTGTTAGCATTAGTAAAGGCATATGATGCAAGAAAGCAGGCTTATACAACATCCACCAAAAAAAAAAAAAATCTCATTTCACACATCCATTCACTCTAAAAATTTGTCCAGTTCTTCCTTGAATTTATTTAAGCTGTCAACTTCCACAACACAGATGGAATTTTGTTCCAGCAATCAACTACCCGCTGGCTAAAGGCAAATTTATGTACATCTGTTCTACAACTGTCTTTCTTCAATTTGAATTTATGCCCCCTCAGGTTAGCAATCTGAGCAAGAGGAAGAATCCCATCAGCATTGGGCATGCTCAACCCACTCAAAGCCTTAAGGCCTTATACACCTCAATCAGATCACCTCACAAGTACCTAGTCCCCAGATGATCCAATTTGCAGAATTAAGCCTTTCTTGGTAAGAAGCCCCCTTTCGTTCCCCTCACTAATCTTGTTGCTCTTCTCTGTACTTGTTCTAGTAACTCTACATCCTTCCTAAAATGAGGCCTCCATATCTGTACGCAGTACTCAAGGCATGGCCTGACCATTGCCTTATAAAAAGGAATAATCACCTCCTTTTTCCCTACTAGAAAAATTTCTCTTATAGACCCCATGACCTGCTCTGACAGCCAGTCTATTGTATAAAGTAATGAAATTTTTGGATATGGCATACACACAGCAAGAATATACCCAGCTTCTTGACATAACCTTGCCTTAACAATTACCTGCATACACACTACTTGGACTACCTCTAGTCACTATTTGGCAGAGTAGAGACAGCAGGATTATACACTAGTTGATCCAGATGCCTCCTAGAGAGTTTCCAACAGGTTTGATTTGGTGGACAATCTAGCGGCTGGCCTCCGACACTGATTTAGAGCTGTACCCTCAAAATGTAGGGAAGATTGGATCTCACCATGATGCCCATCATAACTTCATAAGACATCAATCATACTGCATGACTGATGTGATGGGAGAGGAGTCTGCCAGAGCTTTTCTCTGGAGACTAAACATGGGTTTTGCCATTTCACACCTCCAATACACAAAGTAGTGGTACTGCACCAGTCAATGAGTCATCTACCACTTAGAATTGCCTGGTAACACAGAAAGGTGGCATTCCTCTGTGATCAAGGTGTGGTGTTGGATGCTACACCTTGATTCCTGCTTACATTTGCTCACACCTGGGTGGTAACCTCCAATATACTAGTATTTCAAGACTTGCACACAGGAATTATACCCAGGGTTACTAATAGTTCCATCATTGTAAAGATGCACGCAGAGGATTTTTATACAATGACTGGAACTTCACCGGAATTTTGTCCAATTCACTCAAGTGTCACCTGAATACCAGTACCATCAGCATTTTAGACTCATCGGTAGCAAGCCCTAGCTTGTCATACCTGAGAGAATGTGTGTGACAAGTCTCAGGGACCAGTATGTTAGGTGCCAAATGGGATAGGAATTTTTTTTTTTTTTTATATGAAAACCCCCAAACACGAAAGGTATCAAAACCTTTAGTACTTAGTACCATACATGAGTTGAAGGCGATGGGATGAGGATGCCAGAAACTTGGCTATGGAGACTAAACATGGTTTTCACCACTTCAAGCCTCCAATAAACAAAGTGTGGTATTGCAATTATTGATAAGAGTCATCTACCGCCTAGTTTTAGTATTATGTTACCATTATATTATAGTATTATATTATTAGTGTTATATTATATTAGTATTAGTACTGGTTAGTATTAATATTAGTACCAGTAGTACCATTCATAGGTTGAAGGAGACAGGGTGGGGGAAGGGAATAGAATGAACCTGTACCATCATTTCAACTCCCTAACCTCACTCAATTTCCTTAAATACACATCACTCTAGTTCTTTGGCAAATCACACCAACAATATTAGAAACTAGCAGAAATTAACCAAGAGGTTGTATAGACACTGTGTTCAGATGCATGTGAAATGTTTTGAGCATCGCCAATAGTTTAAAATAATAAAAAAATAAATAATAAGAATTTTAATCAAGCTGTGTTTTTTCACTTGTCAACTAATTTTTTACAAGGGAAAAAATTAGATGACAAGTGAAATATTACAAGTGAATTAAATAAAATAAAAAACTCTACAGAAAACATTTCAATTGTGGAATGTACCAACCTGTATTACTTCCTGTTCTTTGTTGTGAATTTGCTGTTGGAAATTGTGACTGTAAGGTATTCGAGGCCATTTCTCCAGTTTCTGACTCATCGATTTGCTCCAAATTTCCCCCTCCAATTTGGGGTAGATACGTAACCCCTGACTTGGACTGACAACAACCCAGCTAGTATACGGAAAATATTTAAAGATATTAATTGAAATAAAACATAGTTATCCAGCAAAAAATGTATATTAATAAGTACAAAGTAATTTACATTTAAAATTTGGTTTAGACCATTTTAAAATTTGCATACTGCTTGCAACATGATAAACTAATCAAACTGAATTAACTCAGGATAACACTGGTCCATGAATATCAATTTTATAATTGCTGATCTTCTACAGATTGCTGATAAAATGAATAAATATTTTACATCTACATTCCACATGCAGTAATTTTTAGAGACAGAGTTAGTAGACAACTATTTAACAAAGATTGAGAGTTAAATGGTTATATAATAATAGAAAGTAATGTGGAAGAGAAATTGCTGAGGATAAAAGTGAACAAAGCACCTGGAGCTGATGGAATCTATCCAATAATATTAAAAGAAGATTCAAAAGGGAGTAGTAAACCTTTAGCCATCATAATGACAGCATCCTTAGATTCAGGAAAGTACCTGAGGATGGGAGATGTGCAAATGTATTTCCTATTCACAAGGACAGTTCAAAGGGTGAAGTGGATAACAGACTTGTAAGCGTAATCTCTGTTACAGGGAAAACAATGGAATAAATCATTTAAAAAGTAATGTAATATCACCTTAACAGGAACAGAGTCATAAGGCAATCACAGCATGTATTTGTTAAAGGGTGATCAAGTCTCAGCAATCTGGTTAGTTATTATGAGGTTGTTGCAAAGGAACTGGATGTAAAGAATAATTCTAACATAACATACTTAGATTTCAGTAGAGCCTTTGATACTGTACCACATGTACAATTATTATATAAAGTTGGGGATTGTGGAAATGGAGGCAAGTTACTACTATGGATAAAGGCATGGTTAAGTGGTAAGGAGACAAAGAATGGTTATAATGGTCACTGCTCTATGTGGACTAACGTGATGGGTGGAGGTTCACAGAGATCAATGTTAAGTCCCTTACTGTTTTTAATATTTATTAATAATATTTGATGTAGGTATTTCAAGTTTGATTTTTAAGTTGTTAATAATACAAAGGGGGGGTTCAATAGTTAATAAGAGTAAACAGGGTATACTACTTCAAGAGGATCTAGATAAACTCAGCAGAGGGAAAATGGCAAATAAGGTTTAAGCGTGATAGGTACTACATTTGAGGAGTAGTAATTGCAGAATAACATAAAGCTGTATACTTTGTTCACAGTTTCATATATTCTTTGCTTATGCTGAAGTTATTTTATCCAGTTTAGTACTTTTTTCTTTGTTTATGTTTAAGTTATTTTATCTAGTTTAGTATTTTCCACAAGAAGAAATGGTAAACTTTTTTAAAGATTTTGCTTGCTTAATTTTAATTCTTTAGTTTGTAAAAAAAATAAAACCTCATCCTTAGTGTGTGTCTACTTAAAAAAATATTTGTGTAAAAAGTGTTCTTCTATAAAATTTTAACCTAAAGGGTTTGTTATAATGGATCCACAGCCTGGGACATCAAAACTGAAAATAAACAGGGATGGACAGTATGCTGAAGCTGATGACACTAAATCAGCTCTTTAAAATATGTCATCTGATACTGAAAGAGAATTCTATTCAAGTGATGCAGATTCTGAATCTCATTCAAATTCATCTGTTGATGTTAGAACACTACAGACAACAGATGCTGGTGTTACTTGGAATGATGATTATTCACAGATGAAATTCCTGCCATTTACTAAAAAGCAGTGCCTACTTATTCCAGCACCCCCCAGAGAAGAGCCACAAGAGAAGTGCCCCAAGGCACACACAGAAATGATCCTCGCAAATATAAGCAACAGCAAACACGTTAAGCCAGAGGAGATTTCAATTTAGGAAGTCTTTGACAAGGAATACCAGAATTTACAAAAGCACATATATCACCTTTGAAATCAAAGGAACAGTCATAGGGCGAATAACTAGGGCAACTAAGATGAGCAGTGGTCAAGGAAACCAATAACTGAGTGTCAGAAAATGTAACCTACCTGAACATTTTGGATAATTCCAAGTTCCCTGTGATGGCAGTTCTTTGGTACAGACTCATTTGTTTCAACACGATAATGGCATTCTGCCATTATCCTGTAGAAATAAACATGGCATGCCATTCTGCTAGTGCTGTTCATGGGCACAAATGTACAAAGGTTGGAATGGATAATGTATGACCTGATCTGAACCCGATGGAATACTTATGGATTGAAATGAAATGTCAGGTGAGGGCAAGACCAACATCGCACATTGGTATCTCAACTGGTCACTATTTTGTAAGAAAAACTGAGGATTATACCCACTGCAGTCTATAGTTCATTAGTGAAATAATGAAATTATTCAGTCACAACAGTGGACTGAAGTGCACAACTAATTGTGCAGGCAGATATGAAGTTCTCTGAGCAGTGCAGACGGGCTGCAAGAGTAGCTCATGGTGTCTTATCAATGATATACAGGAATTTTTCTAGCAGGGATAAGGAGGTGATTATTCCCTTGTATAAGGCAATGGTCAGGCCGCACCTTGAGTATTGTATACAGGTCTGGAGGCCTCATTTCAAGAAGGATGTAGAGCTGCTGGAATGAGTACAGAGAAGGACAACAAGATTAGTGAATGGAACAAAGGGGTGCTCTTAAGAAGAAAGGCTTAAGTTTTGCAAATTACAGTGTCTGGAGACTAGGCACCAGCGAGGTGATCTGATAGAGGTGTACAAAGCCTTGAATGGTTTGAGCATGCTCAATGCTGATGGGATACTGCCTCTTGCTCAGAATAATCACCTGAGAGGGAATAAATTCAAATTGAGGAAAGACAGATGTAGGATAGATGTGCGGAAATTTACCTTTAGCCAGCGGGTAGTTGGTTGGTGGTTGTTGTTGTATTGGGGTTTTTTGGCACCATGGCCTCTTGGGCCATATTGTGCCTCTTCAGGATTTGTTTGTCACTTTGATCACAGTCTATTATACAGATTTATGTGCTTCAAATAATTAAAAAGTTCCTCGAAATTTGCTTCATTGCCAAGAATATGAGATAAGGTTAAGGGTTCCTTTATGTTGGACAGGGAGCTAAAGCTTGATTTTCTGACTGTTGAAAGTTGGGGACATTCTATGAGGATGTGTTTTATTGTTAGTTGCGACTGACAAAAGAAACACTGAGGAGGATTCTCTCCCATAAGCAAAAACAGGTGAGTTGGGTGTGAATGGCCGATGCGGAGCCTTGCTAGAATCACTTCTTGTCGCCTGCTTCTCCTGGAACTAGATGTCCACAGTTGTGGCTCGTTTTTTATCTGCAGTAGTTTATTATTGGTTTGAGTTTTCCAAAGGAGAGACCATTGTTTCCTGCATGTTGTTTTAATGACAGATTTGTGATCGGTGTAAGGAACTTTTATTTGTCTGGAAGATCCAGAGTCGGGATGCTTTGCAGCAGCATCCGCATGTTCATTGCCTGAGATGCCAACATGACCAGGGATCCAGCAGAAGGTAACCTTCTGATTGACTGTTTGATAGTGAAATAACTTAGATCGGATCTCTTTAAGAATGGGGTGAGAAGGACAAAAAGTAGATTGAATGGCAGTGATTGCGCTTAAGGAGTCTGAATATATCAAGGATTCCTTGATATGGTACTTGTTTATATTATCTAGAGCCAGTTTTATTGCAAATAATTCTGCAGTATAAATACTGCATTCAGTGGGAAGAGAAACAGCTACTGAGAAGTTGGAAGAGACTGCTGCAGCACCTACGGCTGTATCTGTTTTGGAGCCATCAGTATAGATATGTACTTTTGCTGAGTTTTCCAAGGAATGCGATTTATGGAGCTGTTGAAAATTTGTATTAGCCAGGGATGTCTTCCCCCATCTTAAAAAGAAATTGTCACAGAGAGGTACGAATTCAGTCCAGGGAGGTTCAGGAGTACCAAGGTCTTGGAAGACATTCTGAAAATTAATGTTCCAACTGATCATGAGCTCTTGCAGTCGAAGCCCTGCTGGGCGATTCTCATTAGGTTTATTTTGATATAGCATGGTGTATTTAGGGTCAAACAAGTGCTGCCAGCTAGGATGTGATGGAATACTCTTAATCTTTAGTGCATAGTTACATAATAAGGATTTTCTCCTTAGGTGCAGTGGAGGTTCATTTGCCTCAATATACAGGCTGTGGATCGGAGATGTTCTAAACGCTCCCACAGCTATCCTAAGGGCACTATGCTGTATGGTGTTCAGACGTAATAGGGAACTGTTCCTAGCGGAGTCATAGACAGGTGATCCATAATCTAAGCGTGATCTTATTAAAGCTCTATAGAGATGAAGAAGAGAGCTTCTGTCAGCACCCCAGGACATGGCGGAAACGGCTCTTAGGATGTTCAGTTTTTTAAGACACGTGGTTCGAAGGTAAGATATATGGGAAGCAAAGTTAAGTTTATTATCTAAATGAAGCCCCAACAGACGAAAATTGTTAGTGACAGGTATCAGGCTGTTTTTTAAAAATATTTCTGGATCCGGGTGGAGTTTTCGTTTTTTACAAAAGTGAATTGCAGTGGATTTTTTTTCGGCTAAAGAATAACCATTCCGCAGTGCCCATGATTCTATTTTAGCTAAGGAAATTTGAAGTTGTCTTTCAATGATGTTCATAGTTTGGGATTGACAGGAGATAATGAGGTCATCGGCAAACATGTATGATTCTACTGTATTTGGTACTTCCCGTGTCATGTTTGTAATTCTTACTGCAAATAATGTTGGACTTAGAATAGAACCCTACGGTACACCCTCCTCTTGTTCAAATGATTTGGATAAATTGTTCATATACCTTACCTGAAACGTTCTGTTGCATAGAAAATTTTGTATGAATTGAGGTAACTGACCTCTCAAGCCGAAAGAATGGAGATCTTTTAATACACCATATCGCCAGGTGGTATCAAAGGCTTTCTCAATATCGAGATTAATCATGACTAGATGTTCTCTCCTTATAAAGGCATTTCGGATGTTTGCCTCAGCTTTTATCATCACATCTAGCGTGGACCGGTTCTTTCGAAATCCATACTGGCTGCTGTTTAGTAGGTTGTTAGCTTCCAGGAACCACGTTAGCCGCCTGTGAACCATTTTTTCAAGGACTTTTCCTAGACAACTAGTCAGTGAAATTGGCCTGTAGTTATGCGGAAAGGTATGATCCTTTCCTGGCTTCGGGAAGGCTAGAACAATTGAGTGACGCCAGGAGAGTGGGTAGGTATTTTCTAAGAAAATACGGTTGTAATATTTTAACAATGTTGTTTTTGCTCTGTTGTCAAGTTGCTTTAACATTATATAATAGACCCCATCTGGACCAGCAGCACTATTGGGTGTTTTATTGAGTGCCCCTACTAATTCTGCTAATGTGAACGGATGGTTGTATGGATGTGAAACTGCCGTAGAAAAATTAATCTTACGCTTTTCTGCAGATTCTTTAATTCTTTGAAAGGTTGGGTTAAAGGTGGATATTGCTGATATGCTGGCAAATGATTCCGCTAAGGCATTTGCTATTTCTGCTGGTGATGACAGCTCCTTCCCTTTCCAATTTAGTATTGTAGTTGGGGACTGGATATTTGCCATTGAGCGTTTGAATTTTCCTCCAAATGATTCTACTATCTGTGTCCTTGTTTATACTTGAGGAAAAGCTGATCCAGGCTTCTTTCTTTGCATTTCTTCTTATTTTGAGGAACTTGGCTCTCAGTCTTTTGAAGTTAATTAGGTTACTAGTTGTGGGGAATTTACGAAATAAATTCCAAGATCTGTTTTTTTCCCGTTTCGCATTCGTACAATCTTGGTTCCACCAGTAGTTACTGTGTTTCCGTTTCCCCGGTAAAGATTTTGGTATTGCAATGGTGGTAGCTAGTAATATTTGAGTAATAATGTGTTCCGTGAAATTTTCTATGGTCTGAGATTGTATAATTTTATCATCTAATTGAACATGAGAGGCATATTCACTCCAGTGTGCACTACGGAATATCCAAATGGAGCGACGTGGGGAAGGGGAGTTTGCTCGTGTTTGGAGTTTGCAGAGAATTGGCAGGTGATCACTGTTCATTGGATTGTCAAGAACAGACCACTCCATAATAGTATATAAGGAGGGAGAACAGATCGAGAGATCTATTGAACTCATGGATCCAGTCGAAAAATGAATGTAGGTTGGCTCGCCAGTATTTAAAATGGTGAGTTGATAAGCATCAAGAAAGGATTCTATTAGCTTACCTCTCTTGTCAATTGTTGGAGATCCCCACAGCAAATGATGTGCATTGAAGTCTCCGAGCAAGCAGAATGGAGATGGTAGCTGGTCTATTAGATTTTCTAGGTCGTCTCAAGTGAATAAGAAATTAGGAGGGATATATATTGACGCTATTGTAAGAGTGATGCCAATTACAATACGCACTGCCACTGCTTCAAAAGGGGTCTGAAGATCAATATGTTTCGATGGAACGTTGTTTCTAACAAGAATTGCCACTCCTCCACGGGCTGGCGAGTCTATTCTCCTATCTCGTCTGAAGATGGTGTAATTTTTAATGGTGGGACACACTCGTGCATTTAAGTAGGTTTCCTGTAGGGCTATGCCTGCTAGATCATACCGGTTGATGAGATCATATAAATCGTCTTTTGTATTGTGAAAGCCTCTACAATTCCATTGGAGGAATCTTTCCATTAAGTGGTTTTGTTGTTTATTTTTGCTTCTGACTGCTTTTTAGTTGAAACTTGCTTGGATCGATCCAATTTCCCTTTCTCTTTTTTTGGAAAGTAGGGACATGTGACATCCATCTCATCAGTCGCATGCAGTTCTAATATACCATCATCTGATTCATTGCGTTGGTCAACATCCATGCCCATAGCAACTGGTGGGTTCGGAACTTTAGTTTCTGCCACTTTTGGATTTGCTGTTTGAGGCACGTCGGTTGGAATGGTAATTGGGGTGTTACTGGCTTGTTCAGCTTTTTGCTGTGAAGGACACTGTTTGGAAGCAGAGAGCAAGGAACGTGCCCAATCGGCGATGGATATATTTGGAGGAACTGTAACATCTGTTTGAATACCTACTGACTGAAATTGTTTAGCAGCAGTGGCATATGTACGCTTTGGTTCTGTTATGAGTATTTGTCTTCTTGCCTCTGAGTATGTGACTTTATTCTCGACTTTATATTTTTGGATTTTTTTCCCTTGTTTCCATAGTTCACATATTTTGGAAAAAGCTGGGTGATTACCTTTACAGTTTGGGCAATGAGGAGTGGCAGTGCATTCAGATTGATTATGTTCCTTTGATCCACAATTTGGACATATTGCCTCACCTCTACATGCAGTTTGGGAGGGTCCATATTTTTGGCACTTATAGCACCTGATTGGATTCGGGATGTAAGGATGCACACAGCAATGAAGATAGCCAGCTTTGACAGATGTTGGTAGGATAGGAGAACTAAAAGTGAGTATTATACTCCTTGTGGGAACAAGAATACCATCTTTCCGAGTCAGGATTCTCCTTGCTTGGATTACTTTTTGTTCTTGAAGCTCTTGGACTATTTCCTCTTCTGATACATTTACTAAGTCCCATTCTGCAATTACACCCTTCGAGGAGTTTAGGGTGGCATGGGGAGTGACTTTTATTGGTTGTCCACCAAAAGTAGTCTGCTTTAATAACTTTGCAGAGTGTTGCGCTTTACTGGTCTCTACAAGAATATCCCCGGACTGAAGTCGCCTTACCATTTTCGGTGAACCTGCAGCAGACTCAATACATTTTTGTATAAGGAATGGCGATAACTTACTCAGAGGCTGCTCTGAGAGAGAGTGTAGAATGAGGAATGATGGTATCTCCTCTTGAGGGGTTGTTCTCAGCCTCTTGGGTTGAGAGAAGTCATTATCATTGTCATTTATATTGTCTCGTCTTGAGCTCAATGGCTCTATAGGTGGATATATATTTTTATCCATCTTTGCTCCTTTCAGCCCTGGGAGAGTGAATTTCTCCTCCCAGGTTACCGGCCCCGCCACGGGGAGGCAGGAGCAGTGCCGCTAGAGTGACCAAGCGGTATAAAAGTTAGTACGTTAATTTAAAGAAAAAAAGAAAGGTGTTTTTCCTTTCTTAAACTAGCTTACGATTTGTAAGACTAAGTTGCCTAATAATAGGAAAGTAAGAAAACTTTTATAACTGAAACAGAACTATCTTTGAGAAAACGCTCTAATAATCACTCAGGAAATTGCTTGATCACTATAACACTTGGCACCCAGGGCCGTTGGTTGGTGGAACAAACTTCCATCCCTTGTTGTGGAAGTTGATAGCCTAAATAAATTTAAGGCTCAGCTGGACAGGTTTCGAACAAACGGAGGGGTTAAGGGGCTTTTTTTTTTTTTTTTTTTTTTTTTTTTGGCTGATGCTGCATAAGCTTGCTTTCTTGAATCATATGCCTCTACTAATGCTAATGCTAACTATTAGCAATTCAAAAATAAGCTTATCAGGAATGCTCCCAGAAGGTGCAGAAGCACTGGATTCAGTATATACAGTATCAAGGAAACTACCACAAAGGAGATAAATTAGAAATAGTGGTAAACTTCATTTGCCAAATATTAATACCATCCTAAAACTTTTTTTTTTATCACACCTTGTATATAGCCTTTTTATTTAAAATCTTTATTATTAGCCAGAAAGTAAATATGAAGATGTCTTATGTCTTCATATTTGCTTTCTAAAAGTGAATATGGAGACAAAAGCACAGAAGGTTTAATACAAAACATGGAAAGTTATAGATAGACAGCATTACATACCATGAATGTACTTTAGCAAAAACACCTGGGTAAGACTTGCAAAAACAAGAAAATGAAGCTGGAATATTGTAATGACACAAAGCCATTCTTTTAATGGAACACTGTGTTTTAACAAATGTATATTATATGAGCACATATCCATAAATTGGCATAACAGAGATTAAAAGCGGAACTGAACTTGTAGCCAACCACCTGTGCAAAAAAGCAGTAGTCCCTATTGGTTTTGAAATATTGAATCCTGGAAGCCTTGCTTCTGAAACTGATATTTTACTGTTGTAACCAGCAAAAGGCAATATTTTAATGCTGTAGCCATCAAATGTGCCTTCCAAATATTGCACAAAGGCAAGATTTGGAAAACACACAACCATATCAATCACTACAACTGGTTTGGATGAAATCCTGTCATTGCATGATTCATCACTGCATGCTGAACAAGAGCAAATCTCTTGACAGGAAAGGCTCAGATACAATTTTGAAAAGTTCTATGGCAATCTTGTGATAATTTCTATCTCTTTGAAGAAAAAGAATCCATTTGTATTCTCTCTGCAGCCCCTAAACAATGTGCTTTGTGATCACACTGATAGGAGTGACAGAATTCCTTTTCATAGCTTTCCCAACAAAGTCACTATTAGAGAATCACATCTGCCAGTGGCAACAGAAAAGTAATGAGAAAATACAAAAAGAATCCATATGAGTTGGAAGATATCAACCAATTACCAGAATGCAACATAAAATACTAAAAATTCTGCCTTGCCAACTTCACAAGCAAGCAGTCAAAACATTCCTCTTCTCCAACCTACCAACAGGTGCAATTTGTGAAACCATTCTCTTGAGATAAACTTTCATCTCTATTTAGCGAACCAACACAGTACAATATGGGAAAGAGGAACGCTGGCAGGTACCAGCTCATGTGCACAACAATGACCACTAAAAAACTAACACGTTAACCTTTATTCTTTCACGTGTGTTCTATTGTGATGTTATCCTAGAATTTTCAATGTGGTGGGGCATACCCTATCAATTTCTTATCTTTAGCTCATGGGGTTTTGTAAATGATATACAGGAATTTTTCCAGCAGAAATAAGGAGATGATTATTTTGCTTTATAAGGTAATGATAAAAACTTATCTTGAGTACTACATACAGGTCTGGAAGCCTAATTTTAGAAAGGATGTGGATCTGTTGAAACGGGCAGAGAAGAGCAGAGAGATTGGTGAGGGGAAACAAAAGTGTGTGCTTACTAAGGAAGAGGACCTCAATTGTACAAACTGCTGCATCTGAAAACTAGGCACCTACAAGTAGGTGTGAATGAGGTGTTTAAGGCTTTGAATGGATTGAGGGGTAAGCTAAATGCTGATGGCATCCTTACTCTTGTTCAGATAATATGTTCAGAAATTTGTTTTCAGCCAGAGGATAGTTCATTGCTAGAACAAACTTTCATCTGGTATTGTGGAAGTGGGTAGTTTAAATAAATTTAAAAAGGAATTAAATTATTAGAGAACATGGACAGGTGATGTGGTATTTTTCTTTTTTTTTGGCTAGTGCTGTGTAAGCTTACTTTCTTGCATCATTTGCTAATATTAATACTACGCTATACTCTGCTCTACTATACTAACAGCTTCTTAGTCCTGCTAAATCACTGATCCTCAACCACAGTTCCACCAGACTAACAAAAATTACTGTTTAGATATGTTGTAATTATAGTGCTTTTCACTCCAACAAAGCCTGGAATGACAAAAGTTTAAGAATTGCTGAGCTAAACAAATGAATGAGTGAGTGAGCAAGAGAAAGAGAGAGGGTGGGAGGGCTAATGTAGTAGTAGTGTATATAATTTAGATCACATTAACCAAAATAAAGGCTGTAGATTGTCAAACAATATAATAACAATAAGATTATGTTTCTAATTATTTTATAGAGACAATATTTAATACTAAATTTGAAGAGAGTTTAAAATGTTTACATATTATAAGAGTATAAACAATTAGTGCTATGTCTAATATAAGCATAAAATATATGTTTTCAAAAAGCTAGTTTTGGCAGAGAATTACACAGATTTTATTTTAGTTGCAAATGCATTAAACAAACTACTACTGTGATCAATATTCCATAACTGTCAATAGTAACCAATGTTTTCCTAAAGTTACACTATAAAAACAGTACAGTATTAGATAAATGGACAATTAATGAAAAGTATTACCTGAGTATAAACTCTTGAGCATTTTGGTTCTCTTATTTTTGATTCTGTTAAAGAAAAACGAGAAAAGGAGGTTATGCTGAACTAACATAGGCCTTATTTATAGCCCAGTCTTGGTGGAAGTAAGCAGAGCAAAAAGAAGCTGGTCAGGAGTTAAGTATACTAAGACTAAATTTCAAGAAGTAAGACAGGAGTTCAATTGATTGCGGACTAAAATGTTCTTAGTTTACAAAACAGTAAACTCATAAATCTGAAGAGAAGCCTTTGTAAATTAAACAGCCACAGCTTTAAGATCTGTAAGAACCAAGAATTTTTAATAAAATCTAAATTACAGCAATTAATATACAGTATTTTAAATTCATTTTTGTCATATGACTTAATACAAATATAGGAAGGCTATTAAAGAATCAATATAAGCAAGCAAAATAACAGCACTGCAAGAATTCAAGCTAGACAAATTGAAAACAAAGGTATAGACAATGTTTTGAAGGATACAAATGCAACCTATGAATAATCAGCAATACTAAAAGATTATATCTTGCCACTACCATGGTCATCATCTACAATAAAATTTACATTCAAGTTAGAAACAGTATTGTGAATTACTCAAAGCAATGAAGATCACTTGGTAGTAAGAAGGAAATTAAACAATGGCTAGAACTGCTAGAAAATAAAAAGTTCTTGGTTACGTGGGATAGACACTGACTTTTTTTTTAACATTCAAAAACCAAATCAATCTCTCATGCACAACTCAGTGTTTTCCAAGGTAATTTTCTGCTACAGTTTGAACAGGGTTAAAATGACCCTTGAAATGGCAATATCTTGTATATGATTTGACGTGTCTGTTAGCAGGATAACCAGCTGCACTGATACCGATGAGAAATAAATAAGAAAGGCATACAAGGCAAAACTGACTATTTTTAAGCATAAAATGAACTAAAGAGATTTTTTGGGTTAAAAGTCTCAAACTACGGAAAATTCACTAATCGAACAAGTTAGTTGGTTGGTTATTAGGAGTTTTGTGAACAAGTTAGTGCATGGCATCATGTTAGTTTGTAGTAAATAACCGGAGTGGGTGAAATGGCATCGTTTTTGTTATATCTCATATTGTGAATGCCTTAGGCCTCAAAATAAAGACAAGTTTGGTACTGAGATTTGGAACTTGGAATGTAATTCAAGAGCATATCAAAATAAAAACAGAGTTTGTGATTAACTAATAACCAGTTAAAGAATCTGGGCAAAAGTATACACCAAAGGATTTAATTTCATTTACAAATTTTAAAAAATAATAAGAAAAATTCAAAACAGCAGTGTTTATCAGATGCCATATTAGCAGCAAAAGGTTTAAGAATGGTGTACATGTCAATTCAATAAAAGTTATGTTAGGCAATGGAAATTAGGAGTCCATTGCTATCTATGGCAGTTTCATTTCACACTAGAATGCTCAACTTACCACCTATTTTTTTTTTTTCTGGAAATATAATGATACAATGATCTGTACAAAATATATACATAAATTTATTATTATTTTTTAATGTACATGACCTGTCTACATTAATTTTACGCTAAAGAACATTGTCATGTCAGTGGTCATGCTGCCCAAACAGTAAAGTGAACTGTGATATAAATGTATCGTGAGGGGGTCATCAATTTTTATGCAATACATTTACTTTATGCCTCGTGGTTTCTGATTATATGCCAGTGATAATCAACAATGCCAATGCAAATCATATTTAACCGCAGGGGCTCACATCTTGTGAGTATGGGCTTGGCACACCCAGGGTCCTGAGCTGGATATCATCATTCTTCTCTTTCTTGGTGATTCCCTTCTACTTCTCTCTCTCTCTCTCTCTCAGGGTAACTCAGAAATTTTTTTTTAGATGGTGCAGCATAAGCCTCAGGCTTCCTTGCACTATATGACTAGTAATAATAATAATCTTGAAATGAGATGAGGTACAGACGTTACCTAAAAGATTTGGAACAGGACTACAAAATACTGTGCTGCTGACCCATGGTTTGTAACAAGAAAATGGAGTATGATTGCAAACTTGAAAATATTTTATTACAAATCGTTTATAAACCAAATATTATACTGACAACCAAATATTAATACTGAGAATGAAATATGATTGAAAACTCGAAAATATTTTATTACAAATCATTTAAAAACCAAATATTAATACTGTATCTTCAACTTCAGCTAGTCATACAAAGTAAACAAAAATTACAATAACAATAACTACAATTCATCATAAAAATTGCTAAATTTCACTAGCACATTAAAAAGTAATTCATTTACAAACCTGGTCCTTATAAACCAGATTAACATAATAACACCCAGTACATTTATTGCTTGGCTTCGCTTTTGCTACATTGCCCTCTATCTACATTTTCGTTCACCAAACCTCACGTGACAATTTAAAAATGTCACAGTTAATAGCATTCAAGGGCAAGGAATATTTTGTGACCTTGGTCTGATTAGAATCAAAATTTGCAAGGAGATTTAATTTCATCTTAAAATTAAAGACCTCATAGCATTAGATGAGGTCAGCATCTCTCTCTCTCGCTCCGCCCCTAAAAACATTTTTTTTTTTTATTCGTTCGAATCGTCACCAAAAAACTATGGACATAATGCGAATATATTGACATTATATGTCCAAAAATTGCTTACATTCTGTAGTTTGTTTCCATATTTTATCAGATGATAATCCCAGGATTTTTGCAAAAACCAACCAACGTGGTCACAGGCAGAGAATGAACAAGGCCATAAGCACCCAAGGAACAAAAAAAAAAAAAAAAAAAAAAATTATTTATTAAGATCACCCGGAAAGTTATTTCATCTACCCATGTGTACTGTGTAAGTAAATTGCGTGTGTTCTCTGGTCAATTTGCCTGCTTTATGGACGAAAAATCCCGGGTTCCAGAGGAAAAACCTTGCTATCTATGCCTGAGACTGGAGCCAAGGGGCATAGTGTTTGTAATGCGGCTCCGGGGATTTCCCCCAACTCCGCTATGCCAAAGGGAAATAATGTGAAGCATTCAATGAACAAATCTTGGAAGCTCCTAGACTTTTCATACCAACTAAGAAATAGTTTTCAAAGTACTGAACAGACCTAAATGGATATCAGATGAACTAATGAGACTCATGGCAGAGAAGAAAAATGCGCATGGGATGCATATAAATTATTAGGTGACAGAGATGCCTATGAACGAGCAACGAGCTAGACCAATGAGCAAGGAGCCAGGGAGCAATGCGTCCCTAAATAAATAAATAGTGCTATCTGGCGCCTTCAGTAGGGTCTTCATGGGTAGCACAGTTGGTAGGAACGCCGTCCTCCCCACACCAGGTGAAAAAATCTAAACTCGAGTCCCATCGATGATGGGAGGAATTTTATTGATTTTTTTCCCAGCGTGGCCGAGTTATTGTTATTATTAGCCATATGGTGCAAGGAAGCCTGAGGCTTATGCTGCACCAGGAAAAATAAATAAAAAAATCCCGAGTTACCCTGTGTGTGTGAGAGAGAGAGAGAGAGAGAGAGAGAGAGAGAGAGAGAGAGAGAGAGAGAGAGAGAGAAGGGAATCACCAAGAAGGAGAAGAATGATGATATCCAGCTCAGGACCCTGGGTGTGCCAAGCCCATACACACCAGATGTGAGCCCTTAGGCGAGGGTAGCATAATTTTTACTTCTAGGAATTCGGATTTTTGTCCAACAAATAGAAAATCGATCTCAGAACTCACACAATTTACAGACTATATACAGAGCAATATGGTCTTAGTCGTTGATGCTCCTAAAACTCAACAACACACTCAGGATGCATCAGTAGACCGACGCCTGGTGCAAATTCCTCTAATGTCCTCCCCATCGCTATGCTCCTGGCCACATTGAGGAAAAAACCCATAAAAAAGTTCCTTCTGTCGAGACGGCATTAAGACTTCACGGATAGCAAGTGATTATAACCACCGTCCTTCCCCGTCGTGTGGAAAAAGCCCGGATTCGAATCCCGTCAATGATGCGAGCAAACATTTATGAGCATTTCCTTCCCTGGCCGACATTATCTCAGCCACGGAAGGAAAAGAGAAGTCTCAGGCGAGGATAGCAATGTTCCTACGATCCCCCCCCCCGCTAAAAAAAAACTCTGGTTTTTCTTCCAGAAAAACAGGCTAACTGACCAGATAACATACACAATTACATACATAATACATACGGGTAGATGAGGTAATTTTCAGGATGCCCTAATATGACAAGGTCTTTTTTTTTTTTTTGTAAACACGACATTCGAACTGTCATTCCACTCAATGGAGAAAGGTAATCGTTATGACCCCTGTGCTGCTGTGAAATTCAAGTAATTACAGTATATGAACGTTTGTGATAACTAATGTCTGGTGTGAACATTTGTGATAACTAATATTAATTTGACTGCAACACATGTTACAAAAACTGAACAGTATAGTCAGTGGCGAAACATGAAATTTCGATGCACCCTGCAAGATATACGCTTTGACCTGTCCACTATTTAAAGACCACACCATAAGCGTTGGGCCTCCTCTCACTTTACAGACTGTTCCCTAATAGAGGAAGACATGGTAGTTTCCATGAAACTAGCTCACTAGAGTACAATTGAAACCCCTTAACAATGCCAATCAACAGTGCAGCTGCCCAGCTCACTAAAATGAAATATCAACGATCTGGGCATATGTAATCGATTATATCACTGATATAATGCAGACACTGGACAAAAAATTTATCATTTCTGGTATTTAAGACATAAAAGATTGAACAAGTGTATCATCTACGCTTGTTTACTTACACCACCGGATTAGAGGGCAAGGTCAACCCGTTTCCTTTATTTACAGGTATACCAGAAGTCATTGAGGAAGCATGGATTTCCACCACAAAAGTTGTGGCAAAGAAAACCTGTTGTTATAGTGTTAAACACCTTCTCTATTAAATTAAGGATGGAGACCATTTAGAATTAATTAATTAATTATAACTCATTAGAATTTTGTGTAGTTCACATGTATAATTATTTTCTTCTGTCCAAACCCTAATGCCATACTAATAAATGGGTCACTGCCTACGCACAGCAAATGGTCGACATTTATTTTTTAACTGCCTAAATTACAACACCGTATAGCTTCAGACTGTCGCAGAAGCTCTATTAGACACACTAATGCAGACTACGTGAGATTTTATTCCTTTCTTTTTTTTCTCTATCTACCTCTCTACTGATTTCACGAGGATATAAGAACAGAATCACTACATCTCCTGACGATCGATAAACTACATTCAGGTAATTTATGGCGAGGTACAACCGCATGTATCGATAAGAACTCATACACCCTGCGTTGTTTGAGAAACCGAACTGCAGCTGTGCAAATCCAACGAACCACCGAGTGTCGGCGCTTTCGCATGAGCATTTACATAAGAATTACATCCAACGTGTACACAGTGACCAAATCCAACCTCACACCAAAGATCATACCTAAAAATGTCATCAAAACTTCAGAAAGTAGGCCAAGAAACCTTACAGTAAGTAATTGCTTCTTAACAACTCGATTCTGTCTTATTTAAAACTTTTTGTGGATACACAACAGAAGGCTTCCATCTAGAAGTCGTTAGACTACAAAATCATAACTAACTATATATATTTAGATCTGAGAAAAAAGCCCAAAGAAGCGCCAGAAACCAGCTATGAAGAAGAGGAGAAGGGGCTGCCAGCCAAGAGGAAGAACTCGCCTGGAACCGTCATGAATGTGGGGAAACCTCAATGAGCCCCCTAAATGCCACCTTTCAGCCTAAATGTTAAGAATCCCTTCTCAGTGGCATTTTCTTACCATAGATATTTATAATTCTTGACAAGCAACATGTATAGTCACTTCTCACTATTCTTTAACAGTAACGATGAAAGTCGTTACAAATTCATCCTGTGCATGATTTGAATAGGATGAGTTGTTGGTTGTTTTTCAGTTTTAGGTGCATTACCAATTTAGGCCATGTTGCGCCGTATATACACTGAGTGGACAGAAATCATGGGATACCTATCTACTAACGGGTAGGCCCACCTTTTCCCGGGTAAGGGCAGTCCCACGACAAGGCATTGAGTCCACTAGTTCACGAAAGCGTTCCACGGGTATTTCCATCCATGCTTGCCGCCCAGCTGTCCATAATTCCGTTGCATTAATGGATAGAGAATTCAAAGCTCGAACGGGCTTTTCCACAGCATCCCAAAGATGCTCCACAGGTTCATGTCCGCTGAAGGATGAGGCCATTCCATGGTGGCAAAATCTGCGTAATGCTCTTCGAACCATGTTCTAGTCACCACGGCTTTGTGGAGAGGCGCATTGTCCTGCTGGAAGAGTCTATCGCCCATGAAGGGATGCAGATGGTCTGCAAGGATGGACACGTAACCTGGACCGTTCAGAGATGCGTCTAGACATACCAGAGGTCCCAACGTGTGCCAGTTGAACATGCCTAGACCATTACCGCCCGTCCACGTTCCTGAACAGTTCCTTGTTGATATGGCGAATGCATACCTTCGTGCGGTTTCCGCTAGATACAGACCCTCCCGTTCGTTCGAAATAACTGGAAACGGGACTCATCGGACCAGGAGACCAGTCTCCAATTGTCCAAGGTCCAGTGCCGATGTTCTTTTGCCCAGTTGAGGCATACAGTCCTGTGTCATGATGTTAGCAATGGGACTCTGGTGATTCGGCGGCTCCAATAACATATAGCAGCTAATGATCACCTGATGGTCATGGTGGAGACGTTTCTGGCACCGCCCTCGTTGAATTCGGCGGTGATTTGTGCCACTCTCGCTCTCCAGTTGGCTAAAACAATGCGAGACAGACGTCGACGTCCACGTGCATCCACCACCTTTCTCTGCTCACTGCGCTGTCCACGATGAGATGTTATTCCGGAAATGGCGTATTTCCGATACACTCTTAATATTGTCGAACGGGGATAGTGCAGTTTCTGTACTACCTGCGCGATAGTGATCCATGCATTGGGCACCCACTATCGTCCCTCTTTCAAAGTTGGTTTACACACGACGTTTAATCATAAACAGAAAATTTATTTTTTTTTTTTTATAATGACGTGAATGCAGTGGTGCAGTGTACCTATATACCGGCCAAGAAGTGGGTTCGTCCACTAGCGAGAGGGGTAACCGCATCATGTTGCCCCGGAACCACGTATCCTGTGAATTCTGTCCTTTCAGTGCAATATGTCTAAAGTGCGTGTGTTGTGCGGTTGATTTGCTGCTTGCTGGGAAAAACCGAGTTTCCGGTAGAAAAAAACCATGCTACCCTCGCCTGAAACCGACTAACTAAGCCACGTTGTGAAAACGGTCCATAAAATTCCTTGCATCATTGACGAGATTCGAACTCAGGTCTTTTCCACCCCGTCTAGGAAGGATGGAAAATAACCAAATAAAACAAGAACTACAGTAAACGGTTAACTAAGTACCTTAATAGCCAATTTCTTAGAGATCACTGCAAAGAAAAACATGAATATCAATGGCAGGGTCCCCCAAAAAAGACTAACGTTAACAACTGTGCATAAAAAAGTCTGCTATGTGACTAAAGGCAAAAAAATGGACTGTTGAGAACAGGAATACTGTCATGTGGTCTGACAAATTCAAATTTTGTTTCAATTCTAATGATACAAGGAACAGAGTTCACAGGAATCGCAATGAGGCGATTCATCCAGAATGCAATACTGTATATGCAAAGGTTCCTGCAATCTGGTCAGTGGTGCTTTGGGGATGTTAACTATTTTGAATGTGTCCTCTACTTGAAATATCAACCTCGATGAATCAAGTTGGTCACAGAAATATTCTAGATGATGAGGCTGTGCCTTTTCCTGAACATTTGAGCGGTACTCTTGAGTTCAGTACGATTGTATTCCAGGGTGACAACTGTCTCAGTGCCCTCATGGGTAGAATCGCCGTCCTCCGCACACCCTGTGGAAAAGGCCTGAGTTCGAATCCCGTCGAGGAGGTGAAGAATTTGTATGGGCCATTTTCATAACGTGGCTGAGTTAGTCGGTCTCAGGCTAGGGTAGCATGGTTTTTCCTCCCGAAAACTCGAGTTTTTCGTCCAGCAAACAGAAAATCGACCGAGCGCACGCAATTTACAGACAGTATACACGGAGCAATATGGCGTTAGTTGCTGATGCTCTTAAAAATCTACAACAACAACGACTGACTCAGTTCACACTGCGTCTACTGTTTAAAACTGCCGCGAGAAGTGAATGGTAGGATATTTAATCTTGCCAACGAAGCCACAAGATTTAAATTCTGTAGAGAAATTTCGTGAATTCTGTTGTTGTTTTCATTTTCCTTTTAAAATTATCCCACGGGACTGTCCTGAAGGGAAAATTAAAACAACAATAAAATTAATGAACTTTGATTTCAGAATGTTGTAATATTGATAAAACTATTTAACGGATCCAGTTGAACTCCTACCAGTTAGAATACATGAAGGGATTCATGCTAAAGGAGGGGTTACATAATAGTAATATTACACAGGTGGGTATTTTTATCGAGTGTCTGCATTTGGTGATTGTGTAGCAAAGATTTTCTAACAATCCTCTAGTGTTTACACAAGCGGAACATTGGAGGACAAAAATGAACATTTTTGTAACTTTTGTATATGTGAGAATGACTACTGTTTCTTAGCAATGGGTTCTTGGTGTAACTGATTTTTTTTTTTTTTTTTTTTTTGGAGGGGTGGAGGATACATAGTGATGCAGTGCCAACGGTTGTTATCCGCACGTTTAAAATTAGCTGAAAGCTACAGCAGTCAAATATGAGAATATTTGGCCAGAGTAAACATATTCCAAGACGAATTTCATTAGCACCAAGTGTGAAAAGGATGGATAAATGTAATTTTATAAATTTAAAAATAAGTGAAACTAGTTTTAGACGTAACAAAAGCTAAGTCGTTAATATTAATAGAGTAGCCACTGTTATACACTGGTCGACAAAATTAACAGAACACGTAGAAAACGTGGTATAACTCGTGCAGCTTGCGAAGAAAGAGTACAAAATTTGATACAGTGGTGTACCATAGAATAACGATGAAATGAGGAGGCAGCGAGAAACTTCGGCAGATATAAGGGACGTTTATAGAGGGTGTATTAAGAATTACCAAAAAGATCACATTACAGAAGTTGATACAAAATGCTGGAAAATATGGTCACATGACATCAGTACTTTGTATGATCCCCTCCAGCCTCACCACTAAAATGTCGCACTTAGGGTTCGAGGATCTGTTCTCAGTACTTCTGTGCAGTTACGGTACTCCTATCGAAAACATGAAGAGAGTTGCGACGATTGATCATTATTCCGCCCCACACGAGATCCACATGATCGTAATTACAGAAGACTGTTTATTAGAAAAACTTTTGAGCATAAAGGTAAGTAAGGCTCCCGGGATTGATTCTATATACCCTGCAGTTTTGAGGAAGAGCGCGAGGCAGTGTATTGAACCACTCAAGTTAATTATGCGGGCATCTTTGTTACTCGGGGGAGATTCTTTTGGATTGGAGTAGTGTCGATGCGTCGACAATACATAAAAGCGATTCTAGGAGTGAAGTTGGTAACTGCAGACCAGTTAGTCTGACTACAGCAGTAGGAAAAATCTTAGAAGTAGTGATTAAGACTGCAATCCAGGGACATTTAGATAGATATGGCATTCTGAAGGACAGAGAACATGGCCTGCTTAAGGGTAAATCATCCTTAACTAACTTAATGGGCTACTTTGACAGTTACTCATGAGATGGATTTAGGGAATAATTTCGATATAGTTTATTTGAATTTCAGCAAAGCATTTCACTCGGTCCCTTATGAAAGGTTACTTGAACAGGTTGGGCTCACTGGTAAGGTTCTAAGATGGATTGCTGGGTGGCTGCAAGGCAGAAGGTTGTGATTAATGGATATTCTTCAGATTGGTGTAAAGTCAGGAGGAGGGTCCCTCAAGGATCGGTTCTTGGACCCTGTTATTTCTTATTTTCAAAAATGACATCGACGAGGGATAGAAGGCGTGATGTCAAAATTTGCAGATGACATAAAGATTGGAAGCGTTGTTAATGATCAAGGCCAAGCAGCGCTCCTTCAGGATGAATTAAACAAACTTCAAAGATGGTCAGAGAAGTGGCAGCTATGTTTTAATGGTGCTAAATGCAAGGTCTTAACACTTTGGGAACAGCAATCCACAAATAAATTATACAAATGTATAATTTATTTGTGGTGTGAATTAAAAACGATGGAGGAGGAAAGAGTTCTGGGAGTTACAATACAGGCAGATATTAAGTTTTCTGAACAGTATAAACAGACAGCTAGGAAAGCCCATGGTGTCCTATCGAATGCGGCCCTATAGTGTAGAGATAGGGAGGTCATAATCCCACTGCATAAGGCAATTGTAAGACCACAATTTTAATACTGTGTTCAAGCACGGCTCATCAGAAAAAAGACATCGAGCCACTTGAAGGGGTCCAAGACGGCAACTCGAATGGTGAAATCGTTAGGACGACCGCACGAGGAAAGACCCCGATTACGTGGGCTACAAAGCTAGGCAACCTTATGAACCTCAATCAGGTCCCCTCTGAGAGATTGTTTGTTTATTTGTTTGTTATTTGGTTTTTAGGAGCATTAGCAACTAGGGCCATATTGCTCCGAGGATATGCGGTGGTCATTCCCTGACCTTTCTGCATCCTCCGTATTTGGTGGTCACGGGCTCGAACCCCAGTCTAATCAAGAAGTGTGTGCTACGCACTGCTGCTCCTACCCACTGAGGACCTCTGAAAGAGATTAGTAAAATGAATGAAGGTGGAATTCTCGCTGTTTTAAAGAATTCCAGAACTAGGAGTCATAAATTCAAATACGCGTACAGGGCTTGAGGTTTAGATTAGATTGTAGGAAGTTTTCTTTACCCAGCGAGTCCGCAGGTAGTTGAGGCTGACAGGTTGAATAAATTCGAAGGTAAACTAGATACTGTATTTACATGTGTGAGGAGGGAGGCATATAATTTGTGTTTTCTTATCTACTTGGTAGTTTTGTTTTGTTTATTTTATTTTTTTGTTTTTTTTTAAGGTGCAGCAAAAGCCTGTGGCTTCCGTGCACTATATGACTATTACTATTACCGCCTCCGTCGTAAGTGTCCCTTTCTCTGATGCTGGAGGAATGGTACCGCATTCCTCGTTGTCTCCAGATGAAATAACGTCTAGAATCTATTTGTAGGCTAAAACGGCACTCATCAGAGGACAGAACTGTATCCCATTTGTCAGGATTCCACGTAACATGTTCATGGCACCAGTTTCGACGAGCTTTGCGGTGAGTTAGGGTTAATGGGATACAGATCACTGGCTTCCTTGCGTAGAGTCCACTTGAATTGATCCTTCTTAACACAGACCGGTTGGGAATGTTTTCACCTATAACCGCCTCAACCTGAAGAGACAGTTGATGACAGAACATCATAGGGTTCTATCTTGCTGTTAGAGCCAGATAAATCTGTTCTGTTTGACATGGCCCTCGGGCGACCTTAGCTAGCTCTTCTTGTAATGGTTCCTGTCTCTGAATCAGCTTCCATAGTGCCGACACCAAACTACGTGACACGTTTAGCCAAAGTGTCACCTCCGCCAGCGATTGCCCAGCTTTAAGTCGTCCAACGGCCCACCATCTCAAAGAATCGTGTAAAGTCTAAACTAAACGACGATTACTTGCCATCCTGAGTACTGGAGATGTTGTTATCCCACTGAGCAAGCCAAAGATCACGAATAAATTGCATAATGTGCGGTTCTGTAAGGTAGTAGATAAATTTCTATTGGATACTCAGAATGTGCATGCGAGGATGCCTATTATATCAAATATTAATCTTCGGCGATACTGTTCACAATAAAATATTCATGAAAAACATTTTGTTCTGTTAATTTTGTTGAGCAGTGCATTTTATTTTTATTCAATACACTTATTGAAATTAAATTGCTTTTTTTTTTTGTCTGTTTTTTTCTTTATTAAGACAATCAACCAAGTTCTATTGCAACAGCAAGTAATCTCTTCTTACTCTCATTGGCAGCACAGTTAGTATAAATCAACGTCCTCCCACAGTGAAAAGGACTTGAGTTTGAATCTTATCAATTACGGGGGGGAATTTTTATAGATTTTTTTTTTTTTTCCTGAGACTGGCTAACTCAACGTGGCTGAGTTAGTCAGCCTCAGGCGAAGATAGTATGGCATGGTCTTTTCGCCCGGAAACTCGTGTTTTTTGTCCGACAAAACAATAAATCGACCATAAAACACAAACTATTTTCGTCAGTTATTCCGTATTAAAAACACAGTTTAACTTCATTACTTGCTCTAACATTTTCCCATCTAATTATAGTTTATATATTAAAGAGCAAAATAAACGCATAGGTGTAAACTTAAGTGGTTATTTTGCTCTTTGTTTTCCCTATGGATATTTCCGTATTTTACTGTTCTGTTTTCTGATTAAAATTATGTAGAATTTTTTGCAAATCGTTTTCACTTTCGTCCATTAATACTGCATCATCTGCGTAACAGATTGTGTGTGTGTGTGTGTGTGTGTGTGTGTGTGTGTGTGTTTGTATATATATATATATTTTTTTTTTATTATTTATTTTTTATTCCAATTGCTTTATTTACTTCATTAATTCATCCATTATAAGGCTGAAGAGAGTAGAACTTAATAGGTGCCCATGTCTAATTCCTTTAATTATTTCCTTTAATTTTTTAAATTAAAATTATTTCCTTTAATTATTTAAAATTAATTTTTTAAAATTATTTCCTTTAATTATTTAATTATTATAAGGAAATACAGAATATCTTCTGTATTTCCTTATAATCTGTTTTGATTATATGCATGTTGTCTTGTTTATATATATATATACTTTTTTGTCTCTAATTGCTTAAAATTAATTGTTCTGGAACTTTACGTAGCTTTAAGATTTCTATTGCATACTTCATTTTTACTCCACAAAAACTTTTGTTAAATCTAGGAACACAAATAAATTGGTCCATTATACTCTAATGATTTTTCTGTTGCCTGCTAAAGCAAAAATATTGCAGCTATGCATGATCTATTTTTCCTAAATCCTTACTGCTCGTCACTTAATTCTATAATTTAATTTTTCTGATATTATACTTTTGTACAGTTTCAGTGACATGTTTATTAAATTAAAACCCTTATAATTTTTATGGAAACTGCTTATCTCCATTTTTATATATTGGTATATTTATATTTTTTGCTTGTGTTGTTTACTTTAAAAATTTGAGTGAATGTTTATATTAATTCCGTAATTAAACTTTCCGCCTCCATATTCTAGTAACTCATTATTGATTTTTTCTATATCTACACTTTTCTTTTCTTAACTTTTACTATTATTTCTTTAATTTCTTCGGAATTTAATTCTATGTCTTCTTCATTAATGTTATTTGCTTTTACAGTTTTTCTAAACGTGATTGAGTTAATCGGTCTCAGGCGAGGGTAACGTGGTTTTTTACTGTCTAAAACTGGGTTTGTCGTCCAGCAAACAGCCCAAGTGACCACAAATTAGCTACAATTTTCGGACAACATGCTAACGCCTGATAGCCTTAGTTGCTTTGGCGCTTAATACACACAGACACACACATGTCTCTCATGTTCGTCATTTTTTTAAATAATTTGCCCATGTAACTGAATCTATGTTTATAATTTTAACATATTCATTTAAATCTTTCTTTCATTCTCTATTCTTCGTCAAACGCTCTTCCTAAAAATTATTAGCATTAGTAGTGGCAAATGATGCAAGAAAGCAAGCTTATACAGCATCAGCCAAAAAAAAAACAACACCTCTCATTTCACCTATTCATTCCTTCTTATACTCTGTCTAGTTTGAATTTATTTAAACTATCAACTTCTTCCACAACAAAAGATGGAAGTTTGTTCCAGCAATCAACCACCTGCTGGCTAAAGGCAAACTTCCGCACATCTATTCTGCAATCGTCCTCCCTCAATTTGAATTTGTGCCCCCCCCCCCCATGTGTGTGTGGTCTGAGCAAGAGGAAGAATCATATCAACATTGAGCTTGCTCAATCCATTCAAAGCCTTAAACACCTCAATGAGATCACCTCGCAGGTGCTTAGTCTCCAGACGCTGAAATCTGCAGCCTCTCTCCATTGCTCAATGAGGTTTATATCTGACTGCACAATTACCCCCAAGTGTTTTTCATTTTCAACTACCCTGAGTGTTGTATACCACACAGCTGGTACTTTACTCTGGGTACCATATGCAGTACATAGCATTTATCAATGTTAAACTTCAATTGCCCTTTCTCAGCTCATCTGCGTATTTTTCTAGATCTTGCTGCTGTCATTAACCACCCTGCCAACCTTTGCATCATCTGAAAAACTTCGACATTAAGCCAGACATGCCTTCATCAATATCATTGATAAATACAGAAAACAACAATGGGCCCAACACAGAACCCTGGAGGACTCCACTAATAACATTAGATTTACCACCGATTGATTACCCACTCTTGATTACCACTCTGTCGTGTGCCACTCAACGATCGCTTTATCCGTAGCAGCAACTTGCCCTTAATGCCACACCACTATAATTTGTACAGCAGTTTTGCATGTGCAACAGTGTCAAAAGCTTTCCTGAAATCAATTTGTTTAAAAAAAAAAAATCAAGTTCTATTTGTTTTGAAAACCTGTGTCACTGCTCTCATTTTATAACCTCATTGATTCTATTTCGAATCTCTTTATATTCTGGGGATCTCTCTGCAATCTGTTTTATTTAATGAATGCTTCTGATATTCTTTTGCTTTTTACCTTAGTCAAGTCCTTTACCTCTATATACAAAGGCGTCTACTTTTATTATTTTTTATATCCCATACTACTAATGCTTTATGTGCTGCCTTAGATAATCTTATAAATTTTGATCGTTTTTCCATTATGTTTCTATTGATTGATTTTCATATTTATTTCTTTTAATTGTAAATATTTTCTTAATCTATTTCTGTATACGAGTATTTCTAATATTTCGTCTTTGTCAAGCTTTAAAAATCGATAACCAAACATAAAAAAAAGGAAGAAAACCAGTTACTTCAACGCTCATATATCATTTCACTCGGAGTTCACCGACATCAATTAATTAATAAGATTTCTATTGAACTCGTAAAGATTTAAAAACAAGAATAAAAAAGAACAAGGTGCAGAGACAGAATTGATTGATCTGGAAGAATTTTCGGAACAACAGAAGTGTCAAACTGAAAGCGTAGTAAAGGAGAAATGTGTAAAAGCCACCAAACAAAAAAAGCCATTGAGTCTGCTAGTGCTGCACAAAATGAAGCACCGTTTGTATCACAATCTAATTGAAGAGATGAGAAGCCTGCATACTGTACAAATTCAAAGGTCGCGAGTTCGAATCCCACCTCAGCCTTGGATCAGAGTAGTGCATAAACCTTGGGAGGTGCATTATGGCCACAGAAGCCGATGCGCCAACTAACGATAAAAAAAACAAAAAAAAAAAAAAAAAAACCTGTACAAATTAAACCGCTTCACAGCAATTAGCTTGGATTCCAGCACAGAATAAGTCTTTGAAGATTTCGGGGCCACTCTCGAAGTCTGGAAAAGCAACTATTGTTATCTCTCAATTTACATTCCTAAACCACTAAAGCCTTGATTCTCGATATCACTAATTGATTGGTAAAACAAATTCAAAAAATGCCATTCACTTAATCTGTAGGGAGTTTAATCATCCTCAGAAACTCGTCAACCTGAGACAAATGCTCACCAAAGACCTTGACGCTATTGATATGAAAAGTGTCAGTGAGCGTCTAACTTAGGGCTCCACTCAGCTATATCTCATTTTCCTCTTGAAATCAACCAAGCTGTTTCCTTGATCAGAGACGTACACGTTTTGATTCCGATTATGAACTAATATTAGACTCTTTTTCCCCCCCTCCGGTTTCCCAATTATTAATTTTCCACATACCACAGTCGTGTGGTTTCATTTACTAACTTCATGTGGCAGCTTTGCAACAGCACTAAAAACCACTGTTAACCGTAACTATTTGAAAATTCAAGAGTAAGAGTGCATTTTTGTTATCTCTGTAAGTCTATGGGATATACTAACTACTCATACTTATCCATCCTCCTCCTCCTCCTCCTCAGGTGATGGCAGCCTCAAAACAATTACCGTTAAAACTGGGTTTGATATAAGGAGAATACCACCGTTCCCTATACCTTTAATAGATGTTGCAACATCTATATGCCATCTGAAAGGAGAAGGGTACCCAGTCACTGAGTAAATTTCTCATGAGCCGAAGTCAGCACCCGATTGTTGTTATATGGTTTTAGGAGCATCGGCAACTAAGACCATGTTGCTCCGTGTATATTGTCTGTAAATCGGGTGTCTTCTGAGGCCGATTTTCAGTTTGCTCGACGAAAAACCCGAGTTTCAGGGAGAGAAAACCATGCTACCATCGCCTGAGACAGACCAACTCAGCCACGTTGTGAAAAGCACCATAAAAGTTCCTCCCGTCATCGACGGGATTCGAAATTGTCTTTTCCACCAGATGTGGGGGAAGACGGCGATCCTACCAACTGTGCTATCCACGAGGACCAGCAGCCGATGTCGGCAAGTGATCAGTGATGATTACAGTAGCACACTCGTTTCAGTTGACCGTGGTTGGATCTCACATGACCGCTACATACATTAATGATTGTATTATTGTCAAACTGATTAATTATAAATACCTCTGATTAATGTGCCAGAGCTGAAATGGAGCCTTTTATTTTTTGATAATGCCAGTTAAACCATTAAGAGGAGCTACCTTCGTAGTACACTTAATAAGGAGGAACACTGTATGTAAATTTTTAGTATAGCTTTCCTATCAACCTAGAAGAGCGAATCAATATATCAACCACACAACAAGAATCTCGAATACTGTGCCCACAAAAGTTCCAAGTCCAAATAATTAGAAATAACCCAATATCCTTGACTTGATCTGTATCAACAAACAGCAGCCCTTAAAAGCTGTCAAAACACTTTGTTATAAAGTGCGGAGAAATTTAATCAATTTCTGGCAAGTAATAACAAAGATTAACAAGTTTCGCTTTTTCCACCATTATTTATTTATTTATTTCGAACCCGAGTCAAAGAAAAGACACTCACTGACACGCAGGTCATAAGGTATTCATTATAATGTTTCCGCCATTATAAGTTCATGCACCTGATGATGTATAACTAGTTTTAATGGTGGTAAAAAACCTTGGTTGTGTGGAATTAAATCTATTGTTTGTGAGCATCAGTAAGTCACTGTTTATGAAAGAGATTACCCACAAGTAAATCTAAGCGGTGGAAGTGAGATGAAAAAGATGCACAGCTTTGAAAAAACAAATCATGTAGGACGCTACATAAAACAAGTTTTCCTACCCTCCAAAGCAAGAAAGAATTCCTTACGGTTGTTCTAAATCCGACTTTCTGTGATGCGCAGAGGAATGCATGACGCGCTTGCAGGAGACAGAAAACTGTGGCCCATTCCTTACAGACTACGCTAATGTACGAAATCAAATCTAGAAATAACCTCCGTTTAATTCTCAAAGGATTGTTGCATAGTAAATAGGTTTGCTAATGCATCCTACTTTTTTGCATAGTCTTCCTCTTTATGTACACGTAGTTGCCATTTCCTTACCCAGTTCTCTCAAAGTTTTCTTTGGGGGAGAAGTATGGTTTCTACTAGTATATTGATGTTCCCACTGCGCTTCTGGATCGATACTGAGTTCCAAGCAGGGCATCTTTCAGTTTGTTAAACAGCCAGAACTCCGACGGAACTAAATCTGATAAAGTGGACGGCTGGAAGTATTTCAATCCCCTTATCATGTAGAAATTCCACTTACACTACTGGTCTTGTGGGACGGTGCACTGTCTGGGAGAAACCCGAAATTGCATAATACCAGCAGCAAACGAGTTTGCTTAACCGCAGGGAAACGTTCCAGTTTAAACGGAATACACCGAATATTTCTTTTTCTCGGAAGAAGATACTTATTACAGAAGTATCTTCAATTGGGAAACCGAGCACTTCGAGAGAGATGGGCAGAAGAAACAGGGTTTATTTCTGGACTGCACCACATAAAACAATGTTCAAAAGAATTAAAATTCCAAATTAGATTAAATTGTTTTCACAGAAATGATCGTGTTATTATAGAAAACACGATCATTTCTAGTGTGGGTTTGTAACCTCCATTTATACGATAAATTGTACTAAAAATATAACTGGAGCAACCTTAGAAATGGGCAACACAAATGACCAAGCCAGTTCACGGAATGAAGAAAGGGGCAGTACAGAGAGAGGAGTGTGAGTTAACTACCAAAGAAACAGGCTATGAGAGGTCTGTATATTGCGTGTATAAACTGCATGTAGTCTGTGGTCGAATTGCCTTCTTGCTAAGATAAGGCAAATCGACCACAAGCAATTAAATATTTTAGAATGAGTGAAGCACCATTTATTAAGCAAAATTACTCCATTTATTACGCAGAACAAACAAGACGCCAGGCTGCTTGCACAAATCATTATATTATGTTCATTCATGTAACTGTTGACGGGTGAATAGCCTGTAATCCTGTCTTTTTGAAAATGCTAATGCCCACTCACTGTAGGATAAACGTCTTAATTTTGTAAAATGATGACATCTGATGACACCGGAAGCGAATGAAACTTTTGAAATGAAATAAAATTGATGCGTCAATCTTTTGGAGTAATTCATGGAATACCTTTTCCAATTACTAAAGTTCTTTAAACAAACTTTGTGCTACGTTTAAATTAATGGTTGAAAATGTTTTACATTTTCAACCATTAATTTTATCTCTTTATATAGATATGTCTGAAATATATTAGGGATATATCGGTCAGTAAAGACAAATTGATATTTTCATCGTTTCTTTACTGACTCGGTGAAGCAGAGAGCAGATTCTCTGAGTCCGTGATTCTAGCCCTAAGCGCAGCCTTTCAGCTTTCTGCTGTCGTATCACTACGAGCCTTTTTTTTTTGTCTTTATTAACTGTGGCATATGGATCCTGCAATATTGAGTAGAAGAGTGGCAGGTATTGAGTAGAAGTATTTTCTCTTCCATTAATAATGAGTCAAAGAGTTGAAATAAACTGGTGAAGTTACAAGAGGATTACTATGCTCTCCAGATGTTTATTTATATTCACTATGTCTAATGCTCCCATCAAATCCCCTCTTAGACATCAAGGCAACTTGAATGTTTTTCTCAGTAACGATGCAAAAAGATTTGAGCTTTAACTCAGTAACAGATAAGAATCCTGTGAACGATTCCTTGGCAGGAATCGTTAACATAAACGGAATTGGAACAGAAAGAGAACTGAATAGTAACTGCGAACGATTCCTCTTCTTCTAATTATTTTGTTTCGCAGCCGACCTGATAAATTTACAATTGTGCTTGTTGAGTTTGACCCTCACGAATAACGAAAGTCATTTTTTCTTGAAAAACATGTTATGAGTATGTTTCTTTGCTTAACTTTGCGTGCCTTTACAACTTTCGGTAAAGGTTTTGACTTCCTTAAATATTTGAAATGTGTTCTGTTCTTCGTTACATTTTAAGATAATTTGAGCTGCGTACAACTCTGGATAAGAAAAAAATCATCTGAAGTGTTTCTGGTTTGTTTGTTTGTTTGTTTTTTGTGTTTGTTTGCTTCATTGGTATGGCGTTTCTTGGCAATGCTAAGATTTAAGTAGCCTGCAGCCTTGGCGCCCATAAACATTAAAAGTTACCTCTTACTCCTTACAGTACGTTGGTTTAGAGGCCCACGAACTTGGGACTCTGGATTAACTGCACTCTCGAAAGCAATATTTCAACATAGATCTCTGTATAAGTAGTTGATATTTAAGTCTTATGTCAACATATACTTTATTGGTTATGGATGCTTTTGAGCGAATGTGAAGGAGTTTTTTTTTGTCTCATAATCTGAGACCATAGGTATCCCATCTACTGGCCCACTTTCCCGTGGTGTGGACGAGTATCTGGGAGCAGCCTTCCTGGTGATAGCTGCTTCTAGGTAGCCAAGACGCCCGCACAACACAAAATACATTAATCAAACGAACATTACACAACTTCGCGTCTGACATGTTTTGCAGAGTCTGGATAATTTGCAATGAAACGAGGCGAATTTGAACGGACGTTCTAGAAGCCGCCGTGCCTATATACAAACATGTCCACATGCACAACGGAACCAAAAATGGTCTTATCAGCCTAACAATCAATTCTTAAGAGTCCGGCTCATATAGGCCTATTGCCCTGCTGTCAGTGCTAAGAAAGCTCTTCGAAAGATTACTACACGACAGGATAGAAGCATATTACCAGCAAGCAGGACTCATGTCACAGAACCAATTCGGGTTCAGAAAAGACCGATCCACCGTAGACGCACTAGAAAGAATTGCGGAGGCCAGCAAACACTGTAATAGTAAATACTTTCTCCTTATCTCAATGGATTTTGCTGGTGCCTTCGATTCTTTATGGTTGTCCAGTGTGCTGGAAAGACTCCGACAGGCAAAAATCCCAAACAACCTCTATCGATGCTTACAGTCTTACCTCCAAAATAGTAAAGAGGATCCCTTACCACTCCTTACTGCTATGTTACCAGACAGGTTCACAGGGGCTGCCCCTAAGGTTCTGTCCTGGGGCCGCTCCTGTGGAACATGGTCCTGGATGGATTCTCAATCTGAATCTCCCCCTCCCGCTGTCGCCTCCCAGGCTTACGCCGATGACTTGGTGCTGCTGATTGAGGCTGACAGCAGGGCACAGCTAGAACTAAATGCAAATCGCACAATTAATATACTCCAGGAATTGACCAAATTGCACCATCTAATCATCTCAACAGCCAAGACATGTTCAATCCTACTAAAAGGGACCCTTGACACTCGACGGCCTCTGAAAATCAAAGTCAATGGAGCGATTATTAAATTGCAGACAACTGAAGTACATGGGGATTGTACTAGATAAACGCCTATGCTACACCCCACACCTGGAGCATCTTAAAAAAAATTAGAAAACTATCAGGACTTATAGCCAGAATAACACATAGAGACTGGGGCCTAAAAAAGAGGTCCCTCGCCCTCTTATATAAGTCAGTCTTCGTCCCAGCCGTGACATATGCTGTGGTACACCAAGGCAAATATGGCAGTGAACAAAAGAAAGCTTGAATCTATTCAACGCTCCATATTACTTACGACTAGAGGAGCTTGTTGCACTGTCAGCACTGATATGTGTTTAGGGTTTTAGCCTCGGGCTGCGAGAGATTCAGACAACGTACAAATTAGTGCAAATGCATCATATTAGTACGCGGCTAAACTCTGAATTAGCACAAATATGCAAAGACAGCATCATTTAAGTTATATCTCATATTGTGAATACCTTCACAACGAGTTGCCATGATATTGCACTACTTCGAATAAGTAACGCTTCACCAAAGGAGAAGGCTGTTGTTACTTATTCTCAGCGGGATACCACCACCCAGACTGAAGCTTTCTTTGAAACTACGGTAGCACCGTTTCAGGGCTATTTTGTATATGTGTGGGATAATAACTCGACTATCCACTTGTCCCTATCAGACTTATAAAAGCAAAAAGGTAGAGGGAAAGTAATAGTAGGAGGGGAAGATGAAAAGAAACGGTGTAGAAGAATGAAAGGGACAGTAACTGCTTCAACTCACACCACTCATAAACTCCTCGAATAGGCAACGCTTCCCCAATGAAGAAGGCTGTTGTTGCCTATTCTTGGAAACTCCGGACATCATCAGGCTCCCCCTGGTGCCGTTTCAGGGCTATTTGGCCCTTCTTCGGTGGGTGGGTAGGTACCCGAGTGATGCAATGATGAAAAAACAGTTATGAAGTATAATTCCACAATATGAGCGATGCCTGATGGTGTATAATATAAATTAAGACTGATATGTGTTTAGGGCTTTAGCCTCAGGCTGCGAGAGATTCAGACAACATACAAGTTAGTGCAAATGCATCCCTAAACACATATCAGTCTTAATTTATATTATACACCATCAGGCATCTCTCATATTGTGGAGTTATACTTCATAACTGTTTTGCCATCATTGCATCACTTGGGCACCTACCCACCAACCGAAGAAGGGCCAAATACCCCTGAAACGCCAGGGGAAGCCTGATGATGTCCGGAGTTTCCAAGAATAGGTAACAACAGCCTTCTCCACTGGGAAACCGTTGCCTATTCGAGGAGTTTGAGTTTTTGAGTGGTGTGAATTGAAGGAGTTACTGTCCCTTTCATTCTTCTACACCGTTTCTTTTCCTCTTCCACTCCTACTATTACATTCCCTCTACCTTTTTGCTTTTCTAAGTCTAAGAGGGACAAGTGGATAGTCGAGTTATTATCCCACACATATACAAAATAGCCCTGAAACGGTGCAGTCTGTGTGGTGGTATCCCGCTGAGAATAAGTAACAAGTCTTCTACTTTGGTGAAGCGTTACTTATTCGAAGTAGTGCAATATCATGGCAACTCGTTGTGAAGGTATTCACAATATGAGATATAACTTAAATGATTGCGCACGCATATTTGTGCTAATTCAAAGTTTAGCTGCGTACTAATATGATGCATTTGCACTAACTTATACGCTGTCAGCACCCACGTTGCTATTTCGCCGTAAAACCTCCAACAACAGCTTGGAGCAGCAAAACACATTCATCAATATTCCTCGCATTTGCCAAAAGGCATCAGAAGTGAGCACTTTGGTCCTCGCGATTTAAAAGGCCCCCGCACTCGACAAAAACAGAAAAATACAGTACAATATATTAAAATACATTTTCATAATAATACACGCTTTTATGTGCACAATGTGAAACGACAAAATAAGATGGCATTGCGTTGTCTTTCGTTTGAACTCAGTGGATACTTATTTGACAGCAGCATACGTTTAGTTTAATCAATGAAAGTTTTTTTTTTTTTTTTTTTTTGTTAAGAGCAGATGAAATAATCAGCTGAATATTTCATCTGCATCTGAATCATCTGAAGCAGTAATGATTAGACAGCATCTGGAATACCAGGCATAGGTTTGGAAATCACATTAGCAAGGACACGGTCTGGCTGTAGTTGGCTTGGCGACTCGCAATTTTGACCACATCTTTTTCTATTTTTATTTATTTATTATGTATTTATTTTATCATTATTTTTACAGCCGTAATGCGCGCTACAAATACTAACCTGTAATATCCCTAGAGCAGATCACCACCTAGCTGCCCAGGTCCGTCTACCCCTAGTTGGAAGATTAGCTGGGCTGGTGGAAAAGGATATTCTAACTAGGTGGGTTTCTATAAATTGTATCATCTGAAACGAGGCAATGCATAGTGAGCGAATTTAACTTTTTGAGACTTTAAAATGATTAAGTAAACTAAATGCTGATTAGCATTTTTACTCTTTCGCAGACCACAAACACATAAATTTAAATTCAAAAAGAGTTAGTTATGAACTTGTACATATGCAAAAGTTGCCTTCAATCAGAGATTATTGGAATAAAGTTCAGCTTACTGTGGTAAAAAAAAAGGTTAGTTTGAATAAATTTAAAGGATTAGAGATGTTATTAAAAAAACTTTAGTAACGTTTTTTTTTTTTAAATAAAAAAGTGGGTAAAAAAAGCTGTTAAGAATATCTCATATTGTGAATACTTTCACAAGGAGTCGCCATGATATTGCACTACCTCCAAGTAATGCTTCACCATTGGAGAAGACTATTGTTACTTATTCTCGGTGGATACTGCCACCCATACGACACCGTTTCGAAGCTTACTGGCTTCTTGTCGGTGGGTTGCCCACCCACCAATGAGAAGTTTCAACCCCTATATAGCGTACGTGCTAGTTGGACTTAATTCTTTAATGCTTCAATTGTATGCATTAAAATAAAATAATTTTCTGTTTACACTCTGGTACTCCGTCCAGGTTATAGTACAAAGTACTTTACAACTTATTTCGACAAGAATATTTTCGTTAATCGTATTTATCAGTCACGTGCTTGAAGCCATTGTCAAGTAAACTGCACGTATCACTGAAATATCAAACTGACCACTCGGCAATATCTGTCTTAAAATCAACTGTTTATACTCCGGCACGATTATGTAAAGTCAATGGAATTTACAACTAATCATGTTGAAAAATGAATACAGTCATTACTATAATACAGTCATTTCAAACGCTGAACCTAGAATCATATATTTAAATCATTTTAAAAGGATTACCTTCAGAAATAAAGATTAAATATGTCATTAAGAAAAATTAACGTGAGATTTATATTTAGATGTAGTGTTAAAACAGACTACTTCCTTAATAAATGTTTTGCCATGAAAGCCCAAGAAATGATATCTCAGTTGTTATTTATCTTGAAAATCTTGCAGTATCATCAGAATGAATTCTAATTCCTGATACTGAAGATATTTTGTTTACATATCTTGCAGATCTTGTTTAATCACAAACAGAAACACTGAACATACCATTACACCGCCACCAGAAGCCTGTGTTGTTGACACCTGGCAAGAGCAACGTTTGGCTCCTTGAGAAACAATAATTACCTTCTGAATCCATGCTGTTTTCGTTGTATTCTGTCCTTCAATCAGTGTGAACCAGCAGGAAATGGGATTCATAGAACCTGGCAGCGTTTTTCCAACCCTCCGCTGCCTGGTGTTGATGTTCCTGAGCCCACTATAACCGTAACTTGTGTTTTGCTGTGAGCTGTTGTGCGTTCTGAAATTCCAGTATTCGGTCGTCATTTCACTGTCTTTGGCCTTCCTATTGCCTTGTACAAGTCTTATCAGCCTCCATTGGCCTCTCGCACCAACCAGCTGTTTCCGACCATAGGATCACCGTTGGCTGGATGTTATTTGGTTATATAACCAATCTCAATACACAATCACGCATGAAACCTCCAATAGGGTTGCAATTTCGAAGATACTCATACTAACGGCAAGTCTAGCGCCGATTACTATGCCACGTTGAAATATATATTTTGCCTTGCTCATTCTCGCACTGAATTGCACACATACACCATCCCTACGTATGTAACACTGTGATAGTTTAGTCGGTGCGATACACCTCAGTCTACCATTCGTTTGGATGGGTCAGGCTTCGAGTCCCACCGATGGATGGAGGAATTTCTGAAGTCCTCTTTATTCGAAGCTGCCATAGTCATCTGAAGCAGAGTCTGTTGGTGTTTTCCCCCTTAAGTTATTCCGGAATTTTCAGCCCACACAACATACAAATTAGCCCGTGAATTAACACTTCTATAGTCATAATAACAACTAAAAAGATATTTAGAATCAATCGGCGTATAACTTGATCACGCTAAATCAGCTTAAATAACATTTACAAACAAAAGATCAAAGAACAACATATGAAATCTATATCTCAGGTGAATCTGCAAGTAAAGTATCACGCATAAGGACTTAACTTTAAAGTGCGATGAGGGGCTCACATTTTATCAGCTGCTCAACGTCACAAAGCGAACACCTATGCAGCAATGTGGATGCTACACCAAGAGCTCGCAGGAATACATGACCTTCTGCTTATTACTCGATTATGTGCAACGCTGCTTTTATACAATACCATTGTAGGTTTCCATCATGTGGTTCTCAGCCCCCAAACCCTCTTTAACAAATTTCTCGGTTTAGTGTTGGTTCCTTAAATGGCTTAATAGAATATACCTGGGAAACAGAACACCAAATCTAGATCGGTGTTGTATTCTGGATCTTGGAAACAACAAATTGCAGATATCCAAAACCAAATAGGCAAACACTAGCAAAACTTATAACCGGTAGCACTGCCGCCCCCAGAATCGACGATATCATCAGAATTACCCAAGATAGGAGGAAGGAACCAGACTGATATTTTCGGGGGGGGGGGGGGCGTTTTGTTTTTATGGAGCAAGTTTAACGAATTATGGACAAACTTTGGACAATCCAGGTACGAAACGAATTTTATTTCAATCTTTGAAGTTAAATGCATAAATTTATAAAACTCATAACTCATAGCTAAAGTTTATGTCAAATCTGTCTATTTGCACTTGTTCTGGAAGATGGAGGAGGGGAGGATGCGGTAAATGTAGGAAATGTTTTAAGGGCGCTCAAGGCATAAAAGTCTGGAAACCTCTGGACTAGATAATGTAGGTCGTCTAAGTAACATGTTTCCGGGAAACACAATCCAGCCTGTCAATAGCCTAGCGATTGACCTAGATAAGTTCTGCGAATCAAAATTATATGGATCAGAAAAAAAATGCAGGAAACTTTCATGTCGAGGGAGCTGCGAGATCTCCTACCCAGTGGAAAGTGAGGAGGACTGAAGAAATTGAGCACTTGTTATAAATTTCGTATTTGTAAATAAGAAATTTCTTATGTAATAATGTTTATTGCTTACACTTCGTCGGCGATAACTCGAACAGAAAGCGATGTCGAGCACCGTTGATGTGACCTTTTTGTTTCAGTTTGCACCTAGAATCTACTCTGAAATTTTTCAAAGGCCTTTTACAAACGTTCTGTATATTATCGATCCAGCAGCTCAGATTCCTAAGAATTCATCAAATGGATTTCATGAATAAAGATCCTAAATCAATACAGATTGAAAGCAGATCAAATGCTGATCAACTTTTTTTTTTTGTATAAATGAATCCTTCACGGTAAAACTCTCAATGTAAAAGGACAACAGCAACAACAAAAAATATATATATACCCTATAAATAAAAAATAGAACAGCGCATTGCTCACTTTAAGGAGCTGCTCTAAGCTTGAGAACACTGACAGGAGGTCGTATTCGATCCGCAAATAATTTCTAAGTAAAATGGGCGTTTCTTGAGGAACCCACAGACTATTACGTAGGTGATCAAATTCTTATTGACAGGAAGTGATATGTGATACATGGAAGTGGCAGTAGCAAAATTTTCCTTCAGCTTCGTGGAAGAGAACAGTTTTTATTATTATACATCGTCTAACTGTTCTCTATCTTTTTCTAATCCATAATATGGAGAAAATTTAGTGAACAGGAAATCAATTCCACGCAACACTACGTACAAAATATTACATGTTTTGAGACGAAAAGATCTAAAGTTACGGTTCCTGAATATTATATAAGAGATAATGAGGTATTCTTAACCTATACCTTCTAAATTTTTCAGCACTGGGAAAATGGCGAATTGAAGCTTAGGAAAATATTAAAATGTAATTGATTTTGATGCTGCTTGCAGGAGGGAAGATGACTATCATGCCAGGAAGGAAGATGACCTTATACTTTTACTTATTTGGAGTAAATACGAAGATGACTTGCTAAAGAAATTACTATTATAATGATTAAAAAATTACATATACAGGGTGTTTCAACAGTCATGGTCAATAATTTAAAGGTGAACCGTACAGACTACAATATGCAAAAAAAGCCTAGTAAACATGGATCCTTGAGTGAATCGTTTTCGAGATATTGCCCATTTCTAGTTGTGATCCACCATTGACAAGGTGAACTGTACAGAGTTGGGATCCACCACTGACTTATTTGTTTAGGTTAGGTTATGCTCATTCTCCCCGTTTTCCCTCTCTCAATGCTCTGAGACGTAGCAGACATACTAGTACTTGTCAAAGGATAGTCAACATGGAAAGAGGTTATAACAACGAAGAGTATGCGGATATGCACTTCATGTATGGTAAAGCCAACAGCAGTGCACTCGAGGCTGCACGTTTGTACCAAGAAGCATTTCCTCGCCGAAGGCAGCCCAATAGGCGCACATTCATCAGGGTACATCAACGCCTTACAGAACATGGGCGCTTCGCAAATGGAGTACGAGCAGGTAGGCCCAGAAGCAAAACACCTGATGTTGAGGAAAGGGTGTTAGAAAGAATATATTTTTTATCTATTTACATAAATACAAAAATACATAACATTCTCTATTTACAATCATTTGAACCTGTGTAAGAAACTCCAGCAGAAAATGGAGCTTCTCTTACAAATTTGTAAAACAACAACACTCTCAAGAATCAAGTAAAAGAAATGCATGTATGCACACTCAATGACATTTATGTATTGTGTATGTATATGGCCTGTTTGTAGCGGCTCCAGGACCTGGGTCCATCTCCGCAAATTGTCTCTGTTTTGACTACAGAAACTGTGTAATCAGGGCCTGAAATGTAAGCAGCCAACACCTGAGAAACTGCTGCCTGATGCCCGTTCCAAGGCACATGGAGCCTGACATAATCTACTATCTGCGCTTCGGTAGTGCGCTAAAATCCCGCATCCACTGGAGGTAGTGCAATACCAGTGGACGCCAGCAACCCCGTATTCAAGGATGCCCAGTCCTGAGTACCAGCATGGAAAAAAAAATAATAATAATAAAATAAATAAATAAAAATAAAATATATAAATTAATAATAATATATAAAAAAAGTGGTTGACATCTCTGAACAACCTCAGAGATCAAAAGAATTCAAGTTCAGGATGACTGGTAGGTGACACAGGGAACAGCTCAGCAAGAGCTTGTTGAATTATCCAGTGTGGTGAAGCATCTGCATTCTTCTGCTGAAGACGCCATTGATGAAGATTTGAAGGGCTTGAAAGTTAGTCTCATTTTCAGTATGGCTTTAAGATTGACTTCTGAGATGTTCTGAACCTTATTTTTAAGTGTTGTCCATTGTTCTTCGTAGTTGGGGCAGGACAATAGGATGCGGTTCCAGGATTCCTCTTCCATTTCGTACTGGCTAATTCAACTATACGGTGATACTCGGGGCATTTGGAGTCTCGAACAGAGCGGTTGTGATCCTTATTTCTGCGTTTGCAATTTACACATTTGGGGGAATTTTTTGCAGACTGTCCAAACAAACCAAACGCTTTGTTTGGACAGTTTGCAAAAACGTGCCCACCTTCTGCATAATGTCTGCAAGACACAACCTTGCGTGTGCAGTATTGATATGAGTGACCATAGGACAAGCACTTGAAGCGTTTAGACACCACTGTGAATCTTCTAAATTTGTGCGAGGATACCCCTAATAATATTCTGTCATTACCTAAGATGTGCTTCAGGATATTGGAGGGGGAAGCCTATGACCCAGTTTGTCAGTTGGTTCTTGGACCCTGTACCGAATCTAAATGTTATCTTCTGTCTGATTTCATCCAGTGAAAATCCAAACTCCTGCAGGTTTTTGTGTGGCGCCTCCGTAGCCAGGTGGGAAGAAGCAGCAGTGTGTAACGCACGCTTCTTGATTAGACCGGGGTTCGATCCCGTCACCACCAAATACGGGGATGCGGAAAGATCAGGGAATGATCACCGCATATTCCCGGAGCAATATGGCCTTAGTTGCTAATGCTCCTAAAAACCAAATAACAAACAAACAAACAGCAGGTTTTTGTAGAAGATGTCTTCCAGTATTTCCTCTTTCGTGTACCCCTTTTGCACGTCGTAGATTAGTATAGTAAGATTGGAAAGTTTTGGTTTCTCGTGGGTTAATCCTACTAAGTTAAGAGTTGTCGTATTAGTAATCCTGCTCAAATCCTCTCCATTGATGGCCTCAACAAGGACTCCTTTATTTCTGACTGTTCTGATGCTCTTTATTTTAACTTCTTTGTGTTCAGTTCGCAAGGTTTCTTCCACTTTTTTCCTTCTTTCTGGCTGGATTCAAGCTGTGATTTTTTCTGTGGGACGAAAGCTTACAATGTGCTGTGGTTCTTTTTGTGAGCCTGGGAGATCTGAGGTTGCATGCAATAGTTTTGCACATGGAGCAATGCCCTGGGCCTGGTCCTTAGTAACCTTGTTTGGTACTCCAAGTGTGGAGTGCTTTTTTACAGTGTCTGCATATGTTATGGGCCCTTGCACCCTTCCTGCCATAAGGTTGTCAAAATGATCAGCCCTGATTTACAGTTCAGCTGTCTTCACCTTTAACTTTTCATTCCTGATAATGAGTGCTGTGGCTATGGATTCCAATTCAGCCCAAAGTCCCTGGATGAAGTTGTTGTTCAAGTTTGCATTTTTGTTTGTTTCAATTGCCATGTAGTCAAGTGCTAGAAAGAATGTATGCATGTATTTAACTGTCGAAAGGTGGCAGCCGGAGATACATCCATCTCCACCAATTTAGCATATAATACCATGTTCTCATAATGGCCTGTTAGCGTAAGTGTGTGTAATGTGTTGTAAAGTGAAACAGGCTACTCTGCCACCAGGTGATAGTCCACTGGGCAATTACCACCTGGTGCCCATCCCTAGCACGAGGAGTTAAGCCTGGGTCTACTAACTCTGGCAGTGCATATTGCACCTAGATCCCGCACCCACCAGTAAGTGTGCAAGACTGGTGGGTGCCAGCAGTCCTGCTCCTGGGGTGCCCACACCCAAGAGCCAGCAAAAAAAAAAAATAATAAAAAAAAAAAAAATACATGCACCAACTAGGAGAATACTCTTAATAGTGAGTGCAACAATCCAGCCTCATGGTCATTCCACAAAACCTGCAAAAAAAAAAAAAAAAAGTTTTCTCCCTGCCTCCAAGACAGGATGGATAGGCATCTATCCATCCTGAGGAGGGGAAAAAAAAAGAAAAAAAAGTGTATAGGTCTTTAGTCAGTATTAGTAACCACATGTATACTCCTCCTTTTATTAAATGTCAACCTGCAAAACCGTTGAAAACAAAATTCCTTTCATTAGACAAACCAAATTAATTCAGAACCCCTAATAAAATTAGGTACCAAATTAAATAAGTCTAATCTAAATTCGTCATACAAATTGCATTCATATAAGATATGATCCCATGTTTCCAACTTTCCACAAACACAGTAAGGATCTTCCACTAAACCAAACTGATGCAACTTACTTTTTAAGGAACCATGCCCCGTAATCAAATATGAGCATTCCATACTTGGATAAAACCAGCAATGCAATTTGTTATTAAAATTAAATTCGACACTAGGTATAAATAAATAAGTTACCCTACCAGTACCACTGAAACCCCAACGGTCCTGCCATAATTTAATTAATTTCACCAAAATTTTTCTTCTGTTTGCTAATGGAGAAGAAACTTCATTAGTAATCCCCATAAATGTTATTTGTATTCCTTTACGTATAAAATAACAAAAAGCTCTATACACGACTACTAAATCCAAAGGCAATACCCCCACAATCACCTGTAGAGCATTAGTCGAAACGGTCTTACAAACACGCAAAATAATTAACAACATTATTCTTTGTATTGATAATAGTTTTTGTTAAAATTTTACATTGACAGTACGAACATACCAAATTGATGCAGCGTACGACACAATCGGAATAAAAATAGCTTTATAATACAGATACAAAATGCGTTTACCTAATCCCCAATCTTTTCTGTTAACCCTAACTATAGAAGCAGTGTAATTTTTTATTTTCCTATTTAAATAATTCAAATGTTGTGAAAACAATAACTTATCATCATCTAAGATAACCCCTAAATATTTTACCTGGGAAACAAGAAGAATTTGTTTACTGTTTACTAATAATCAAAGTGGTCTGTTGTAGTCTAATTTTCCTTTTAATAACATCATGACAGGTTTAGTAGATGAAATTTTTAGTTTGTTTAATATAGCCCAATCAGTCAAATCCTGAACAGTAACCCCATTCTACTTTCTAAGACTGCTCTAGATCTTCCTGTCACGCACAAAACCAAATCATCAGAGCTAGAAAGAATATTATTATTATGTCTAAGGTGGCACCTAGACTTCCGTCTATCTCCACCTGATAAACTGAATTTGTGCAGAACCTCTGCAAAACAGACCTGTATGGCAGGTCTCTTCGCTACCAGGGAGCAGCTGGCACCTGCACAGCCGCTCCCTGGTGGCGAAGAGACCCGAATGGCCGCCCATAGTCACTTGGTACTGGACCTGGTCTTCTATTTTAACAGTGCCTCATGCACAAAAATTAGATTCGATTTGATATTTCCGGAAAAAAAGAAAAGATGTCTTCTACATTGGAGAAATCACGGGAACCAAAGATGAATCAGATGAATCGTTTATGGAGGATTCTGGTGTGAAATAATGTTAATGAAATAAATGTGTAACATTAATTAGGAGCTTTATCATAATGCATGTTTCACAGGAAAAATGAATCCAATAAAAAAAATTAACTACGGTAGTAATTATAACTAAAAAAATCTTCTATTCCCTTGTGCCCCAGTTTCCCTCTACTGAATTAATATTCCCACGTCTTGCTCGAGATTAGGTAACGTTGTCTGTTCAAGACAAAAGATTGTGTGGGGCTACAAAAGTGAACAAAAAGTAATCGGAAGTTGGTGTTTACTTAAGTCGTGGGGTTTAATTAGTGCGATCGATTTACATGTGGATGAGATGTGCTTAATGATCATGATGTCTGGCTTACAGTGAGTTGTGTGCCACAATATTTGTTTATGCGAATTAGTTCAGTCTGATAGTCAGCATTCAATGGCAGCCACAGTCTACAATATACAGTACAGCAGCGTGCTTTGAATGTAACATGGTTGTCAACCTTGAAAACTGGTGCAGCATATAGACCCCGAAAATTTTCTCTACTAAATTATCATGTAAGCTATTTTTTCTTTATTCGTGTTATTAAATTTCTCTCTCTCTCTCTCTCTCTGGTTATTCATTTCTCCTAGCAACTGGATTTAGTATGTATTAATGTACGATTTTTGTACTGTATTAATTGCAACTGTTCATGTAGTAATTGTAACCGTATTAATTGCAACAATACAGTATTGGAAAAATGGTGTAAGGAAGCAAAACATACATTAGGAAAAAAACAGAGGATCTAGAAAATTTGGGCAGATGGGTTGAGAAGTGGCAACTGAAATTTAACATTGACAAATACAAAGTATATGGGTAGAAGTAACCCCAGAAGAACGTACCAACTGTGTGGTACTACACTCAAGGAAGTGCAAAGTGAAAAAGACCTGGGAGTAATTCTGCAGTGAGATATGAAGCTTTGTGAGGAGTGGAGACAAGCTGCAAGAGCAGGTGATGGGGTTTTGTCAATGATATACAGGAATTTTTCTAGCAGGGAAAAGGAGGTGATTATCCCTTTGTATAAGGCAATGGTGAGACAACGCCTTGAGCACTGAGTACAGGTCAGGAGGCCACATTTTAGGAAGGATGTAGAGTTGCTTGAGCGAGCAAAGAGAAGGGCAACAAGATTGATGAGGAGAACGAAGGGGTTCTCTTACCAAGAGAGGCTTAAGTTCTGCAAATTGCAGCGGCTGGAGACTAGGCACCTGCGAGGTGATCTGATTGAGGTGTATAAGGCCTTGAATGGGTTAAACACGCTGAATTCTGATTTGATTCTTCCGCTTGCTCAGATTACGAACCTAAGGGGGCATAAATTCAAATTGAGGAAGGGCAATTGCAGAAAATAAATGTGCGGAAATATGCCTTTAGCCAGCGGGTGATTAATTGCTGGAACAAATTTCCATCTTTCGTTGTAGAAGTTGATAAGTTAAATAAATTTAAGGAAAAACTGGACAAACTTTTAGATGGAATGGTTGTGTGAATTTTTTTTTTTTTTTTTTTGGCTGATGCTACATAAGCTCATGCGCTTGCTTTCTTGCATCACATGCCTCTATTACTATTACGAGCTTTTTCCCCCCACTTTTTTTTATTAAAAAAAACGTTATTAAAAATGAGTTCTTTAACCTCTCTAATCCTTTAAATTTATTCAAACTAACCTTTTTTTTACAACAGTAAGCGGAACTTTATTCCAATAATCTCTGATTAAAGGCAAATTTAGCATATGTACAACTCTACAACTAACCTTGAATTTAAATTTGTGGTCTGCGAAAGAGTAAAAATGCTAATCAGCATTTAGTTTACTTAATCATTTTAAAGTCTCAAAAAGTTCAATTCGCTCACTACGCATTGCCTCGTTTCAGATTATACAGTTTATAGAAACTCGCCTAGTTAGAATATCCTTTTCCCCCTGCACAGCTCATCTTGTCACTCCTTCCAACTAGAGGCAGACTGGCTTGGGAAACTAGGTGGTCATCGCCGCTAGGGACAATATTGCAGGTTAGTATTTGTAAGGTGTAAGGCGTATTTAGTGTCAGACGGCACCAGGGGTTTCCCCCATCTCCGTGTTGCTTTCATTGTGGGTGTACCAGTTCACTGGGAAATGCCAGAGATTTAAAAGTGTGTGGGCTTTGTATCTGTGTGATGTCGTGTACCGTTGTTCATCTGGTCGTTTAGCCGCTGGACCCCTGCTGAGGCACAACGTTGCCCCACCTTCGCCCCGTGGAGGCAGACCAGGAACCCAGTAGTTTTAATTTCACTCTGGTCCTGCCACCTAATTTCCTGAGATTTCAAAGGCTAGGACCTTAAAAAAAAAAAAAAAAAAACGCGCGCGCTCTTTTATATGCACGTACGTACAGACAGATCCATATAATGCGATACATATATCCATCATCGTCGGTTTGATGATCGTTAGGTGAGGGGGATAATGCTTGCATAATAAAGGCCGAAAGAATGGGCGAACGGGAATTTTGGCATAATTAAGTTTTTGTGTATGGGACATTCGCTAGCATAAAGATAGAGTGGGTGGGAGACTGAAGGCTGGGGGGGGTTAAGGCAGAAATATGGAGAGGATAGAGTAGGCAACCCCAGAAGTCAGTGAGGCAGGCACATGCTTCACCAGGAGAAAGTAGGGGGCGCCGGGGGGACCGTCCCACCACCGGCGCAGGGGAGGGGATGGAAAGGCACCAGGCAAGGGAGCCCGGTGCGATCGCCAACAAGCATCTGCAGGAAACTATACAATGACCTTGTTGGTGGTGTCCAATCTGGTGTCATGTCCGAGTTGTCATCCTTGGGATCTGGGTCCCGTCCATGTTAGTCCTTTACCTTAGTGTGGTTTATTTCCTAAGTTTTCCAGTTCTCAGGAGTGTGTCTTGTTCACATAGACCCAGCTGGTGGGGTGTCTAAGTTTGGTAGTCATCTCCATTTGTGTTTCATGGGACATGGGTCCCGTCCATGTTAGTCTATTTTGGTATAGTTTGTTTCCTGAGTTTTCTAATTGTTGGAGGTGGGTCATTTCTGGTGTCCCATTCCTAGCGAGCTGAAGAACAGATGTTCTTTGGTGCTGCGGCCATTTGGTTTCTTCTCCTCCTCCTCCTCGCGAACAGTGCCTGTGCATAATCCGAGAAGGCTTGATACTCCTCCTTCGTGTCTAGGAGGTGATGTTCTTGTCCCTGTGGTAATTAGTGGATTCTGGTGAGAAGAACACCACGTAGGTCTTCATAGAGCCTGCAGTCATACATTAGGTGCTGCCAGCTCTCCAGCCCCCCCGCAAGTGCAAGTTGGATCAACCTGAATCCCAAGTAGAGACAGTTTGGCATTAATCGCTCCGTGTCCAGTTAAGAGGTACATTGCTTGTAGACTTGGGGAGGAACAGTTGGGTGAGGTTGGGTAGTTTTGTTCAATATTGGGTAGAAATTTCTTTGTGATCTCTCCCTTTTGAAAGTTGCACCACCTTTCCTGCCATGCCTGTTGCAGGTGAGTTCGTATCCTCTTCTTTTCCACATTTCTGTTGCTAGTTAGGTCAATAGTGAACCCCAGAAAAGTCTGTGGGGTGCCTTTGTCTAGGTAGTACAGTAGGCCACGTTGTATGATTTCTAAGTCCAGCGGGAGAGTGCCTGCGAGCACTTGCAGGGCGTGGGTGCTCACCGTGCGGAAGCGCGAGTGATGGTTAGGAGGATGGATCTGTGAATTTGGTCAGTGATACGTCTGTTTACTGCTGTTGTAGTTTTTTGAAACCATGCGCCGGATGCGTAGGTGACGATCGGAGTGAAGATAGCTTTGTAGAACAGTTTGAGGACTCGCTTTTTCAAGCCCCATTCTTTACGCTTGACCCTGGCAACCATGGCTGCGTAGCGTCTTATTTTTTTTTCGGAGATATTTCAGATGGTCCTGAAATGACAGGTTTTGGTCCAATATCACGCCTAGGTATTTCAGTTGGTTGGAGAATTTGATTGTTTCCTGCCCAATTTTTATTTTCGGAGGCTGCCTAAGATCAAGGCGCCCCTTTAGTAGGATGGGGTTTGTTTTGTGGGGGATATTTTGAGTTGATTTCGGTTTGCCCATTCTTGGAGGGTGGTAAGGGCCCGATTTGCGAGGACCTCTAACGCGGCGCTTGAGTTTGCCTGTATCGTCAGAATGAGGTCGTCCGCAAATGCCTGAGATTGTACTTCATGGAGATCGATGTTAAGAAAGGTGTCTAAGACAATATTCCACAGTAGTGGGCCAAGGACCGAACCTTGAGGGCAGCCCCGATGGACATGCCTGGAGAGTGAGCCATAGGGGCCGGTGACTTTGATGGTTCTGTTGCTTAGGTAACTTTTGATGGTGTTATAGAGTATTTGTAGCGCGTGTTACCGCTGTAAAAAATAATAATAAAATTAATACATAATAAATAAAAATAGAAAAAGATATGGTCAAAACTGAGAGCCGCCAAGCCAACTACAGTTAGACCGCCTCTACTTTCAACACATCCGTGTCCTTCCTGATGTGATTTCCAAACCTATGCCTAGTATTCCAGATGCGGTCTGGTTCAGATGAAGTATTCAGCTGATTATTTCATTTGCTCTTAATAAAAAAGAAAACTTTTCATTGATTAAACTAAACGTATGCTCCTGTCAACTAAGTATAAAGTATCCACTGAGTTCAAACAAAAGACAACGCAATGCCATCTCGTCTGGTTGTTTCACATTGTGCACATAAAAGCGTGTATTATTATGAAAATGTATTTGAATATACTGTACTGTATTTTTTCTGTTTTTGTCGAGTGCGGTGGTCCTTTAAATCGCGAGGACCAAAGTGCCCACTTCTTACGCCTTTTGGGAAATGTGAGGAATACTGATGAATGTGTGTTGCTGCTCCACGCCAATGTCCTTGTATGCAATTCACATATTGCCACAAAATGGCAAGCCAATGTGGTTTTGAATTTTGCGGAATCTGATCTATTTTTCTGATACACTACTTCAAATTTCTTTCGCTTTCCATCCATCTATCCCTGAAATCCTTTTTTTCGCGATAAGCATTTTCCTGATGATGGCGCAGTGAAAGTCTTCTGAGCCATCATGGATGCCCCTTTAATATGGATCCTTACTGAGCTACCTCATTAAATATACTTTTGTATATATAACCTAACTTGAGAAAGTCGCTTCAGAGAGTATTTTGTAGAAATAATTCTACTCGTACAAGAATAACTCCTTTGTGAAACAAAAAAAAAAAAAATAAATAAATACAGAGAAGTACGGCATTTAGAATTATATTGCGCAAACAACGATTCAAATATGTTCTATGGTGTTACACAAAGTCATCCATTCATGAGCAGTAGTAAAGGATGTTATCTTATCAATTCAAGGGGAAAAGGACTGCAGTATACACTTGAGTTTTAAATGACTGCGCTGTATTGCAGCTGATTATGTGGGTATTTTGTTAGTTCTATGTATGGTTATATCTGATTTAGCTCGTGGTTTGGATACATCTTGCGTTTTATTCTCAAAAAAGAACGTTTAAAATGTGTAACATACCAAAAAAAATTAATTTTAAAATATTAGAAAATTCTTACCATTAATCATATATTTTCAAAACAGAAAAAAATTTAAATTTTTGTTATCTACATTTGTATTTACAGTTTTCTTTTTCTTTTTACATAATACTAATATTCCTATTATATGTTTAGTCTCCAAAGCAAAATTTCGGGGACACTCCCCCATCTCCTTCAGCCCAACCAGAGATGATACAAAGGTTGGCAGGGTTGTTAATGACAGTAATGGCAGTGTGCTACTGCAACAGGATCTAGATAATTTGGGCAGATGGGCTAAGAAGTGGCAACTGAAGTTTAACCTTGACAAATGCAAAGTACTGCATATGGGTACAAGTAACCACAGAGAAACGTACCAACTGTGTGGTACTACACTTAAGGTGGTAGAAAATGAAAAAGACCTGGGAGTAATTGTGCAGTCAGATATGAAGTTTTCTGGGCAATGCAGACAGGCTGCCAGGGCAGGTCATGGGGTTTTGTCAATGATATATAGGAATTTTGCTAGCAGGGAGAAGGAGGTGATTGTCCCTCTGTATAAGGCAATGGTCAGGCCACGCCTTGAGTACTGCGTACAGGTCTGGAGGCCTCATTTTAGGAAGGATGTAGATTTACTTGAGAGGGCAACAAGATTGGTGAGGAGAATGAAGGGATTCTCTTACCAAGAGAGGCTTAAGTTCTGCAAATTGCAGTGGCTGGAGACTAGGCACCTGAGCAGTGATCTGATTGAGGTGTATAAGGCCTTGAATGTGTTGAGCACGCTGAATTCTGATGGGATCCTTCCAGTTGTTCAGATTACGAACCTAAGGGGGCATAAATTCAAATTAAGAAAGGACAGATGTAGAATAGATGTGCGGAAATTTGCCTTTAGCCAGCGGGTGGCTAATTGCTGGAACAAACTTCCATCTGTCGTGGAAGTTGATAGGTTGAATAAATTTAAGGAGGAACTGGACAAGCATTTGGAGGGATGGCGTGATTTTTTTTTTTTTTTTTTTTTTTTTTGGCTGATGCTGCATAAGCTCATACACTTCCTTTCTTGCATCACATGCCACTACTACTACTACTTCGGAGATGGGGGGAACCCCTGGTGCCGTTTGCCCCCAAACACACACACTTTACACTACTACCACGTTACTACTAGTTAGCATTAGTACTAATACTAATATAAAATAACATTAATAATACAATATTATAACATAATACTTACTAGTACTAATAGTAACACTAGGTGGTAGATGACTCTCATCAACCGGTGCAATACCACCACTTTACTTATTGGAGGCTTGAAGTGGTGAAAACCATGTTTAGTCTCCAGAGCATTTCCGGCATCTCCCTCTCTCCTTCAAACCATGCACGATACAAAGTACTATAGGTTTTTTTACCTTTCGTGTTTGGGGTTTTCATAAAATAAAATAAAATACAGAGAAGCTAATGGAAATAAATAATTCTAGTTTAGTAAGAGAGAGGAAAGGAATGTAGTATTGAAGTTAACCAAGCCTATCTAAAATCGACTAGGTCCGTTATTATATTTTAAAGAGAAAGAGCGTGTCTACAGTTAAGGGGAACCAGCTGCGATAATTAATAGGGGGGGGGGGACATAAAGGAGAAGTTGTCGCAGGACTGAGGGCTCCCTTTGTTGATGTTTGGGGCCCTTTTCGGTCCTGGGCCTATTGCACCTGCTTCATGTGCAACGAAAGGAGTGAAAACAATGCTGAGGTAATGCCAAAACTTGGCAATATCCTTTGGAACACAAAGCGACATCCACTTTGGAAAGTTCCGAGCTAAAGGTTTTTTATTCGTACATCTTTTGCTGCTTCCCTCTATATAATTGGACATATTCCGTCATCTCGTGCATTATGAAATAATCTTTCCATTAGAGTAATAACCAATGATAAATAAATAACCAAAGATGAATAAAGTGAATATCATTTTATCTGTTGCGTAAGCGAAACGAGAAATGCATTATAAATTAACCTACAACAAGGCATTATCAAGAGACAGCAATTAGCAAGAGGAAAACAAATTTAAAGATAAAATAAGCTTAAACAGTCATGATAAAAATAAGTAAAATGAAAAACCTCTTTTATTGCATACGTAATATAGCTTCTTAATAAAAACACCTCGAAAAAAATTAGTCACGTGCAATTTTTCAGTTAATGTGTAACTCCTCCTTTAGCACTAATCACTTCATGAATTCTCGTTCGTAAGAATTCAATCTGTCCTCAAATAGTTTGTATCAATATTTGGCCATTCTGAAAATAACTCTGCGTATTCTGTTGTTGTTAGGTAGTCCCATACGTTCTCTGTAGAACGTAAATATAATTATTTGGCTGGCCAGTTTAAATGCCCTACCATTCCGTCGTGTTCCTCGTGCTAGTTTAAAACAACAGAAGTCCTGTGAACCGGAGAGTTGTCATCCTATAATACAAGGGTATCGAAATCATGAGTGCCCCTCAAATGTTCAACAGAAGGAACAACCTGATCATCCAGAATATTTGTACAAGCAACTTAATTCATTCTGGCTAGAATTACAAGTAAGGGACCCAATGCATAATATTTAAAACATTCCCAAAGCGTCAGTGACCCACCAACTGCTTGCACAAGCTGTTGGTGGGTTAATGATGTTTTGGGAATCCAGACAAAGTGTACACAGTCTGGATGAAATTCTTCTTCCTTTAGAATATAGCCAAAATTTGGATTCGTCAGACCACAGCTTTCCAGTCAGCAACACCCCAGTGTTATGCCTTTCAGCCCATATCAAGTCTAGTTTTTTTTATGTGCAACTACGAACATTGGTCTTTTCGGGAGTTGCAGTTAGTTTTTTTTTTTTTTTTTTAAGAGCATTAGCGACTAAGGCGATATTGTCCCGTATATGCTGTCTGTAAATTGCGTGTGTTTTGTGGTCGATTTTCTGTTTTCTAGACGAAAAACTCCGAACTTCCGAGAGAAAAAAACCATGCTACCCGCGCCTGAGACCGAATAACTCAGCCTCATTGTGAAAAAGGCCCATAAAAATTCCTCATGTCATCGACGGGACTCGAACTCAGGTCTTTTCCACCCTGTGTGGGGAGGACAGTGATCAATAACCCAATTTTTGAATAACCCGAGTAGACGTAAGTGCGTTTTTAAAAAAACTAATTCAAAGTTACTGGTGAATTATATAACCATATAGTTAGATGAATCGTTATAACTGTATAATCAATAACGGTCTATTTAATCTTTGAAATCTAACGTAAAAACAATTTCACTAAGTTAAATGTCTGAAAAAATTTAACTGAAATGGCTAAGAAGTCCATGATCCTCAATATATTCTATTAAAAAATATATAGGCACCGGACAAAAAATTAGGCACTTGTGGTATTTATGGAATATAACAGGACTGAACACGTGTATCTGCTACGTTTGTTTGCTTAGAGCATTGAAATTAGAGTATACAGTTAACCCATTTTGTTTATTTACAGGTATATTTGTAATTAAAGAAAACGAGTTAATGTAACTGAAGAAGCAAGGGTTCACACCACTAAAGATGAAGCACAGAAAAGGTGCTAATGAGTAGCAAAAAGAAATGATAGCATTGGCAGGTCTAAAGTACATCCTATTAAAGAAATAGCTGAATTTCTTGGTGTTTCATAATGGTGTGAATCGAAATAAACCAGAAATCAGTTGCAGTTGTTGTTATTTGGTTTTTAGGAGCATTAGCAACTGAGGCCATACTGCTCCGGGAATATGCGGTGGTCATTCCCTGACATTTTCGCATCCTCCGTATTTGGTGGTCACGGGCTCGAACCCCGGGCTAATCAAGAAGCATGTGCTACGTACTGCTGCTCCTGCCCACCTGGCTACGGAAGCGCCTCAGTGGCAGAGTTGTGGTCGAAAGTCTGTTAAGTGATTGTGATCACGATGAATATCATATCCAGTAAAGGAAAAACCATTTCAAACAAGACAAGAACCTCCGAAAATAGATAACCAAGGGCCTCAGCCGATTTCCGAGAGAACAAGAGAATTGCATAACATGAATATCTGAAGTAGAGTTCCCCCGAAAAGGCCCTCGTGAGTAGCATAGTTGGTAGGATCACTGTCCTCCCCACACAGGGTGGAAAAGACCAGAGTTCGAGTCCCGTCGATGACATTAGGAATTTTTATGGGCCTTTTCACAACGTGGCTGAGTTAGTCAGTCTCAGGCGAGGGCAGCGTGTTTTTTTTTTCCCCAGAAACTGGGGTATTCGTCTCCAGCAAACCGAAAATAAACCACAGAACAAACAATTTGCAGACAGTATATATGGAGAAATATGGCCTTAATTGCTGATGCTCCTAAAACCCTGTTACAACAACAACATCAACAACATTCCGCGCTGGAAATCTGCTAATTTCGTCGATCGCAGCATCTTGCATTCACAACTGCGTTACTGTCTCCTTGAAGGACTACGAGCTTATTTAAAGTTGTCTGACACGTGGTGCTTGGACCAACCATCAACGGAAGGGTATCCGGATATTAATAGTAAGGAAGTGTATACCTTCATCGTGTAAAGTCCTCTAACTTTATGTGGCTGTTTTAGAGTATAAACAGAAATTTTATTTATTTTATTTTTAAATCAATATTGAGTGATAACTCCATTTATCCTGCAGAAAAACATAAGGAGGAATCGGCTTTGTCTAACTATGCTTCTTCATATATGCATGTATATCTTTAAGATAGTATCGATATATCTGAATTCGTCTTTGAAATCAGGCACCTTAGGTAACTATCATTGTGCACATTCCTAATACTGCTAGGAGGAAATACGAAATATGAGTGTTGTAATATGACATGATGTTGTTATTTTATTATTTTTTTTAATTTGAATATAATAACACTTGGATATGACAATAAATTATTTAAATTTGTTCAGTAGTAAATTGCAAGCTAAAGATTAAAAATTAGCTTAACAAGATGAAAAGACTTGACATCTCTGATATCCTAAATCGAAGTCTAAAGAGAATTACAACAGAGCATAAAAAAAAATCCAAAGAAGATCAACGGAAAAAGACCACTGAAGACAATGTCGTTTCTTAATGAAGGTGAGCAAAGTTCTAAAATGTAGGCGATTCCCTCAGAACTGAAACATGAGGGAAAACTGCATCGCTGAAAAGTAAGTTGCTCTGTGAATTACAGAAATATCTGAAGGAAGAAGATGGAAATTTTCTGATTAAAATGAAAGCCAGAGAAAGGTTTTGCATAATTTACTTTTTCATTATTTTCATTAGCCTGGCGTGGAGTGGTACCAAATTTTGTGTGTGAAATAATCATAACCTCTCTCTTTACTGACTGCTATACTTTAATATTCGCAAAGGAAAAAAAAAAAAAATTTTAAAAATCGTTTGACCAATTCATGAGAAATTCTCCACATGGCTAGTCTTCTCTTATCGCTAGCGGATAATCGTATATGTGTACTGAAAATATGCTAAAAATATCCCTGAGCATACAGTGACGTTCTTCTGTTTTACTTTATAAACACGAGAGAGAGAAATAGATATGGAGCTCAAAATAAGGCTCTTCTGTGTAATAAATGTTAGCGTAATCCCGCAAAAAAATAAAATAAAATAAAAACGATGGGGGGAAAAAACTTAAAACTTCAATTACAGGTTCCAACTTATAAAATGCGTTGTTTTGGAAACGTGTATCCTTGATTCAAAAAAAAAAAAAAAAAAAAAAAAAAAAAAAAAGTGATCAAAGTTATTCTGTACTCAGAATTGACATTTACCATCACTCATGACAGTTGTTCACTCACCCATGTCACGAGTCCTTTCAATATTCTTTTGTATTAAAATGTAAATTAATTTATGAATTAACTAATTAAAAAATAACTGAAACACTTAAAGGAACAAATGCCACGATTATAATATATATATAAAAAAGTAAACTTCAGCCATTATCAATCCACTGCAGGATGGAAGCTTCCTCAACGATTCATGTTGAAGGAAATGGACTATAATCTTCCACGCTGATCCAGTGCGGGTCGGCAGATCGACCATATTTAGCGGTCAGGGGCTTGAACCCCGGTCTGTTCAAAGAGCGGGTGCTACTGCACTCCTGCCCAAGACCACTCAGCTACAGAGATTATAATATACATAAAGTGAATTTAAACAATACTGTATTATAATGAAATGCCGTATGCGATTGTCCATGTGTCTGAATATTGAATAACGAATTCTTAACAGCTATTTTAATAATCTAAACATCGAACGGAAACTTAATCAGAGTTAATTAAATATCCGTAAGGGATGTAACTCCCCCCCATCCCCAAACACCATTGTGTCTGGCAATCCCAATTTAGACGTACAATCCGATCTTTAAAATCTTAATCAAGACCAGCTGTGATCTTTATTAAACTTCGCTTCCTTAGCACTAAGAAATAACATGGCCTTTATCTCTTAATTAATAAAAAAAAAAGTGTTTCATTGTGAGTAGGATGCTATTGATAAACTGTCTATATTTTGTAGACTCCAGGTGGTCCGCAACCGAACAACACATAGCTTTCTACCAATTCTAAACTGTATACACATTTAAATGTATTAACCCTAGTAGATATACTTCATTTTTGTTGTTGTTTTAATGGCTAATCTTTTCTTTGTATTTCATTTATTAAAAAAGGGATGGTTTTCTTTATACTTTGGCACAAACATAGATCTGACGAGCTTACTAGTCAATTAATAAGAATAATCATTGACAGTATTTTGCAGTCACGTTAGTTTGTAACCGAATCTAAATTCAAAGTGAACATAAAGGGCAAAACCATTGGTGACTGCTATACGATATATTTACATTTTATCAGAACGTCAATACATCCAGGACCACACAAGAGAGTATTGCACAGTATTCTCAATATATTTAGAACGCGACTGGTATTAATATTTCATCGATCTTAGTGACCCAATATTTCTTGTAACATTACAGAAATACTATAATATTTACCAAAACATGGCATTTTATGACTTTTATAACGTAACTTACAATTTATTTTTTTTATTATTACTGTATTTGTGAGTACTGTACATTGAATTCCAATCGACTCATCGTGGTGTCTCGCCGACCTTGTAGTACCATTCACTTGTAGTACAAATACTACCAGTGACATATCTCTGTAAGGTACGAAGGAGAGAGCGAGGCCTCCGAGTTCATGGGGATCCTGGTACAACTGTACTTATACTATAGGGCGAAGTTTCACACATCAATCGTATTGGCTGAAGAGTTCTCATTCTTCGTCACCTCTTATTAATCTCATTGATCAGTGCGACTGGCAACTACGAAAATACTTATTTTCACACGATAAACTGGTATAACTTAATAAATTGAGCATCGTCAGAACATAACACATGCCAAGTTTTTGAAAATTCCGGTTTTCTGAAAGTTATGCACAAAACCTAAGTATTCAGGAGTAATTCGTATTTAGCATGAGCCAACAGCATAATTTAATACAGTCACATGATCAGAAACGAAATTTTATTATGCCTGTGAATTCTGGGAGCGCTTTCTACTGCATAATAAAATATGTTTTTTGCCAACTAAATGATCAAAAAATATTGTCTGAAATCACATTTGTACACGAGCTCTAATCCCTGCAATTTCTATAGAGCGAGTCACCAGCATTAAGCCAAATGGTGAACCTGTGCTTCGAGAATGGTCCAATAGATATGTAACTGCCTCAGAAATAAAGGTTGCGAGTTCGAAATCCGCCTCTAATATTGGTTGCGAGGTGTAAATGGTGCAATAATTTCAATAACTGAATCTCCTTGAATTCACACTACCACCATTAACAGCAATCCTCCATTTCACAACTATGAAACCAAAGGTTGAAAAAAGAAGACTGAATACCACTATAAAACTGATTACAGGCTACATCAAACTCCTGATTTCTGGGACATTTGCTATCGGAGGATTCCACATCAAACCCTTTCCCTCTCTTCACAGCAACTGTAATGGGGTTACCTAGCTGACCGCTTCATTCCCACCAGCATGCTTCAGATTGCCTAGAACCTGGATGCAGACCCCCATCAATTTATATGTAACAAAAAAGTAGAGAAAATATGTCATTGCAAGCATAACATTGTAGGCCAAAAGGAATACGCCACCGTGACAAAAAAAAAAAAAAAAAAAAATTAGTTTTCAAATTATTAACTTCATTGTATCTAATTACATTTAATATGTGCCATATTTTTATTAGATATCACACATAACATTAAAAAAGTAAAAGATTACAAACAAAGTGACCTAGAGAAACTAAGTCCTATCAGTATCTAATAAGAGGTTGTGAAGTTACTTGAAAAAGAAGTTTATAATTTGAAAGCAAAACACAGAAAAGTAACGAAGATTTTTAAAGGATGGCTATGAATATTCAGAAAATGTGGCAATATTTACTTAAGAGTATACACAACAACTCATTAAGTAAACGCACAAAAGTTCATGACAAATGATGAAGAATGGCAGCTCTTCAACCAATCAGAATCATCATAACGTTTGATGTCATACCAAGCTACACACTCGACGATAGCCTTAATTTAATATCTATCAAAAATAACCATATAAATACATATAAGCGCGTGTGTATGTTGTTATAAATGCCTGAAATCCGGTAAATTCTAGAATTTAAAAGATTAAAATGTAGTATCACTCCACACAGAACCTGCGAATTCGCTTTCATTATCCGAATGAAGCATATATTTAGGCGCTCCGAATATAGTGACAACCCAGACAACCTTGCGGGGATAGGAGATATAACCCCTTATGTTCTTGTTTAAAAATCGGAGATGTGATAGTCGCACTTGCGATTACTGCAAACCTTTGTTCGATTTTTTAAATCAAAACAGAGGAGGAAGATATTTTCCCTATCCCTGAAAGACTGTTGGTGACAGTGAAAAATAGGAAAGCAATAATTTCAAAAACGTTCCACATAAACGGTTTATTCACTTTTCCGATTTTCAAGCAAGATTCACTCACATAATGGAACAGTATCCGCAAATACAATTATCCAACGAGTTTTTAACATCGCGACTGGTAAATCCTAGGATTTATCGATGTCGGGCTTTATAGTAACAAGTACACTTCTTCACTCTTCTTACATTATTTTCTGTTTTATATAAGCGGGTGTAATTAGTCATTCAGCAAAATGTGTGCAATTTTCTGCACAAGATTTTAAACTCAGGAGAAATGAACTTCGGTTCACTAATAAATCTGCTTATGTAAATTTACAGGTATCTTATTTTAAGTGGTTTGAATTTTATTATTTTCAATAACAAAATATTATTTTAGTAGTACAGACAAGGGAAAGGGAAGAAATTTAAATGTTTAGAAACAATTAATTTCCCATATCAGGACGACTAATTTCTGACGGTTTACGTTCTAGAAATTCCTCTAAGCTCTCATTCTAAAAAAAAAAAAAAGTAGTTGCCGGTTTGTGGGCAACACCTCAACTTATGAAAGGCTCTGCTTATTAGAGACTTGCTGCAGTAGGATCCATGCAAGGCCGGATTACCAAAGGGGGGAGCAGCTGAATCAGAGCCAAGGTGTTTATGGCACTAGTTTCGACGAGTTATGCGGTGGTTTGAGGTTAATAGGATACAGACCACTGTTTTCCTTGTGTAGGGTCCACTTGAATTGAGCCTTCCCAACAGTCCGGTTCGAAATGTTTTCACTTGTGACCCCAAGAGACAGTTGATGACAAGATATCGTAGGGTTCCGTCTTCCTGTTAAAGCCAGATAGGATAGCGGTCTGTTCTGGTTAACGTAGCCCTTGGGAGACCTTGGCCGGTTTTTTTGGTAATGGTTCCTGTCTCCTGAAACTGCTTCCATTGCCGTCTTTTCCATAGTGCCGAGACGACACTGCGTAACACATTAAGCCAACGTGCCACCTCTGTCTGCGACTGCCCGGGTTCAAGTCATCCAACGACCCGCCATCTTAAATAATAATCTAAATGACGATGACTTATCTTGAGTAGTGGCTATCCCACTGAGCAAGCCAAAAAACGAGAATAAAGTGATGTGGTCGCAACCCGTGTTTTTATAGGCATGAGTAATTTGCATAATGTGCGGCTGCTTGAGGTGGTAGATCGATTTCTATTGAATACTCGGAATTTGCATGCCAGGATGCTTAATATTCTATCAAATATTCGCCTTCAGCGACATTGTTCACAATTAAATATTCATGAAAAACGTTTTGTTCTGCTAATTTTGTCGAGCATTGTATTAATCAAGACGGAGTGAGAACCTTAGATTGGTATTGAAAGAAGGGAGCAATTGATTCCTCTGTGGCATTTGAGAAAACAATATATATACAGAATTTCTTTTATAATATTAGACAACAGTTTATATTAAATTTATTAATAAGTGAATATTTTATGGGGAACTAATACACATTTTAGAATTTGCAAGATATTCTTCGTTCAGTGGCGTATCATCATTAGTTTGGGATTATTTCCTTTTGATTTCTCTGGGCAGTGGTGCAGCTGCACCATAGGATGATACGCCACTATGATAGCGTGTCTATCAATGACATTAGTTGAAAATGTCATTGATAGACACGCTATCAATGACATTTTCAACTAATATTCATTCCCCCCTCTCGCTTTTTTTCATGGACTTCTGTCCTTTTAGCCGTTTAGCAGTCACAAGTGTTCTTCTTTCACAACTCGTATATCGAACTTATACTGATGGGCTTTTTGCATACTGTAGGCAACTTAGACGAATCTGTATAAGGAATTTTGAAAATTAAATCATTAAATTGCACGCGTTTGCTATTTGAAAATTCGTTCGTTGACAAGGGAACGTACTTCTTAAACATTTAACAATATTCAAATTAATTTTTTTTTCCGCAAAAAGGAAGAATACTGTAGGCAAACTCCTTAAACTACTTCAAATAATGGCAGAAATTTATATTTCATAATGTCAAAATACCGAAGTAAAGAAAACTAATAAACTGCAGTAAAGTGACATCTTTTCGAGTAAAAATAAATTTGGCCAACTCTCAAATGATCTTCACCTACAGGAATTAAGCTGACACACTTAAATGGTTGTTCTCTGTGGTCCTCCCTTTCCTGCTGTAAACATTGGTCACGTTTTTTTCCTAAATTTACTTCTCGGTCAAAAAAACACAAATTAAAATGCGTACACTGTTCATTAAGAAGCCAGCTTTTTTCTCAGCCAACTATAAATTACAAGAATACCCGAATGTCATTAATTAAAATGTGGCCATTAATTAAAAAATGGGTGTTTTCCTCCTCTTTGCTTACGTCACCACTTGAAACATTACGATAGCAGAAGATCTGAATGACGAAAGAGGCAAGTGGAAGAGAAGCTGGAGGTATGCACAACAAGCATCGATATTAAATTTGCACTTACTTTTGACTATAGCGACGACTGCCGCAGACGAAGGAGGATACCACTGGAGGATGGATTATTAGATGGGCAAAGACGCTATTGAATCCCACCGATTGCCGAAAACACACTGACACCTTTCATCTTTCGAGTGAGGATCGTACTTCATCCATTGTGCGCAGTTCCGTCAGCGCGTGCAATCAATCGACGATGGGGGTTCTTGAAATGGCGGCCAGCTCTGGAGCAACGATCGGCTGTCAGCGATCGGAAGCAGTGCCATAGCAACACGCATTTCACATGACCGTAGTCGACCCGCCAGTGACGGAAGAGCGGTGTATTAAATACGATGGACTACTGACGGTCGGTGTTAATGTCGTAGAGATGCAATAATCAAACGAACTCGAGATACAGGGCGGATGCATACGATCCACACACAGCAATGCTCTCGAAATCATAAGTGTTTTGTAGCTCCACCTATACGTGAAGCGTGCAGTCGATATTTCTGCATTTTGAAAGGGTATGGAACAGAAAGAGATTTCAGCTGATTTTGCACTTATTCCAATAATTCAGTTTTACCTTATTGATTTGTGTTTTCTAACGTTTATCGAGAGAATTTGAATGGTGCCACTATCGGTTGCACTTAAATTCAACTGCAGTTTATCAGCATCGTGTTGATGATAATAATAATAACAAAAAAAAGTGTTGCCTTATTTTGTGGAAGGTGTATTATTCTCGTTGCGAAGAGAAAAGAGGAGGAAAGAAAAATAATGACCATACTATATTGTTTTTAATCTGAGAAGATTTTTAAAAATTAACTTTGTGCATTTTCGAGTATCTTTATTTACTCTTATATCAGTTGAAACATTTTTTACAATAAATCATTAAATTTTCAGCTAATAAGTTTGATATTTTTGTTTAGTAAATCAGCAGGCAAACTCCACTGTTTTTATGTTATTTGTATTTTGTCTGTTGAAAAATGGATGAAAAGGGAGCTGTTTGTTCACTTAAAGACTTAATTGAGCAAAAGGGAAAAAAATGGGACAGTCACAGACTATCGCATAACTCCATCTCGTACGATAATTGTAAGCACATGTGTAATAAAGCCATTGACGGGGTAAGACTTGCAAAAGCTGAATATGAAAAAAACAAAAAAAAAAAAAAAAAACAGAGAACATATTTGATAGGCTCCTTGCAAGATCAAAGTAGTGGTATGATTGACATGCAGATATGTACAATATCTTGTGTACGACGGTACTGGAACGTTATTTCAACTCCGCCGAAGTACACTGATGAATACAGAACCCTGTAAAAGGCCAGAAATGTGTGTAATGTTATGGTTGTGCAGTTTCTGGCCACTTGATTCACCAGAAAAGCAATCGCGATCACGTGGAGAGGTGCTCAGTGTTCGTCTACACCAGATGAGTCACACCATATGGAGGTGGGCCAAATTTTATTGAATCTAACGATCCAAAAGAAGACGAGAAAAAGAAAGAATGTCAGTACCTATTGGACAGAATGGAATACCAGTGGGTACCAAGATCAAGGCTGCCCAGGCCTTGATAAAAAGAAAAAAGAAAGAAAATATAATCATTATATAAAAAATGATAGTGGACAGTCCAGCCGAAATGGCGGCTACGTTGAACAGGTATTTCGCAAATACATTAATGTCAAAGGGCAAGTAGTAAGGTCGAATTGAATCCCTATAAAATGTGACATAATTATATCAGAGTGACCATCTGAAAAGCTGCTGAGTTGGGATAGTGTGAAGAATAGCGTTGTGTTCTTTTAAATGTTTTTTAAAAATATCAGGGACATATGGTGAGCATCTAGTTATAATGAAAAAAGGTAGCAAGTGAGTCGATCCAATCATTGGATTCAGGGATTATTCTCTTAGACTGAAAGAAGTGCCAATGTCTCTCCCATTTTATAAGGGGGGGGGTAAGAAGTGAAAGGTAAATGAGTTTGACTTCTGTGGTTGATAAGATTATGGATCTATGGTTAAAGATGCATTTAGGATATCTTTCTTATCGAAATGGATCATTTCGACAAGAATGGTATCCTTAATGATTTTAGCATAACTTCGTGTCATAATAATAAATCCTGTAAATTATTATTATGAGATTATAAAGCAGTTAGATGTAGGAAACAGTTTTTACATTATATGTACTCAGTGATCACTGAATTATGGCCACCTACCTAATACCATGTTGGGCCACCGTTCACACGGATAACAACTGCTATTCGCCTAAGCATTGACTCTACTAGATGTCTGAAGACGTCCGTAGGGATCTGCAGCCATGCTGCCTGGAACTCTTTCCATAGTGTCGGAATAGATCATCAACTACGGCGGCTGTCTAACACCCCACCAGTTCAGCCGTTTGGGTAATCGAGGCATCAGCTCATCGAGCACCCACAATCTGTCCTTTATCAAAGTCCGATAAATATTTCCTTTTACCTATCACGCTCGGAATTTTACTATCTACTGAACCACTGACACCTTATCTACGAGAGTGCGACGAACTCCGCACTCTCGTACCTCACGTGGTCATAGGGGTGGTCATAATTCAGTGATCACTCAGTGTATATACCTATACTATGCCAACTCCAGGCAAGTGCATTGTCAAACATTATCTATTGTCCGTTTAATGTATGTATTTTTCACTTATAATTATACGTTCACCCTTCTAGCCGTACAGGGAGTGAAATCAAGCTTAATAAACTGAATAATAATAATAAAACTATGAGGTATTCCTGTGTCTGTAAATTGCGTGTATTCTGTGGCCAATTTGCGTTTGCTGGGCGCAAAATCCGAATTCCCGCAATATGAAAAGATGAAACCATACAACCCTCGCCTGTGACCGACTAACTCAGTCATGCATTAAAAAAAAATGTTGTTGTTTATATTCTGGTACAACCACTAGGTCAGAAGAGTTTACAATGAATCGGGAATACAATCGTTAATTGTATTTAGCAGTCATGCGGCCTTGAACCACGGCCCACTCAAAAAAAGTGTGTGTTACTGCAGTCGTTCACGTGACCACTCGTCTACGTCACCTAGCGTCATTGAGAATTCCAATTGGAGCATTTTCTATGTGGTGTGGGGAGGACGTTGGTTATATCCATTTTGATACCCTTGAGAGCAGTTAGTGCTGCTGCTGTTGTAAGGTTTCAGGGCATCAAATACTTAGACCATATTGCCCCGCCCCATGCATATAACAGTATACCCATTTTCAACAAATTTCAAGTGTGTTCACGGGACGATTTGCATGATGTGCGGCCTAAAAAACTCGAATTTTTTTTTTTTTTAGTTAGTTGTTGGCGCATCGGCTTCTGTGGCCATAATGCACCTCCCAAAGTTTTTTTGCAGTACTTTGATCCAAGCCCGAGGCGGGATTCGAACCCGCGACCTTTGGGTTGCCAGGCAGGCACTTTACCCACCCGGCTAGTCCGGTCGGCAAAAAACCCGAATAACTCAAGGGGAAGTTTACTCACTGACCCTGAAATCGGCTAACTACAGCCTCCACTGAAGATGCTTTTAGAAAATGATGCAGTTACTGCATCGTCGTAACTAATGGTTGGCCTTATTAAATAGCATATGAAGGAAACCTGCCTCGACAACATAATAGTAACGCCAGGGTCGGATTTAAAATTGTTGTGACCCTAAGCCAAAACATTATGAGCCCCTTCCTCCTTACAGTTCACCTGTAACAATATATTATTTTTTTTTTAAGATGCAGCGAGGTCCCTTGTAATGTGAGGCCCTAAGCCATAGCTTATTTAGCTTATATGTAAATCCGGCACGGAGTAACGCTGTCATTTGTCATACGTTTGGAAAGGGTTGTCGTTGGTTAATTTTGCGCCAAAGCAACCTAAGTCATGTGGCATAAGTGTATTGTGTCTGTAACTTGTATGTATTGCATCGGTTTGCTTGTTTAACGGGAGGGATGAAAAACCAGGAACTCTCGATTGCGACCAACTAATACAGCCACTATATGGAAACAGCTCATAAAAGTTATTCCCTTTCAGAAGGAAACGTGAAGCTAGGCTTATCCCACACAGTGTAGAAGGATAGAGATCGTAACCACAGCTTCGTGAGACTCGTTTCAAAAATCGGAGTTCAGTAAATAATCTATTATGAAATAAAAAAACAAACAAAAAAAAAAAAAAAGACAGTGAACGGAATCGAACTAACGTTATCAAAACTAAAGCTTAAATTCTGTGCTTGGATAATCTCTCCCTCCACATTTCCAACTATACCTATGTGATTATCAAAAATGCACAATCGATTAACCGATTGTGACCTCTGAATTATGCCCATAATTACATAGTAGGATACATTTTCTCCAGTGGGGGAAGAATGTCATACCTCCCTTCAATATCAGGCAGTTGCATTCGGCTCACATTACTCGGAACTCCATGCCTGTAAAATCTATACTGATGGATCGAAAGCTGCCAGTATGATTGGTGCTATACCAGTTTTTCCTTCGCTTACAGCCTTACTACCTTTAGCCTGCAGCGTCTTCACTGCTGAATTATACGCCATCAAGTTAGCACTTAATAAGATTGAGCTTTCCATCTTGCATTCCATAATTTACACCGACTCCTTCAGTGCTATCTCTGCCATAAGGAAGAATTTCAGCGTGTCTAATCAGTTTTTGCTGGATCCCTAGCCATTCTGGCATTTTGGGAAGTGATCACAGATCTGAAGAAGTAACCCAACAGTAATCTTTATCAGATAAAACAAGATCCAAAGCTGTGACTCTCTGGCTTTCGACGAAACAGACGAGAGGAAGTGGTATTGCCAATACTCAGAATTGGGCACACTCATCATATTCATCTTTTCCTATTATTTGGAGAAAACCCACCTCAGTGCTCATCCTGTCACAGACAACTTACGGTTCGTCATTTTCCTATTGATTGTCCATTACATACAAACACCTTTCAGTCACTCTCCTTGTGGAATATCTCACACGATTAATCTTACTTATTAGGAAATTAAGCAAATATAGAAGAACTTTTAAATGTATTTTAAACATATTAACCTGTACAGACGCATATAATTTAATGTCTCTAATGATTTCTCCAGGAGGTTCACATCTAGTGAGTATGGGCTTGGCACACCTAGGGTCCTGAGCTGGATATCATCATTCTTCTCTTTCTTGGTGATTCCCTTCCACTTTTGTCGCTCTCTCTCTCTCTCTCTCTCTCTCTCTCTCTCTCTCTCTCTCTCTCTCTCTCTCTCTCTCTCAGGGTAACTCAAATTTTTTTTGGCTGGTGCAGCATAAGCCTCAGGTTTCCTTGCACCATATGGCTAATAATAATAATATGCTGCACGTAAATAAACTATGAACAGACACGATTTGGCCTCTTAGCCCTTTTGTCGTTAAACATAATACCAACAACAACATAGTAGGAACGCATTTACAAATGCGATATACTGGAACCTCGTGGCCTGAGTTCCCTTTTCGCTAATTCAGAACAAACCAACGCCAGCATATGGCCACAGAGTAATAGATTTCAAGTTCACACAGACATGAGTGAGGGAAAGGTGTGCCACTCTAAGCCGTTGGTAAGCAACACAATCGTGGCTTACCAACGCCTTACTACTGCGCATGTCAACAACGTTTATATCATGTTCTGGCTTGTTTTTACATGTACAAATCAGTTTTTGTTTATTTGCAATCGGTTAGGTTTTAATTGAACTGTCTCTTCAAGTAAATCAATGTTGTAACACTCACGGAATAATGAGTGATAATAATTTAGATCAAAGAATTGTTATTAGATTTTTAGTGAAACTCGGTAAAAATGGTGCAGAAACATTGGAGATGTTAAGGAAAGTGTGATGAAACCATGAGTCAGCCACGTGTCTACGAATGGCGCAAACGGTTCAGAGAGGGACCAGAAGATGCCCATGATGACAAGGCAGGAGAACCGCCAACTTTATCTACAGACGAGAATGTGGAAAAATTCGAGAGATCCTGCGCCAAGACGGTAGGATGAGCATTCCACTAATCACAGAACAGTTACACATTGACAAAGAAACAGTAAACAGTAAGAACAACTTTGACAGATGGTTTTGCATCCTGACAATGGGGCGTGTCATTCCTCTGTCACAATGAGAGAGTTTTTAACGAAAAACAAGATCACAACATTGGAGTACCCGCCTTATACTCAAATCTGGCACCGTGCGACTTTTTTTTTGTTCACGAAAATTAAAATACAGCTCAAAAGAAAACGATTTGAGGAATTAGCAGAGACTCAGAAGAACACAACGCAGCAATTAAAGGTGGTATCTTCCGAGGACTTTCGCTGCTGTTTTAGATCCTGGAAATTGAGAATGTAAGCGCTGCATAGGCGCGGTTGGAGAATACTTTGAAGGTGATAAACATTGAAATTGTTGTATTTAAAAGAATAAACGATTTAAAAATATTTCTCGTTTCCTTTTAGCCACACTTTGTATGTACATAGAAATAATTTTTTTGCTTTCGCATGTGATGAGGTGTGAACATCTGCGAGGTGTATCATTCTTTAGCTTTTAGAATTATGTTGAAAGTTGTGCATTTTGCAAGTACGTCGAAAGATAATGCTTCCCAGCAGTTAGGAATAAATATACAAACTTCGTTGTGTACTGACAACCATTTCTCAAAAGGAACGGATTGTTTCTTGTGTCTATAGAAAGAAGTGAGTACATAGGAGTATAAGCCATAAACAAGTACAATGCAATAAAAAAGCACTAAGGATACTCAAAGCCGCGTTTAATAAAAACTATGTGGTCTTTCATCCTCACGATACAAAGCATAAGTATACGTAGTTCTCAGTGCATTATGGCTATCTAGAATGGGATGCTGATTTTCTTCTTTTTGCCAAAGTAACTAATGCTATGGGGCGCCAGTGTATTATTTGTAAATTGTTTAATAGTCGGCAATAGCCCCCCCCCCTCCATCCGACAATACAGGTATTGTCAGACGGAACACCTGAGTTTCCGGTAGGAGAGTTGTGCAATCATCGCCCAAAGACGACTAATTTGGCCAATGGAATGTGAATAACAACGCTTGGGCGTCGAGGAAATCAAGGATTTCAGTGCGAAGAAGTCTTAATACCACAATAGCAAAGTTAGTTGATTTTGGACCAAGGAGGGGGCTTGTCATGCTCCAGCGAGAATGATGACGACAAAGCAAAGACAGAAAAGCTGAAATTAACTCTAAAGGAGATATACGTTCAATGGCCAAAAAATTAGAAACCTTCCTCAATTGGCGTCAACATAAAATTAAACGTAAGGTATGCAAATATAAATTAGCACGATTACAAGTTCCATGGTATCTGTTTAATTCTTTACACTTTCCTGGGGCTTCTTAGTGTATCCGATCATGAGAGGATAGGATCTTTCCAATTTTCAGAAAGATGTTGGAGCACTTTTAACAGAAGGACCAATTGAGAAAATAAAGGAAATCACTGGTGTGACGAAAGAAACAATCTCAGAACTTTACGAAGAGTGAAAAACGAAAGGAGAATGTAGATCTGAAAGGATGAAATGTGGCAGAAAGTTGACACTCCAAGGACGAGACCTCAAAAATTTAAAGAGAATCGTGCGTCAGAAGAGAAGGTCCATATGCAGAAAATGACTGAAAAATTCAATTTATGCAAAGAAAGACCCATTTCCAACCGAACAATGATGCGGGAGTTGAAGAATCTGGTTTTGGTAGTTGTGTGCCACTTCTTTCTATAAAAATCGAAAGCCTCGATTTCTGCCAACGCCAAGATTTGACTGCGGAACAGTAAAAAAGAGCATATGGTCTGACGAGTCTCGATTAACATTTTTTTTTTTTTTTTTTTTTTTGCACCAGTGATAGGTAAAAGTGCGGCGTGAACCTCATGAAGCCATACACCCACTCAGTCTCGTATACACCGCTCAAGCGGCTCTATGGGATATGTGTTGTTGGTAAGAACTAGATCCACCCATATGTTCGAAGTTCGTGTTACCTCCAATGAATATCTTTCTGTCGTATCTGACCAACTTCACCCTGCAATGCTTTTTTTTTTTACCTACATTGCGATGGATTCTTTCAAGACGACAACGTACCCATCCACCATACAGAAAATTGTATCTGAATAGTTCGAGGAACATTCTCAAGATTTTCAACATATACCCGAGGCACCTAATTTATCAGATCTGTATCCAATTGAAAATTTCTGGGATGCGTTAAAAAAGGCATTTCGGCTTCGCAGTTCTCAGCCGCCCACAATGCTGACAAATATCCTGATGGAAGAAGGCTCAAATATGGAGCTAGACTCCCCCAGACTCCTAGAAGAATCCATGCCACAGCGTGTAATACGGGCAAAAAGTGGCCTTGCTTGATATTTCTGATTTTTTGGCCAGTTAGTGCATAATACAACTGGTCGGAAATTTTACTAACTTGATCATTAAGGATAGCTGAGCTTTTCTGGAAGAAAAATCGTCAACTACAAGATGTAATGACGGTCACAGCTGGGATGCGGTGATACAATTGAGGCATTTGTCTCTGATACAGTTGTATAAAATAATATTTCTTTGTACTTTGAGAAGTGTGATTCCTCTTAAGGATTACTCCCATTAATCCTTAATTTCTCTCCAAACCAATTCCTGGCCAACCACGGTTTTCTTAACTTCAAATTATGCCAGTTGGCGATAGATTATTGTAAATTTGCTCACTGACTAAGTTATTTGTAGTCTGGATATTATGCACTGAGTTCAGTGGTCGCTTATCTATGACTACTCATCTGATAATGTATGCCATCTCTGGGAGCAGAAAATGCCATGGCGACGCCATAGCATGGATGGCGCAAGATTACGAAACGTATAGCTCACCATAATAGCTGCAGAATATCCTACTAGTGCACCGCAGTGGATATACATTTATACAAAATCCATTAAATTTCATCACAAACTATACCTACATTTGTCTATGTCTGGCACTGGTCTGCTGAAAGAGTCGCCATTAGAGGGCAATAGGAATAATGATATACAATGTGATTTGCAACAGTATTCCATTTGTCAGGCGTTTCAGGGAACCGAAAGACACTGCCACCACCAGTCCTGTTTGAATCATGCGCGTTAGATTCCTTACTTAATGGTGTCCACATCAATATAGTTCAAAAGGAAACGTGATTCGTCAAACTAGCCCCTTTTTTTTCCTTGTGTGTGCACACCACGCAAGTAACAGTTTTGTCGATGATGTAGCAATAGCTGATGATGACGGGGTTTTTCTTTGGAGAGCTAAATATATCAACGTCAATGTCTGCTGTTACACTAACTTAATTAATATCAATTAATTAATATCTTTATTGCAGGCAGTGATTGGTTACATGATTGCCTGATGCAATAATACCCACAACAGCGACAACGCTAGGGGTTTAACATTAAATAACTTATAAAAGAAAAATTACTTAAAACATATATTAGGACATAAAACGTATAATTACATATTTTACATATAAAATTAATATTAACATGTGAAATGAAGACACATGAAAAGCGATGAAAGGACGATGGCAGTCACTCGGTTGAAGACGAAAGCTGATCCCTGATGATGCGTCTTCTGTACGATTTGTCCTCTATGAACTTTTTGTAGTCCACATCTATCTCCTGGATGTTGTAACCTAATCAATACAAGGTTGGCAAGCCACATTTATCTGCTGCAGGAAACAAGTGTAGACAGGACCATGCAGTGATATCATGGGGGTTCTGGTATATGGGTGGTTCGGTGTCCTCCTTTTCTTATAATTATGTTATGCCATTTTATAAATGCTTTGTCTTCCCACTTTGCATGGCTCTGAGTGTGGACCAGTGTTGTATTCCGAGGTGAGCAGTCACTGGCACGCACTAAACATTTAATCCTTTCTCTTATATTGTATCTGCTTTCTTCCATTTTGCTTGTGATGGCGGCCAAAATATTCCCTCCACAACAACACCAACAGCTCTGGAATAGTCCGCTAACGTGCTGTTGGGGACAGGCACCAACTCCACCTCACCCGGTGACTTTCGCGGTCGGTGCAATAGATAGCCTCTCTCTCTTCTCTCTCTCTCTCTCTCTCTCTCTCTCTCTCTCTCTCTCTCTCTCTTTTCCAAATTCGATTCGCCTTGGTTTCTGGATCCGCCCATTGCTGACACGCGACACATTTCTAACATAATATGTAGCACGTTGCAGGATAAGGTTGACCACCACTGCCCTATACTGTAAACAAGCACTTTCACTTAGTTCAACAAACCTTAAAGCGTTGCTCCAGAATAAATTAGGCCACGTACCTATTTTGGTTTCGCATTCAATTTTTTTCTCTTAATTTCTTCATGGTCAACTAAGTGAAAAATAGCTGCGTGGGTGTGTGTGGGTGGTGTTTGATTAGTTTTCGAAGTATAATTTTTAATTTAAATAAATAAAAAACAATTTACTATATCAGATCCTTACTGGATATTAACAATTATTAACTTAAACGTTAGATGTTAAAATATAAACTGAAATACAATATAGAAAGGTGACTTAATGAAGAAACAAGATTAGGTATAGTTACAAAAATGTTTCATTGAGAATACTTGCCAGTATATTTATGTTCAAACTTAACTTAAAACTTGGGCTCTGTATAATTTCATTACGAGATCAAGTCCACTTCTCCCGTGTTCCTAGAGACTGCTCTGCCTAAATTCCTGATATATATGATGAAGATCTAAAAGACAGTGGCATTGCACCATATTAAAGTTGCAGGGTCCTGGGCAGGAGCGGATTAAGGTCGGTTGAGGCCCCGGGCGCAGAAGAAAATATTGGGTCCCTTAAAAAAAAGAGAGACAGGAAAAATAAAAATACATGTTAACCATTTTTTAAATAAGTAAAAAATATTATGTACTATTAATGTTTTATTTCCAATAAAATTTGAATATAATATATGTATAATATAATTAATAATAGCATAATAATAATCACAAAGTTTTGAACTAATAGCTGAACATATTAGTTAACTATTAGTTGAACTAATACTTCAACTAATTTGTTGGGGTTTTGCGTGGGCCCTTCAGAAGTCGGGGCACAGGGCGCGCGCCCTGTGCGCCCGCCGTTAAATCCGCCTCTGGTCCTGGGACAAATTTTTTGAGTTATGTGACGAAAATAAGTATTTATTTATTTACACGACATTTTAATTTTAATAATGTACTGTATAAAAATTTAAGCAATTTATCGCACCCAATAATATAAATATTTATTAATACAATATTTATTTAATTTCTTATTTCAGAGTATAGTCTCGGAGACCCTGAATAAATCCTCTTGGTGACCACTACTAAAACATTTCTTGAATGTCAGATAGATGCTGGTGCAAAAAATTACCTCCTCGAAGAGAAAGAATTATTTTAACTAAAAACAAGACATCTTCTATCTGCCGAATGTGTGGATTCTGAACTCGGCCTATTTTATCTTCCTTCAGTGAACATCTTACTAGAAATGCACATAAGTGTATCAGTTACAGTACTTTCCAGTTTTTAAAAGGAAGCTTAATTGAGTATTTTGTTAATAGAGGGCAGCACTATCTGGATCTCGTGTTAACATAACTGTATCGAAAGCTAAAATTACGAATGGCTATGAAAGAGAGTTAAATCTTAAGTATCACCTGAGGAACTCTGATGCATTTGATGAGTTCTGAAATCAGTATGTTTCTTTAGAAGTTCCTCGTGAACATCACTAGGGTTTACAAATAAAATCATTTGTAAACACGGGAATTGTTGCAGACCCACGTGAAACTGAAACGCACCCCCCCCCTTAATCACCAGTGCTCTAACGCTATTTAGCGTAATTTGTACATTTAACTATACTGTAACCATACTCGGTGGCGGTTCCAGAATTTTCTAAAAAGGCGAGGGAAGGGGGTTTTACTAAAGCTGGGATTTATTCTCGGCTTTATCCCTCTTCCCCCTTTCAGAAATTTCAGGGAATCACTGAGCTTGAATCAACAGTCATAGTAGTAATAAAAAACGACATTATTTTTTATCATAAGAGGGGACTACAGTCCTTATCTGGGACTGCTGCAGGAGTACTGCAAAATGTAAACAAACAACACCTTAATGGATTCCACGTATTTATTTTTGTTACTGATTCTGCGTACCATAGGGACCCCAATTAATCCTGAGCCCTGATAATTGAGAATCTACTGTACAATATATTGAAGCATCGTGGCATAAATTAAAAATTCAACCCATTCCAACACACTTGACACAAATTCTCTTGTAGATAGAGGTAGGCGTATTGGGTGTGCTATATCGAGACTGCTACAATACCTGGCCAAAATATTAGAAGTCGAATCTCCGTATATTTTGTGAAAAATTCATGTCGAATTTATAGCTTGAATTTTACGTGGCATTGATTAAAGCAGTGACTGAAAGGTGTTCAATGCAATTTTAAGTAATTTTTAAAAAATGACTTAAAATTATATTAAATGAGATTAGCAGAGTGCGGATCTAAAAGGATTATCACGTTCCAATACGTCATACAGGTTTTCAATTGGGAAGGATCATCTAGAGACGGGGGGGGGGAATGAATTCACTATCTTCCTCAAAGCGGTGAACAGAACCGGCGGGTGGATAATTGCATATTATCTTGAAAATGGCCATTTCCTTCGCTGGCTGTAATATAAATTCCTCATCGTTCCGTTCAGATATATCAGCGGGCCCAATCCATCTAAGAAGACATTCTCCACATAGTTATCTCGTAGCTTATACAGTAGGGGAAGGGGGATAACGACGGATTCAAAAGAGAATATAACTCACAATCCATTAGCACATACTTGTTTGCAACCCACTACAATCCAATCGCATAAATCCAAAAGCTACTGGAGTCTGTTTCCGATTTTGCTGAAAAATCGTAAACGATATTCTCAATTTATACACTTTATGGTTTTCGTAGATCTTGTTTTATTTTAGCATCAGCTGTTGTCGCGTGAGCAATATATACACGCACACGAGTGAAAAAAAAGTAATATAATTAGTCTACTTACTGTATTCTTTACTGTGTAAATACTGTACTCACATCAGTATCAGTTAATTTTACCGTTTACTTTTATTTCGTTTTCTTCTTTCTTACGAGGAGAGGAGAGAAACAGATTCTTTTTGTTAGATAGTTCATAATCGATGTAGCAGTTTGAAAATTATGGTAATTCTACATAATATCTGATCCTACAACTGTTTATAATTGTGTGCAAAGCCTATAGGGGTTATCGTAGTTATCATATGAAGTGATCTTAGATAAAGTGGAAAGGAGACCGTCATCAGCTTTTTGTTGTTTCAGCATGAAACAATTTATCCATTAAATTTCTAGAGTGGTGCCTCCGTAGCCAGGTGGGCAGGAGCAGCAGTGTGTAGCACACCCTTCTTTATTAGACCGGCGTTCAAGCCCGTGACCACCAAATACAGAGGATGCGGAAAGGTCAGGGAATGACCAACGCATATCCCCGGAGCAATATGGCCTTAGTTGCTAATGCTCCTAAAAAACAAATAACAACAATTTCTAGAGCGTTAGTAAATGGATATAATTCATGATTATAATAAATAATAACAAGAAGAACGACCTTATGCGCGAACCGAAACATTTCGTTTCATTGCATCCACCATATTGTCCATTTATTCCTGCAATCAGCGCACAGCAACAGGTATAAATATCCAGTGCTTCAGCTACAACATACGGTATATGGATAGTGTGTATGAAAAAAATAATTAAAAATTTCCGAATTTCTATTGGTCCGATTTTAAGGAAATCGGAGTGTCAACTCTACATTAAACAATGGAAAAAACCACTTGCACGTGAATGAGGCTCTGCCCGGTGGATCTTGCGACTGCTATCACCTTTCCAGAAGATGTAAATGCAGAATTGTGCAGTGCAACGACTTCTTTTCTGTGGATGAGAATTTTGGTCACCACTTGTTGTCCATACAACCAGGGAACATTCCAAACACTGAAAACACCGAAAGCTGATGGTTTTCTGGAACTAGCATGGTCTGATCCTGAGAGATTTATCACAAAAAAGGTCCCTACCACCATTAGAACACAGTCCAACATTCTGTGTCATTTGCACACAGTTACTAGGGAAATTGACGACGAATTGTGGACCAAAAGTCTGTTGTCTGCCTTACTGTGTATCTGCAGATGAATATTTTGTGCTGGAACACTGTCACGAAACCAGTGTAGTTTGGAAAAGTTTTCACATCTACCATGTTTTCCTGACTTTGTCCCTTCAGATTTCTAACGCTTTCCATCCTCCTGAAGTTCTCTTTACTTGGAAAGCATTTTCTTGATAATCAATTAAAAAATCGTAATAATTTATTATCTGGAAAATGATTTCCAAAAAAAAAAAAAAAAAAAAATAGTAATTAAGAGTCGAGACTGAAATTTCCTTAAAGTGCAACCAGAGGTGTTCTACAAAACTGGCCTCGGGAAGTGTTGCTATTAATTAAAGAAATGTGTTTCCTTTGCCATTGGCTATGTAGAAAGAGATGATGCAGGTGCCTGCTTCACTTTTTTGGTCCCAGGAATTCTAGTTGAACCACACTTCAATTATTTCGCATAACTTTTTTTAACAGATAAACTGTTTTGAGTGTAGTCAGTGATGCATGTTAGATAAAAAAAAATCATGTAATCGAAAATTCTGAGGTACACAACTCTAAAACACCGAAGCGTAGTTTGGACTATGCTTCGGAATCTTTTAAAAACTAGCGTAGTCGACCTAATTTAACCCTTCCTTGGAGAGGCGAACAGGTATCCTGTGTGTTATCAGACACTCAGCCTAAAACACTGATGGATCCAATATCTCTCTATTACAGAAGATTTAGGAGAAGTCCGGTTGGCCTGCCTCCCTAAAATCCACTCATGCACACCTTCTCGATGGTAAGCCCTGTTACGTCACTTAGGTGGCAACGAACGTGTAGAGTGGTTCTCTTCAAGACGCCTGGTCAGCGTGAAGAGGAAAAGACCAAACCCTCCAGCAATATGAAAGCACGACGAAACAAATGGCCCTCAGTCCCCAGCAGCTTTCACTCTCCCTCTTACGGCAGCGAGAGGATTAGAGTGGAAGCAGAGGGTGCTAAGAATCTCTGGGTACGACCAGGCTGCCATGCACGGAAACTGAACTTGGCCTGTTATAACGTAAGAACACTCATCGGTGAAGACAGGATATTAGAGCTGGAAAAGGAATTAGAAAATGTGAATTGGAATATCATTGGTTTGGCTGAAACAAGAAGAAGAAATGAATCACTTATAAGTTTATCAAGTGGAAATCTGCTGTACACCAATGGAAACAGTGAAAGGAGTGAAGGTGGAGTTGGGTTTCTGGTCCATAAAGATTTTAAAAACAACATTTTGGAATTCAAAAGTACATCACCAAGAGTGTCAAGACTAATACTCAAGATTTCTAAGAGATACAAGCTAAAGATTATAATGATTTATGCACCAACATCGAGCCATGATGATGAAGAGGTTGAAGAAATGTACACCAAAATTGAGAGTCTTCTAGATGAGCAGAAAACCCACTACACTATTATTATGGGGGACTTCAATGCTAAGGTTGGAAAAAGACAAAACAGCACAGAAAGGGGAACTATAGGAAATTTTGGAATTGGTGAAAGAAATGAAAGAGGTGAAAGACTTGTGGAATTTGCAGAATCTCAAGGACTGTCAGTAATGAACACTTTTTTCAAGAAACGGGTGAACAGAAAGTGGACATGGAAGAGTCCAAATGGATTAACTACTAATGAAATCGACTTCATCCTCACTAACAGAAGATATATTGTGAATGATGTTACCGTCCTGAATAAGGTAAATGTTGGAAGTGATCACAGAATGGTAAGATGTACACTTGATATAGATGTAGGAAAGGAAAGGAAAAAACTGACTCGAGTAAATAATACAAAGGTCTTTGAGATAACAGAAGAGGAGAAAAAGCAGTATGTACTGGAACTTAAGAACAAGTATGAGCTTCTGCAGACTGCTGAGGACCAAGATATCGACGAGGAATATTACAACTTTTTGAAAGTGATAAAGCCCAAGAAACCTATAGGGAAAAAGAAATCCAAAGAAGAAAAAATTAGTCAAGAAACACTTGTCATGATGAACCGAAGACGACAAATGAAAAGCAAGAAAAACACTGACAGGGAGAAAATTGAGTATACTGAGTTATGCAAAGCCATTAGAAAGAGACTCAGAGAGGACATAAGAAGATTTAACACAAGAAAAGTAGAACAAGCATTAAGGGAAAACAAAGGATTTAAATCAGCAGCCATGAGCAGTAATACAGAAAGACAAATGATACTGAAACTGAAGAATAGCGATGGTGTACTTATAAACAGCAGAGAAGGCATAATTCAAATAGCAGAAGACTACTATAGAGAATTATACAAGGAGCAGGGGAATGATGCCAGCAGTGGGGAAGATGGATTGCAAAGTAGCAACACATACGACATACCCAATATTCTTCCTGATGAGGTAGAACATGCATTGAAGAAAATGAAGAATCAGAAAGCCCCGGGGGAAGATGAAGTTACTGTAGAGTTGTTAAAATTGGGAGGAAGAGACATAACACAAAAACTGGCAAGGCTCTTCACAAAGTGCATTAGAAAAGGTGTGACGCCTAAGCAGTGGAATAATGCAATCATAGTTTTGCTGCATAAGAAAGGAGATAAATCAGAAATTGGAAATTATAGACCAATTAGCTTGTTATCCCACATCTACAAGTTGTTCACAAGGGTCATTACTAACAGATTAGAAAGAATACTTGATGAGAATCAACCGAAAGAGCAAGCTGGCTTTAGGACAGGATTCTCAACTATGGATCACCTTCACGTAATATCACAGCTAATGGAGAAAGAAAATGAATATAAAACACCATTATGCCTGGCATTTGTGGATTATGAAAAGGCATTTGACTCCATACAGCATAAGGCAATGTTTCGGGCACTGGAAAGACAAGGCATTGATACCCCATATATTATGATTTTGAAGAAAATATACGAGAGTGCTACCTCCTTTATTAGACTAGACAAAGACAGTAGGAAATTTAAAATTGAGAAAGGAGTTCGACAAGGAGACACAATATCTCCGAAGCTGTTTACTTCTGCCCTTGAGGAAGCTTTCAGAAGATTAGACTGGTCGCAGAAAGGAGTCAATGTGAACGGAGAGTACCTAAACCATTTACGATTTGCAGACGACATTGTGGTCATAAGCCATGATCCCAAAGAATTAGAGGAAAATCTTAATCAGTTATGCACAGCTAGTAAGGATTTTGGACTAAAGATGAATATGGCTAAAACAAAAGTAATGATGAACAAGTATGCCACAGAAAGGGAAATAATGATTGAAGGAGCAGTAATTGAAAAGGTGGAGTCATATACTTATCTGGGACAAGTTATTAGCTGTAATAATGATAAATGGCTGGAAGTCAAGAGAAGAATAAATTTTGGATGGATAGCATTCAGGAAATATAGTCACATACTGAAGAGCAATATCCCAGTTTGTCTGAAACGTAAAATAATGAACCAATGTATACTCCCCACCATGACTTATGGAAGTGAAACTTGGGCACTCACCAAAAGAATGGAAGAGAAGCTGAGAACTACACAGCGAAGAATGGAACGAATCATATTGGGAATCAGACTGTTAGATAAGAAGAGAAACACATGGATTAGGCAACGAACTCAAGTAAAGGACATTCTTATCAAAACTAAAGAACTAAAATGGTCTTGGGCAGGACACATAGCTCGAAGACATGATGACAGATGGACTAAGAAAATAACAGAATGGTACCCAAGAGGAGCTAGAAGAAAACCTGGAAGACAAAGGCGGAGATGGATAGATGAAATTCATGAGTTTGTGGGTAGTAAATGGATGTCCAGTGCTCAAAACAGAAGGAACTGGAAAGTTGCTGGAGAGGCCTTCATCCTGCAGTGGATTGAAAATGGCTGATGATGATGATGGAGAGGCGAAATTGCTGTTGCTAATTTTGCCAAATGAATATTATATGGTGATCGATATTCGAGTAGCTGATGCACCCAATTTACTTAAAATGGATAAATTTTAATTGCTCTTCTAGATCCTACGTGGAACTGTATTAATGATTCCTAACAGATCTTACACTATTAATATTATATTGCCTTCTTAATTGTGACTCTTTTAAGGGAGTAATATACATTACTCCTTTAATAAATAAATTCCTGTGTTCGTTATTTCGGCTGGAGCTACCGTCTACAGGACCATATCATGCCATTTCAGACAAAACTATACAAATAAGTCAGCATGAATCATGTTCGGAAGTCATGGAACACAAGTGGGCTAGAGATGCTATCTGTCTGCCTTCAGACGTTGGCATCATTCCGAAATGATAATAGCAGGTCTAACAAGATGAATGTTGAATAGTAAGTATCTTATTCAAATCCGTTATTACCTTTAGCAGGATCTAATCTTTTTTTTTTTTTTTTTTGCAGGTAGGCGAAAGTGGTGAGTCAGTTTCGCCTACCTTCCGGTAGGCAAAATTTACACATAATTTCGGTTCATGGCTCAGTCTTCAGTCGTTCATTTGCCTACGCACATTATTGCACTAAGCCGTTATTGGAAATGTTGCCAAGACTTCCATTCTTAGTGACCCACCAAGGACATTTTCAGCGATATATCAGAATAAATTAAAAACACAGAACGTTGACACCCAAACCAAGGATGAAGATAACCTTTTTACGACCTCTAATGGATTTGCTTCACGTAGACGTTAATCAGAAGAATAGAAGTTAGTCAGTCATTATTTAGAAAATTTATGGATGACCAAACTTTTGTTTTTATGGACATTTTTATATTATCAAGACGGCCCAAGTCCGTAAAATTTAACAAAAAAAAATAATAAAATAATAATAATAATAAATAATATAAAAGCAACGTTGATGGTTGATCATACTCAAAGTTGAAGTTCAGAGAAAAAAAAAAAAAAAAAACAGAAAAAAGAAAGATTCTGAAACCAGCATGCACAATTAAACTACTACTGTATACCACAGTGCATATTTGTTATTTAATTTCATTTCTCATTTTTAAGGTGGTTGACACTTACATTGAAATAAAGGTGTCAGTCCTTTCAAAAATTTGCCAAAATAGAAATTATACAAGTAAAACAAGTTATTTATAAAAAATATATATTTTTCCAACACTAAAAAAATATTTAGTGTTGTATTTTTACGGGCAGGTTCAATTTTGCTCTTTGTTTCGGATTGCCCTAAATTTACTGATGGTTGGCAACTCTGCCAGAAGTAGAAGATTGAGATACATGTACTTCAATAAACAAAGGCAGAAGTTCAACTATCGTACAGCTAAACTCCGACATGCGAAAGGAAATGCCAGATTTAACAGGAACTGGAGAGGTTACGAAATTGTCTCAAAATATCGAGGAGACCCAGCAAAATAAAATGTGCGGCCAAATAAACATAGCTTTTGTCTACTTTTTTTTTCTTCTGGTATTTAATAAGTGGGAGATCCTCTGAAAAATTGTGCATTAGTGCTACAGGACGCTAAATGTGACGCTGCGAGGAGGAGAAAATGCACTACAATTGCAATGTCCCCAAAAATATGAACAAGAGGTATAACTCCTGCGGGGAGCGTTCCTTTTTAGATGTATTTTGGGGGAAGGGATACAGAAATCGAAGTTGCGCTGATGAACAAAGGATAAGCTACCTTAAATCATATTTATATAAAGAAACCTCTTGTTGATAACAAAAATAGCCAAGGTTTAAACTTAAATCAGGAGTTTCATATGCAAATGAATACGATTTCATTTGAAAGTGAATGCAAGGAAACGGGAGGCTTTTGGTGCACCAGCAAAAAAAAAAAAAAAAGTGTGATTTGGCGTATATACAAATTATTTTATTAAAATAAAATTATTTTATTTTTAATGAAATGAATTTTAAAATAAAATTGTTTATAGTACAGTCCAAAAGCAATGTTTTGTCTCTAAAAATGCAAGTTTAAATTTGAGTGTTCTTGAAGTACAATATATTTTTTTGTTATATAGTTGTTATTATATTAACTACTGTAATTCAAGACACTCAAAATTAAATTCCTGTTTTTAACTAGACACAAAATACTCGTTTAGGAATGTACCCGAAAATTTGGTTTGTTTGAAATAATTTGTACGCATCTTCATACAAACTTTTTTTTTTTTTTTTTAAACATATCAAAATAAAACAAAGCTATTCAGCGCACTGCAACCCAATTTCTAGAGAGAGAGAGAGAGAGAAAAAAAAAAAAGTCCCTCTACTAAAGACTTATACAATGACATCTACAATTCGCTTATTTGTGGTTAACTTCTAAAGTCTCATTTTTATGAAAGTACTTCGCCCATCACGACTCAGGCACTCGATTATTTTCTGAATCTAACTTTGCCTGGCAAATGTAAGTTACAGTAAAACTTGACTAATAAAAGAACGAGGCAATCCGAATTAGTGAAAATTTCGAAATATAGAATACACCGAGTGACTACTTTATTAGGTAATAAAGTTGCAACTAATAAATCTGCTTAACAGCGAACAGTTCTCTTTTCCGCCCTCAAAGCAGCCTGCATTTGTCGTGTAAGGACTCAGCGAGGTGGTAAAAGTGACATCTCGCTGATTGCTACGACAAATTGAATCAACATGGAGTAGCAACAGCAGTGCTACTTCATTGATAGGTACAACGATTTGTGCGTTCTGAAATGTCTCTTTGGCGCTGTTGTACTGGGTTGTTATCTGACTGACTGTAACCTTACCCTTCACAATCCTTAATATTAGTATTACAATGGCTAAATGATTCAAGGAAGCGGAATTTTTCTGCATCTGCCAAAAAAAAAAAAAAATTCTTCCATCATGCATACCCTCACAGGCGCCAAAAAGTGGCTGCCCAGTTGCGCTTTGAACCTTACCAAACATATCTACCTCCATCATGCTACCCGAAATATCTTGTCGGCCTCCATTAGCCTCGCATCAACGAGATGTTTCTGAGCGCAGGATTTCCGATGGCTGGATGTTATTTGACTGCTGAGACCAATTTTGATACCCACGAGACACATTCGTACGTGAATATTCTAGTAGGTTGCAGTTTCTGAGATACTCATGCCGTTGCATCTAAAGCCGATTGCCATGCCAACTTAAGTCACTTAAATTTTTCGAATTACTTATTCTCTCACTGAATTGCACATATACAGCATGCCTAGGTATTTACTCACCTGCTTTTAAATCGCATGGCACTGGGCTGTGATGCTGTTGAAGGAGTGCATATTCTCATGGGTAGCACAGTTGATATAGTTATCATCCACGGCACACCGGGTGGAAAATACCAGAGTTAGAGTCCTGTCAATGAGGTGAGAAATTTATGGGGCTTCTTCACAACATAGCTGAGTTAGTCGGTATCAGGCGAGGGTAGCATGGTTTTCGTCCAGCAAACCGATTTTTTTTCTCCCGGAAACTTGTGTTTTCCTTCCAGCAAACAGCAAATCAATCGAAGAATACAGGCAATTACAAACACAGTTATAATGATGGTGTTTAGCGTTAGTGGCCAAACTCTCCAACACAGTGCCTGAGCCAGGAGAAACTCATCCATCTGTGTCACAGTTTTAGATACAAAAACAATCTTTAAGAAAAGACTAATTTATGCCAAGCCTCCGCGTATAAAATATCAAGGAAATCCACTCCCTTCAGTGTACACATGTAAACACCTAGGTATTCTCTTAGGTGACTGTATGGCCTTCTCTTCACACTTACAGCATCTCCCTAAAAATATGAAGAACTTTACAGTAGTACTCTTCAGAATTTCTAGGAATGAGTGGGGACTAAAAAACAATAGTCTCCATATCCTATATCGTACTGTCTTTATCCCAATCCTATCATACCTACTGCCGTTCTAAATATTACTGTCGATCCAACTGCTGACCCAAAGAGAGAAAAAGAAATGCTGGAATCTGCTCACCAACTGTTAGCACTCCAGATGGTCCTTGTCTACCAAAAGTATTGTTACTAAGTCGTTTATACCTGACATTTCATTTACCTGTTCCAACGTTGTCCAAAAATGGTTCTTCCCCGGTCTCTGCACATCATACCTAATAACAGGACAGGATCATTGAATGCGAAGCTCCTAGAGTTTAATCTCACCACTACAGATTCTTGCTTATACTGCATCGAGGATTGGCAACACGTGATTTTTTCTTGCCCAATCTACCAAAGACCTTTGATAACAAATCTCAACTACGTCTCATCATGTTTCTCCTGCATATGAACATGATTTAATTGCAAATAAGGAAACTTGAAATATTTCAAGAATTTTCCAAAGAAATCTTTAACAGACGGTCTTATAACTCAATGCAATCTCTTATGATATAGTTACCTGCCTCGAACAGAACTGATTAGCGTTCATGTTTTTACAGTACTTAGTAAAGAATTTGTCACCGTTTACTACATATTTTTCCCTTCTTCATATCATTCTGGTATCAACCGAACTGAGTCTTCTCTTTCGTCATATGTCTCCCAATTTCGTCCTGGCTAAGTCTACCTGAAATTTTATTACACAACAATGGCTACCAGGCTTTGCCTCCCTATTAGGCTACATGATGACCTTCAGATAAATCTAACTGTTACCATACCATATCTCGCTTTTTAGGCTTGCAGTGATACAGGATCTAATGGCATCCACTGGAATCGATTATTTTCCTTCCAACCTATGCAGGAATCTTGCCTTGTCACTTTCTTTTGACAGTAAGCATATTGTTGTGGCCCACCTCCTCGTGGCTTGGATGGATATTAGGGCAGCGATCGCCTTCCTGGCGATCGCTGCTCCCTAGTAGATAAGTGGCCAGAAACAACGAAACACACATTTCACAGACAGAACACAATACAGGTAGTTCTCGACTTGACGAGTTAATTCGTTCCTAGCCCGCGCTCGTAAAGCGAGAATTTATATCCCATAGATATAAGGTTAAAAATAGGGGTTACGTTCTCAACAATGAAATTAGTTTATGTAGCCTGTAAAATCAAGGAAATAATAATAATAAAGAAATTATTTACGACTTACAAATGTTAAAGAATGTTTATTCTTCATCATCATCATCGACTAAATGCACACTCGTTGATCACTCATTGTTGGCTCGGTACTCGTTGATTTGTTGCAGAAATGCTTCAAGAGGCATTTGTTTCCAAGATGATCTCTTTTAATTATAAATGTCACGATTGCATGCATAAGCATTTTTTAACGGCACACAAAATTGCAACTAACACGATTCGCGTGGAGTAACAAGTTTACGAAGCTTAAAAAAAAAAAAAAAAAAGGAATGAAGAGAAGATTCTGAAATTTTATTTGTTTTTTATGCGAGTGAAGATTCCAGTAAAGGGGAAAAATATTTAACCATAATAAAGTAAAAAACCGCACAATTCCAGCTATCGGTATTTTCGCAAATGCAAGAAGATCCGAGTTTACTACCCGTTTATAATTGCTTGAAGAAACAGAAAAACCCAATAAACCGGAAGGTGCAAATTGTTTTTATTGTTTTATGGTCGTTAGAATCCGTTAGAATCTAACGGAACATATAATGACGATGAAAGTGTAGTGCATTTTAATGATTTCTATTGGTAACTAATACAATTTACAAAACATGCTCACGACCTTTTATGCAAAGTTTGTATGGCCTTAAGGTCACGCGCGTGACCTAAAATGACATTTTAGAGAAATAAATAGCTTAGTTATACCACGAAATTTTAAACTTCCGAGATCATGAAATGAATTTCCAAAAAACAATGTGTTATTGGGATCACATTACGATATTTTCACGATACGATGGTGTCTCTGGAACTGATTAATATCGTAAAGCGGAGCACACTGTATCGTACAGCTACGCACATGGTTTGGAATGCGGTATTTAAGAATGTTTAAAATTCATTCTTTGCAATTAATGTTCATATTTTCGATTTTGTTGATACTTGGGAAAAAAAAACTTGTAAAGCGAGACTGCCTGTACTCATGTCTAGGCATTTTACAGAGGTTTTACATCACTGTGTACCATAGCAGAGTTGAACTAACGTTTAGGTGCCATCCACCCTACATAAAGACACAACACGTCTCCCACCCGACTTCTCGACGCCCCTTTTCTGCTTTACTTCAATCTTGCAAATCGCACTTGTTATTGTCGTTTTAAATATTGGCTTTTCGCCTTGTGCCCTGCTCACTGTCAGCCCAATAAAGTTTCTCGCATCATCGACGGGATTCGAACCTGGGCCTTTTCTACTCGGCGTGAGGAGGATGGTGACGATACCATTGTGTAACCCGCGCAGAGACGGCAATATATTGTGAATTCTGTGATCGGTTTGATGGACGAAAACCTGAATTTCCTTGAGAAAAGCTATGCAATCGTTGCCTAAGACAAACTAAATCAGCCATGTTACGAAAGAGCCCATAAAATTCTTCACGCCACTGACAGGATTGTAACCTGGGCATTTTACATCAACTGTATATTCACTAAGGTATTGCGGCAGGCCTCCAAGTCATGGCTTATTTGATTTATTTCTAAAATCAGTCCTGAGTATACCCTACCATGACACATTGAAGCAGTGATTACTGCTGAACTTGGCCGAACAGAGTATTAATTAATTTATTTATTTTTTTTTTTGCTTAGCTTTAAGTTTCCAATGAGTTTTGGTAGGTTAATGCATACTTTTTTACGTGTATTACTGGTAAAAGCCTGTAAAGATCGCCATTGCTACTGTTTTGACGCGAATATAACCCAGAATACTCTCTTGATGTACCGATTTCGAGACATTCGAAATTTCGATTATACCGTAATTGAGATATAATTTACTTCAACTAAAAAAAAATAAAAAATTATAAGAATACAGTGTTGTTTTTATGTCGTCAGTTCTTTGGTTCGACCTGGTGGCCTCCCACTTCATTTATACTTAATGGCTGGATGAAATCACTCTCTCATGAGTGGAAGTGGCACCTTTGTATGTTTACTCTATGGTAGGTAGTGTGATTCTATAGTTGGCAAATATCAGCAGGGACGGCCCAGGACTTTATAGGGAAGACTAAAGGAATATTCCAAGAAATCAGTAAGCTGTAATCATCATGTAGCAGTAAAAGAATCCACGTTATTTTGAGGGAGATATATCCCCCCTCCACTGTGATCAAACCCAAAACCGGGACCCCTCCAATACGGTGTTCAGGGCTGGATGGGTATTATTATTATTATTATTATTAGCTATATGGTGCAAGGAAGCGAGACTTATGCTGCACCAGCCAAAAAAAAAAAAAAAAAAAAAAATTCCCCAAGTTACCCTGAGAGAGAGAGAGAGAGAGAGAGAGAGAGAGAGAGAGAGAGAGAGAGAGAGAGAGAGAGAGAACTAGAAGGGAACCACCAAGAAAGAGAAGAATGGCGATATCCAGCCCAGGACCCTGGATGTGCCAAGCCCATACTCACCATATGTGAGCCCCTGGGGTTGAATGTTTTGGGCTCTGGCAGGCTCCAACTATTTTTGCCCCATCTGAATCACGTATCATGCTATGACTAATTAGTCATCGATGACCCAATTTTTTCTGTTGACTCCAGCGGCTATCGTCGCCTGTACCAGTCCACCCCTGACTTTGTACATAGCTTTGGAGTACTTTGTATGCCAAACTATATTCTGTTTAGTAGTAATAGTGGCATGTGATGCAAGAAAGCAAGTGTATGAGCTTGTGCAGCATCAGCCAAAAAAAAAAAAAAAAAATCCACACCATTCCTTCCAAATGCCTGTCCAGTTCCTCCTTAAATTTATTCAACCTATCAACTTCCACAACGACAGATGGAAGTTTGTTCCAGCAATTAACCACCCGCTGGCTAAAGGTAAATTTCCGCACATCTATTCTACATCTGTCTTTTCTTAATTTGAATTTATGCCCCCTTAAGTTCCGTAATCTGAACAAGTGGAAGGATCCATCAGAATTCAGCGTGCTCAACCCATTCAAGGCCTTATACAGATCACCACGCAGGTGCCTAGTCTCCAGCCACTGCAATTTGCAGAACTTAAGCCTCTCTTGGTAAGAGGATCCCTTCATTCCCCTCACCAATCTTGTTACCCTTTTCTGTACACGCTCAAGCAAATCTACATCCTTCCTAAAATGAGGCCTCCAGACCTGTACGCAGTACTCAAGGCGTGGCCTGACCATTGTCTTATACAGAGGGACAATCACCTCCTTTTCCCTGCTAGCAAAATTCCTATATACCATTGACAAAACCCCATGACCTGCCCTGGCAGCCTGTCTGCATTGCTCAGAAAACTTCATATCTGACTGCACAATTACTCCCAGGTCTTTTTCATTTTCTACCACCTTAAGTGTAGTACCACACAGTTGGTACGTTTCTCTGTGGTTACTTGTATCAACTGCAAACTTCGACACTAAGCCTGATATACCTTCATCAATATCATTGATAAATATACAAAACAACAGAGGACCCCAACACCGAACCCTGTGGGACTCCACTAATAACATTAGTCCATGAAGAGCAGCACCCATTAATTACCACCCTCTGTCTTATCCCACTCAACCATCCTTTTATCCATTGTAGCAACTTACCCTTAGTACCATTCTGCTCCAATTTGTATAATAGTCTTCCATGCGCAACAGTGTCAAAAGCTTTCCTGAAATCCAAATATATGATATCAAAATTATTTTTTGCATCCAGTTCCTTTGTAACCACATCATAATATCCTATCAAATTTGTCGGACAAGACTTTCCCTTAACAAACCCATGCTGCGTCTGAATTATTGCTGCAGTCTTGTCTAGATGATCCTGCAATGCATCTTTAACCAGTGACTCCATTATTTTACCCTTAACTTTAGTGCGATATAAATAAATTCAGTATATTTGTTTAGCTCTTATGGTCGATTACTTTAGTACCAGTGTAGTGCTTAGTAGCTGACTATATTTGTTTGTCAGGATTGAAGTTAGATTGAACAACTAGATAATAAAATTCAGTTTCTGTTTTTAGACAGTGGTTTTAAAAAATAAAGTACTTTTATTATTCTAAAATAATATTTTGTTTAAATACATTTCGTTTATTTTTTTACCGATATTACGATACTGAAATTATAAGTCTATTATTATTATTATTTTTTTTAATAATTTCCACAACACACCACCAAGTTGGAGAATTTGATAAACAATTTAATTGGCTGCTGAACGGTACATGCATATGACGTTAGATTCGAAGAATATTTATGCGTGAAAAAGGCTTTGTTAAATGAGTGTTACTTTCGAAAGGGCCAGCTTCAATTGCTTATTTATTTATTTTTTGTTAATCTAATACGGTAGTAGTGAACTGCACAAAATCATATTTAGAAAATGCCAACAGACGGTACACCAGCAGTCGGTATTGATCTTGGTACAACTTTTTCATGTGTTGGAGTTCTTCAACATGGAAAGGTAGAAATTATTGCTAATGAACAAGGAAATAGAATTACTCCGAGCTACGTAGCTTTCACTGAAGTAGAGCGATTAGTTGGAGATCCTGCATTAGCTCAGATTGCTTTAAATCCTGAAAATACCATTTTCGATGCTAAGAGACTCATTGGGAGAACCTATTATGATCCTAAAATTCAAAGAGATATACAGCACTGGCCTTTCAAAGTACTCAATGACAACGGCAAGCCCCAAATTGCGGTTCACTTTAAAGGTGAGACTAAACGTTTTACTCCCGAACAAATTAGCTCTATGGTGTTATCAAAGATGAAGGATATTGCAGGAAACTACTTGGGGCAACAAGTTAAAAATGCCGTAATTACTGTGCCAGCTTATTTTAACGATTCTCAAAGACAAGCCACAAAGGACGCTGGAACTATTGCTGGATTCAACGTGTTGAGGATTATCAACGAACCTACTGCCGCTGCTCTTGCGTATGGATTAGACAAGGGTCTGAAAGGTGAGAAAACAATTTTGATTTTTGATCTAGGTGGAGGTACTTTTGATGTGTCTATTCTTACAGTTGATGAAGCCCAGCTTTTTTCTGTTCGCGCAACATCAGGTGACACGCACCTCGGCGGAGAAGATTTTGACAACAGAATGGTCGATTACTTCGTTGAGGAATTCAAAAGGAAATCTAAAAAGGATATCCGTAACAGTCCACGTGCTCTACGTCGTCTTAGGACTGCCTGCGAACGAGCAAAGAGAACACTTTCTAGTAATACCGAAGCTGGAATAGAAGTCGATGCCCTTGTTGACGGTGTTGACTTCTACACGAAAATCAGCAGAGCACGTTTTGAGGAGCTGTGTATGGATTTGTTTCGTTCTACTCTTGCTCCAGTAGAACGCGCTTTAAATGACGCTAAAGTAGACAAAAATAAAATTGACGATGTGGTTCTTGTAGGAGGTTCCACTCGCATTCCAAAAATACAGAAACTATTGAAAGAATTTTTAAACGGCAAAGAACTTTCAATGTCGATTAATCCAGATGAAGCCGTAGCTTATGGTGCCGCCATCCAGGCAGCCATAATAACTGGCGTCAAAAGCGTACAAGATGTAGTACTCATTGACGTTGCACCTCTATCCATGGGAATCGAGACAGCGGGAGGAGAGATGTCAAATATTATTACAAGAAATACTACAATTCCTTGCTCTCGGTCAAAGTTTTTCACGACTTATTCTGATAATCAACTTGGTGTAACCATTCAAATATATGAAGGAGAAAGAGTTCTGACGAAGGATAATCACTTGTTGGGGGTATTTGATCTAATGGGTATTCCACCAGCCCCTCGAGGTGTACCTCACATAGAAGTTACTTTCAATGTTGACACTAATGGTATATTAGACGTGTCTGCCGAAGACAAAAGCTCCGGTAAGTCCGAGAAAATTCGCATTACTAACGATAAAGGTCGATTGTCGACGGAAGAAATTGAAAGAATGGTTGCCGAGGCTGAACGATATCGTAAAGATGATGAGGCAATACAAGGTAAAATTCGTTCTAAAAACCAGTTGGAAGCTTATGTATATAACGTAAAGCGTGCATTGGAAGAATCTGGAAATGCGCTCACATCGTCAGAGAAAAACAACGCTTTGAGAAAATGTGATGAAGTTATAAGTTGGCTCGATAATAATACTCTAGCCGATAAAGAAGATTATGAAAACCAGTACAAAAACTTACAAGCAGAATGTAGTCCAGTAATGACAAAACTGCACCAAACAGATAAAACAAAAACAACACAGGGACCCAAAATTGAAGAGGCTGATTAATCCAAAGTTACTATGTTTACAAACTTACACATGTGTGTACAGAAGTAAGTTTATTTTGAGAAATTTCCCAACTCAGAAGAATGAAAGAAAGCTATATTCTATGCATTAAAATGAAATTATTTATATACTCATATAGAAGTCTTATCTGTTTCTGTCTCATTGTGTGATCGTTGGTGTTATTATTGTAATATTACTAGTACTGAGCTGCATAAAAATATATATCTATACTGCTAGTTAGGGGATATAACCAGAAATTATATCCCTTAAATTATATGGGGAGAGATATACAGATAGCGTTATTCTTTTCATAAATACAGTGTACGTTTTTTTTTTTTTTTTAAAGTCTAAGTGGTTCTGGTGGTACAGAGAAAGGAAAATAAGGAGACACTGTTTCCTCATAAGGTTTGGATCACAGCCAAAACTAGGATTCCTGTGATCCAGTCAACAAGTTTTTTTTGTATTTTTTAACCCTCCATATATAAACATTATAAATTAATGGTCAATAATAACTAATGAAATACAGCAAAATGATTGTCTCACTCATTTATTTAGTCTTATTTCAAAGGTAAAAAAAAAAAAAACCCGATAAATACTATATACACCAATGATCAAAAATATTATGACCAGCGAGTTGAAGCAACTGCAGGTGAACTACGGCGCGTGCGGGGACACGGTATAAAAAACACCTGATACTGAATTCCGTTAATCAGTGTTACTCTTGTTCTTCAGATGGGAAAGGCAGCTGACTTAAGCGAGTTTGACAAAGGCTAAATTGCAATGGCCAGATGACTGGGTCAGAGCATATCCAAAACGGCATGACTGGTGGGGTGCTCATGGTCAGCTGTGGTTCTTGTAGGAACAAATTAGAGGAGGAAAAACCCACGAACTAGCGGTGTGGATGACCACGGCTCATTGCTCAAGGTGAGCGAAGACTCTCCCAGATGGTACATGGCAACAGAAGGGTGACTGTGGTGCAACGTTCTGGTAATTGGAATGCTGGTGAAGGGAGTAATGTGTCACAACACACAGTACATCGAACCCTGCTGAAAATAGGGCTGTGTAGCTGCAGGCCACTCAGAGGGCCCATGCTAACCACTGTTCACCAGCGACAACACTTACAATGGGCACATGAGCATCAAAACTGGACCTTGAGTGATTGGAAGAGGTTGTCTGGTCTGATGAATCACATTTCCTGTTGCACCATGTGGATGGCCAGGTATGTGTGTATCATTTACCCGGGGAAGTGATGGCGCCTAGATGCACCGTGGGATGAAAACAAGTCTGTGGCGGTGGTATCATGCTTTAGGCGATGTTCTGCTGGGATACCCTGGGTCCAGTCATCCATGTGCCGGGCATGCTGATGTCTACTAACTACCTAAACATCATTGCTGACCAGGTACACCCTTTCAAGGCAACAGTCTTCCCTTCTAGCGGTCTTTCAGGAGGATAATGCACCATGCCACACTGCCCAGATTGTTCGAGACTGGTTCGCGGAACATGAGGAAGACTTCCAGGTATTGCCCTGGACTCCAAATTCTCCAGACATCAATCCCATTGAGCATCTGGGGTTGGAATAGCAACACAAACCCTGATCCCTGATCTGCGGCATCTCAACCATAAACCTTACAGTAGTTAAAGGATCTGCTGGTTATGTGTTTGTACCAGATACCACAAGACACATTTAGAAATCTTGTAGCATCCATGCCTTGCCAGGTACGAGCTGTTTTGGCTATAATTTGGAATGATTTCTTGGCACGTGGGGACAAACATCATATTAGGTAGGTGGTCATAATGTTTTGGCTCATCGGTGTGCATACATATACATATATAGTGTTCTCCCCATAAAATTTTGCCAGCTGGGTGGCATTATGAAGTAGCCAGGTGGGGAAGTGTAATACTTTGCAATATTATAAAATTTTCATTATTTATAAATGTGACTTAAGCGATCCATAACAAAAATTATTTGCACAATTTAACATTATATGCTCCTGTTGCATTGATCTGGATTGCATAGTACATTTGAATTAATATTGATAGAGATCAGTACCATATGGTACTGCAGGCATCATTAAATTTTAGCCAGGCGGTCAGTTAGATATATATATATATATGTTATTAGAGTTATTTGAGAGGTTTCTGTTTTAGTGTAAAACTACTAGCCTCAGGGGCAGGGCCTTCAAATTTACATATGAAGAAAATTTTAAAGGTGGTGGCAAATTGCAATTGCCTGACCCTGTATATATGTATTTTTATAAATTTTGTACACATTGTGTATTGTGGTCATAGGCAATTGTCTAGCTAAGAGGAGGTGACATTGGGATAGAAATAGACACTCCTACCCTTGTATTGCAGTAATAGCCCAAGTGTGGAAAAAATTTTAGTTGTAGGAAAGTAAACAGTATGTGATTGAAGAATATAAAGCTGGTGCTAGCACATAAAAAGCATATACCTGTGTGCACACAACATTGCAAGTCACATGACCACAGTTGTGGATATAAATGCAGCAGAACAACCTTTCTAGTATCAGTTAAGCATACAAACTGTAGCAAGAATGGGGGAAAAGGAGTGATCTAATGGACTTCGAACGTGGCATGGTAGTAGGTGCTAGATGTGCTGGACAAAGCATCTTTGAAACAGTAGTTCTCCTGAACTTTTCACGCACCACAGTTTCAAGGGTGTATTGAGAATGGTGCTACAAACTGAAAACATCCTCAACAGCACTCCTGTGGAAGAAAATCGCTTGTTGATGAGAGAGATCAGAGGAGGATGGCTAGAATTGTGCAAGCAAACCGACGGGCCACGATATCGCACATCACGTCAGAATACAACCTTGGTGTGCAGAACAAAATATTGCAACGGACCACTAGTTGCACTTTGTTGTGAATGGGCTACAACAGCCAACGGCAACATCACATACTTTTGTTTTCAATGAAGAACGAGAGAGCACGCCTCCTATGGTCACAGCAACACCAGCACTGGACTATTGAGGATTGGAAAACAGTTGCTTGGTCTGACGAGTCCAAGTTCCTGGTGCATCATGTTGATGGAAGGTCAGAATTTGATGAAAACATGAATCCATGTACCCGTCATGTCTGATTATTACTGTGCAAGATGGTGGGGGCAGTATTATGGTGTGGGGAATGATTTCTTGGCACACATTGGGTCCATTGATATCCATAGATTCACACCTAATGTTACATCATACCTAAACATCGTTGCTGACCAAATGCATCTGTTCATGTTGACAGTTTATCCTCAGTCAGATGGTTACTTCCAGCAGGATAATGTGCTGATGCACAAAGCCCGATTCACTATGGAATGATTCCAGGAACATGACAATGACTTTTCTTTGCTGCAGTGGCTCGCTCAGTCCCCAGATCTCAATCCTATTGAACATCTTTGGGATGAGCTGGAAAGGGCTGTTCGCTGCAGCCCTACACCTCCATTGAATCTCAAGGAACTGTGTGATACAGTCATGTCTGCATGGTACTCCATTCCTGCATAACGTTGTCAGCATCTTGTTCAATCTATGCCTAGACAAATTCAGGCTGTTTTAAAGGCTAAAGGAGGGCTCAACATGCTACTAGGTAATAACACCTAGTAGCGTGTAAAGTGGCAGCACAGTGTATAAAGTTAGCACCAGCTTTATATTCTTCAGTCATATACTGTTTTTTTCCAAACTCTGGGCTATTACTGTAATATGAGGGCAGGAGTGTATTTCCGTCCTTATTTTGCCTGCTCTTAGCCAGCTAGACAATTGCCTATAACTATAATACGCAATGTGTACACAAATTATAAAAAATAATTTGATAAAAAAAGTGAAAATATGATGCAAGGAAGCCCGAGGCTTTAGCTGCACCAGCCAAAAAAAAAAAAAAAAAAATTCTGAGTTACCCTGAGAGAGAGAGAGAGAGAGAGAGAGAGAGAGAGAGAGAGAGAGAGAGAGAGAACATGACTCAAAAGTAGAAGGGAATCACCAAGAATGATGATATCCAGCTCAGGACCCTGGGTGTGCCAAGCTCATACTCACCAGATGTTGAACCCCTGGGGTTCTTTTTAAATCCCACATTCATATAGCCTTGGTTTTTATATGTTAGTTATAGCTCTGGTTTGGACCATTAATGCTTACTTTAGGAGAATGCACTTCACATCTTCAACATGTTAAAAGAAGAAAGGCTTAAGTTTTGCAGATTACAGTGTTTGGAGACTAGGCACCTGTGAGGTGTATAAAGCCTTGAATGGTTTGAGCATGCTTGATGCTGATGGTATTCTTCCTCTTGCTCAGAATAATCACCTGAGAGGGCATAAATTCAAATTGAGGAAAGACAGTTGTAGGATAGATGTGCAGAAGTTTGTCTTTAGCCAGCAGACTTCCATCTTTTGTTGTGGAACTCGATAGCTTAAATAAATTTAAGGCTGAGCTGGACAGGTATTTGGAAAGAATGGAGAGATGAAATCTGAGCTTTTTTTTTTTTTTTTTGGCTGATGCTGCATAAGCTTGCTTTCTTGCATTGTATGCCTCTACTAATGCTACCTCAATAAAATTGGAACCCAAAACCATTTTATTTTCACATGATCTGTGTTGCAAAGGTCATCTGCAAACAGAAATTTTATCCACAGTTAACTTATTAACAAAGTAATCAGTGTGCACAGTTTGTTATATTTCATCTATTAATAAGAGTATAATTTCCCAATGCTGCCTTTAAATCATTCGGAAAGGGTGGAGGGGGTGATCCCGAGGTGCTATAAGATGTTGGGGCTCATTGCTACAAAATTTTATTTATATTTAAAATTTAAGTAATAAGTGAGAATATGTAAACTGATCACTTATGCAACTGCAATTTCCAACGTTTCGAATACAATTTCTAAGACTTTCTTTTATTATTATCATTTATTTAATTTTTTGAATATTTTAATATTTCCCGGCTAAAGCTTAACTGCTATTATCACTGGTCTGAAATTCTGAATCTCCGCATGTCTACAGAATTATTATCCCATACATATCTTTTTCATAAAATATAACCCCATCACTTTACTTCATTGCATAATTTTTTTTTTTTTATGAAGAAAGTATGGTTTCCTTTTTCATGTTGCATAAGTGATTAGTTTGTAAAAATGTTTAAGCCACTGATGAAGAACAAATTGTATAAAGAAGCAAATGTAAAAACAGAAAATATGTAATTATTAATTTTAGAATGCAGAATTAGCAGATTTTGAAAATATTTAGAAAGGTATTTTCAATACTAGGAAATATCTCTCTAACAATTTTAACAAAAATTTGGTAACTACTCTAATGCTACTGGGAGCTAGAATGCCACCTTGTCATCATTCTCAAGCCAGAGATTTTATATTTTAAGCTGAACCTTGATCCAAAGAATTGTTTTAAAAAATAAGGATGTATTAATTTTTTTTGAACAATGTTCATTAATTGCTGTAATAATTTATTTGAAAAAAAAAAAAAAAAAAAACAGAAATGGAAATATAGGGTTAGACGTTTGCTGTTCTCTCTGTTGCTGTTAAACTGTTTTGTCCACTTATTATTATTAGCTGTATGGCGCAAGGAAGTCTGAGGCCTATGCTGCACCAGCCAAAAAAAAAAAAAAATTCCAGAGAGAATCACCAAGAAAGAGAAGAATGATGATACTCACCAGATGTGAGCCCCTGGGGATATATTCATCATGTTTGTGTTTGTAACAAAGCAACCAAGGCCATGAGGCCATTATGTCATGTGTATGCTATGCTTAGTTTTTTTTTTTTTTTTTTTCTGGATGAAAATCTGAAGTAGGAGAAAGAGGGTATTAAAATCATGCTTTAAAACTTGAAACAGACTAATTTGATGATGAAACACCTCTGGGCATTTTCTGTCTCCTTTTGGATTGTATTCCATAGTATTTTTAATGTATATTCTCTTGTGGTTTTGGTTTTTCTCCATATATTTTAGTTTCCTTGTTTGTGTAGTCATATAATTCCTAATAATGGTCTGAGAAATCTCATATGTACTACCTCTAGCTCTTGTTTCTCTCTTTTTTGAGATTATGTTTCACTTATAAATCTTTGCATCAACTGTTGAGGTGACACTGTGCAAATTTAATGAAGTCTGTTGTTTATTTGTTAATTGAAGCTTATTTCATTTTCAAAAATAATTTTACTGCTTTCTTAAAGGTTTCGATTTTCTTACTATTGTTAGGATATAAATTTCACAAGACCACATCTCACCTCAAAATTCAGTGCAATTAAAGCTCAAGAGTTGAAATGTTAATTTAATTAACATTTCAACCTGAAGATTTACAGAGTTTCCCATATCCAAAGATTTCATTTTATACTAAATAAGCTTCTCCCTCATTGGAAGCAGTTGTTGGGTGGAATATCACATACACTGCCATTACAAAAGTATAGTGCTCTGAATATGATACACTAGACTTCACCATCCAGAGTACACACATAAATTGCGACTCCATGCACCTGGGTTCCAGGATACCACTATGATCCTGGTCATATATTATCAGTCTGATAGTTGATGAGCTACCATTCTTTACTGTATGTTATTAAATCTATTTGTTACACTGTGATTAGCATGATGAAACTTTTTTTTTTTTTTTTTTTTTTTTTCCCCCACAGCAGAAATTTATTCCAGAAAACAGAAGTAGAGGAAATGAACAAAGATGAATTCTAGTTTGATTAAAATTGAGAATGAATAATGTTTGAACAATGTTTGGTTAATGTATATTTTTGAACTGGCTTGGAAAATGGAAACTGAAGTGATGGGGGGGATAAATTATTGTGGGCATTAGTTTTTGGACACTGTCCAAAAACTAATGCCCACAATAGTGCATTATTTTTTGGACACTGTCCAAAAACTAATGCATTGGCCTACTATGAGTGGAATAATGCTACTTGAAATTAGACATGCGCAAGTCCTTTTCCCCAAGTTTACTAATAATTAAAATGCTTTTAAAGATGATATAATTTTGCATCACTCAAAAATAAGTACCTTTAAACAAAAAAAAAGCTAAAAATGTGACTCTTTAAAATCTTTACTTAAACTCTTTAAAAATGTGACCTTTATCAAAATATACTATTTTTCTGTCCATCCATCTATTTCATGTAACAACTATACTTCCAGTTGCCAGATTGAACAAGAAGAAGGATATATGAGATTTTATCTTTGGCAAAGGATGCAAAGAAAAACAAGAAGGACTTCTTTACTTATGTAAACTCTAGAAGGAAGGGGATGAATCAGATTGGTCCGCTTGATATTGATGGTTCGATTGTTGATGATCCTGCTCGGGTAGATGACAAACTGAATGAGTATTTTTACATCTACAGAATTCCTCACACATGAGGAATTCTGTAGGTAAGTAGAGGCCAGAATCTTATCAAACTCTAATAGGGGGCTAAATGATTTTGTAATAACTGAGAGCAAAGTGGAGGAAAAATTGTTGAAGTTAAACATAAGAAAGGCACCTGGGGTGGATGGGATCTATCCAGTTATATTAAAGGAGGCAGCAAAGGAAGTAAGCAAATCCTTAGCCATAATTCTGAGAACATCATTGGACTATGGAGGTTTCCACAGACCGAGATGTGCAATTTTTACCACAGACCGAGATGTGCAATTTTTACCCAATTCATAAAGGGGGATCAAAGCGTGACAAAGTAATTACAGACCTGTTAGTTTAATTTTTGTTCTGGGGAATATAACAGAGTCACTGGTTAAAGAAGCATTGCAGGATCCTTTAGACAAGACTGTAGTTATAATTCAGATATAGCATGGGTTTGTTAAGGGGAAGTCTTGTCTGACAAATTTGATTGGATACTATGATGTGGTTACAAATGGAACTGGAGGCAAAAAATAATTTTGATATCATATACTTCGATTTTGAGAAAACTTTTGACACTGTTACACATGGAAGACTACTGTACAAATTGGAGCAGTATGGTATTAAGGGTAAGTTGCTTCAATGGATAAAGGGATGTTTGAGTAGGAGAAGATAGAGTGGTAATCAATGGGCACTACTCTTCGTAGACTAATATTATTAGTGGACTCCCCCAGGATTTGGTGTCAAGACCATTGTTGTTTTCTATATTTATCAATGATATTAATATCCAAGTTTGCAGATGATACAAAGTTCGGCAGGGTTGTTAATGACAGTATTCAGCTTCAACAGGATCTAGAAAACTTGGGCAGATGAGCTGAGAGGTAGCAACTGAAGTTTAACATTGACAAATGCAAAGTAATGCATATGGGTAGCAGTAATCCCAGAGTAATGTATCAACTGTGTGGTACTACACTCAGGTAGTAGAGAATGAAAAAGACCTGGAGGTAATTATGCAGTCAGATATGAAGTTTTCTGAACAGTGCAGACAGGCTGTCAGAGCAGGTCATGGAATCTTTTCAATGATATACAGGAATTTTGCTAGAAGCAATAAGGACATGATCATCCCTTTGTATAAGGAGTGGTCAGACCACACCTTGAGTACTACATACAGGTTCTGGAGGCCTCATTTTAGGAAGGATGTAGAGCTGCTAAAATAAGTACAGAGAAGGGCGAGAGGGACAATGGGTTGCTCCTACCAAGAAAGGCTTAAGTTGCAGCATACTGAATGAGGTGTACAAAGTCTTGAATGGTTTAGCAAGCTCAATACTGATGGGATTCTTCTTTTTGCACAGATTATGCACCTGAGGAGGCATAAATTCAACCTGAGGAAAGAAAGTTATAGAATAGATATGTGGAAGTTTGCCTTTAGCCGGGAGGTGGGTGATTGCTGGAACAAACGTCCATCTTACATTGCGGAAATTAATTGCTTAAATAAATTCAAGGAAGCACTGGACAAACTTTTAGAGCAAATGGATGGGTAAAATGGAAAGGGGTGTTTTTTTGGCTGATGCTGTATAAGCTTGCTTTCTTGCATCTTTATGCCTCTACTAATGCTAATTTTGCCTATCCAAAGGCGCCTCCGTAGCCAGGTGGGAAGGAGCAGCAGTGCGTAGCACATGCTTCTTGATTAGACCGGGGTTCGAGCCCGTCACCACCAAATACGGAGGATGCGGAAAGGTCAGGGAATGACCACCGCATATCCCAGAGCAATATGGCCTTAGTTGCTAATGCTCCTAAAAACCAAATAACAAAACAAACAAAAAACAAAACAGCCTATCCAAAATTTCATTAAAAATTGGATAAATAAAAATCTGACAATTATTATTTTTTCTCCATACGTATTATTTACACTATCCACGTTAGTGATGGCAACATGATGCAAGAAAACAAAGTTAGAAGCCAAAAAAATATATCATTCTAAAAGAAGTAGGTGTACAGGTATTTCAAGAAGGGGAAATTGTGGAGTGTAATCTCCAAACCAATTCTGAACAGTAACAGTAGAAAAATGTTTTTTGTCCAAATAGTAGCAGAGCATTCTGATCTCTTATCAAAGCAATTTGCTGCAACTTCCATCCACCTATTCTCCCACCTCTGTTACAATCTAATAGTCTATTGCATCCTGAGATAAAGCCAACTTACCATTATCCTACTCTTCCCTACTTTTCTTCTAACTCTTAGATCATGGAAAACCACTTCCTACCATACCAAATACACACTATTCAATACTTCCAATGGCCTTCTTGACATAAGAACGTTAAAATCTTGATACCTTTCTTATCTTGTTCTCAAAACCTATACTGCTGTTTTGCATTTCCATTTTAAACTTTGTTATTCCACTGTTTTTCCTTTTGCATGGAAATTTGCTCATATCTAGCCAGTTCCTAAAAATGATAATAAATCCCTTCATTCTGATTGTTCCACTGCACTTATCTCTTTCCAAAGTAATGGAGAATACCATCAACAGCCAACCCTTAAACCATCTTGAAACCTTCAAGCTGATCAATGATCACCAATATCACCCGCAGGGGCTCACATCTGGTGAGTATGGGATTGGCACACCCAAGGTCCCGAGCTGGATATCATCATTCTTCTCTTTATTGGTGATCTCTCTCTCTCTCTCTCTCTCTCTCTCTCAGAATTTTTTTTTTTTTTTTTTGGCTGGTGCAGCATAAGCCTCAGGCTTCCTTGCACCATATGGCTAATAATAATAATAATAATAATAATAATAATAGGAGTTGTTGTATTACCATAGATTTTACAATTTAGAAATTGTAAAATCTGTGGTAATATTTAGTTCGCTTTTAACATATCCAATTCAAATTTTTTAGCTCATATATGACAAAAAAAGTCCAGAGGACAAATAACTTAAATCTAAAATGATATAAATGCCAGCTTAATTGAAACACCCTGTATCTATATTAAACAGAAATAATACCTTTACTTAGAAATTTTAGGTTAAACATTAAAATGACAGCAGCACTTATATATATTTTTTATTACACAGGTAATAGCAAACACAAGTTTGCTATTGCCTATTTATGGGGAGGGGAAGAGAGCATGATATGAATCTCTCAAGTTGTGAAGCTAGAGTTTTTGCTAAGTTACCTCATTATCACACTAGAAATGCAGAAATTTTCAGAAAGAAATACACTGAGTGATCACTGAATTATGACCACCCCTATGAAAACTGAATGTGACCCGTTGACCACGTGATGTACGAGAGTGCTCAGTTAGTCAACCTGTGTAGCATAGATAAGGTGTCAGTGGTTCGGCAGGTAGTAAAATTCTGAGTGTGATAAAAGTAAAGAGTTATCAGACTTTGATAAAGGACAGATTGTAGGAGCTCGACAAGCTGGTGCCTCAATTTCCCAAAGAGCTGAACTGGTGGTTTGAGAGCCGCTGTTGTTGAAGTGTACCAGGACTGGCGTCAAAATGGTCAAACAACGACCAGACAGCAAAACTGCAAAGGTCAGTGAAAGGTTGATGTTAGAGGTGAGCACCGGGCCCAACAACTCATACAGGCAAACAGGTGCACCACTCTTGAAGAGTTGACTACCCAATACAACCTAGAACAATATCTGGCATGACCACGCATCGCACACTCGCATGTATGGGCTATACCAGCAGATGACCCCTACAGCATCCTCTCCTAACCAAGGTTTATCGGCGTAAAAGACTCACCTGGTGCAAAGAGCATGCAAGTTGGATGTTAGAAGACTGGAAGAAGGTGTGCTGGTCGGATGAGTCACATTATTTACTCCACACTGTGGATGGTCGTGTACGGATTCGGCATCAACATGAGGCTCTTCATCCATCATGTTTGGTATCAAAAGTGCAGTCCGGTGGAAGCGGTTGTATGGTGTGGGGCATGTTTCACTGGCAGGACCTTGGATCCCTGGTGCATGTGGAACAACGTATCAGTGGTCTCTGCTATCGTCAACTGCTTCCTGACTGTATATACCCCGCTATGTTGCACTTTTACCCCGAATGGCAATGGTGTCTTCCAAGGTGACAATGCGCTGAGCCATCGGGCACTTGATGCACAGGAATGGTTTGAGGAACAGTTCTGACTTCCAGCATATTGATTGACCTCCGAATTTCCCCGATATCAATCCCATGGAGCACTTGTGGGACACTATGGAAAGGCATATCCGATGTCTGGATACACCAATCACCTCCATTAAACACAGCTTGGTCGGCTATATCTCCCGAATGCTTCCGACACCTTGTTGAATCAATGCTATGTCAGGTAGCTGCTGTACTTAGGACCAAAGGAGGACCTACAGAGTATTAGGTAGGTGGTCATAATTCAGTAATCACTCATCTTGCTACAGTAATTTAACTAATTAGAATAAACATTGGGGTTTTCAATATCATAAATTTTCAGAGCTCACATTGTGCATTTGGTATGTCTTCTCTTTATGAGTTAAATTATTAGTGGGTTGTCAGTTATTTGTATTATTAGCTATTATTATTATTAGAAAGAGAGAGGGGGGGGAATCACCAAGAAAGAGAAGAATGATGATATCCAGCTCAAGACCCTGGGTGTGCCATGCTCATACTCATCAGATGTTAGTCCCTGGGGTGAGTTGCTGCAGGGGCACTTTGCCTCCAGCAGTAAAACTACTATTCTGCCAGGTCCATGTCAAGAAGTCAGGAACTCTCTTTGGTATGGTTGATAAAATAGTTATGTGGAGGCCTTTTATAAATTTTGTTGGAGGGGAGATTTATTGTTTCACCTATGCTTGCTTCCTACTGATGAAGTGAAAAAAACTTTCTAAAATGATTGACTGGAATTGGGACCACATTTTAACTCTATCTAGTACAGTGTGATTTTTGTTTCATTAATAGTAGGATGCAGCCTCACAGACCACCATCTTATTTTCACATCTGATGCTTGTAGGTTTTCTTAGAAAATGGTTTATTACAATAGCAATATATTTTGACGTATGTATTTGATTACTTTAATAGAAAAGTATTCACTTTTTGTTTTTTTATTTCATTTTACTAGTGTTGTTAAAATAAATAAATAAATGTTCGTTTACATTCTGGACAGCCAAGGCCAGAAGAGTTTACAACTTTGTTCACTAAGGAGGTTAAGGTAAGCTGAGCCAGATAACAAAAAGTCTTTGTCTGAAAATGCAAGGAATTCTTTACTTGTGTTAACACTAGAAGGAAAGGGATGAAAAGTTATCAGTTGATAACTATCCTGATGATAAACATTAATGAACCTGTTCAGGTTACTGACGAATTGAATAAATATAATCTACATTCACATGTGAAGAAATTTTTAGGGATGGAGATACCAGAAGTAAACTTAATTCAAACTGGGGACAAAATGAATTGGTAATAACTGCAATGAAAGTGGAAGAGAAACTGTTGAAGTTAAAAGTGAATAAGACTTGTAGGGCTGGCAGAATCTATCCAATTAGTATTAGTAGTAGCAAATGATGCAAGAAAGCAAGTTTTTACAGCATCAACCAAAAAACAAAAAAAAAATCCTTCCAATAGTTGTCTAGTGCATCCTTGAATTTAGTTAAGCTATCAACATCCACAACAGATGGAAGTTCGTTCCAGCAATCAACCACCCACTGATTAAAGGCAAACTTCTGCACATATATTCTGAAACTGCCCTTCCTCAGTTTGAATTTATGTCCCCTCTTGTGCATAGTCTAAGCAAGAGGAAGAATCCCATCAGCATTGAGCTTGCTCAATCCATTCAAAGCCTTAAACACCTCAACCAGATCACCTTGCAGGTGCCTAGTCTCCTTATCCCTAATTATAGTGAAAGAAGCAACAAACAAGGTAAGAAAACCTTTATGGTAGCATCCTTAAATCCAAAGGAGCTGGATTTAATGATCTTAATTCTACAGATTGAAGATGTGCAAATATCTGTCCCATTCATAAATTGGGGTGAAAGGCTGAAATGAGTATGTACAGACCTGTATGCTTGACTTTTGTTTCAGGAAAAATAATGAAATCCACAGCATGGATTTGTTAAGGAGAGATCTTGTCTGACCAGTTTGATTACACATCGTCTCGATGCTGGTCTTGGCGCATTATAGCCTTAGTAGCTGATGCGCCAATAAAACCAAAAAAACCCAAACCCAAACTCGTCTCGATGCAGCAATAGAGAAACTGGATGCAAAAAAACAATTTTGACAACATATATTTAGATTTCAGCAAAGTTTTTGACACAGTTTCACATGAGAGATGGCTTTAAAATTTGTAGTAGTGTGGATTAGGGGAAAATTACTGCTATGGATAAAGGGATGATTGAGTCACAGAAGACAGAGGGTAGTTATAAATGTGCACTACTTTTCTTAGACTAATGTTATTAGTGGGATCCTTCATTCACTGCTAGGCGATATTCTTTTCGATATTTATAATAGTATAGATGAAGGCATATCAAGTTCAATTTGCAAATCAAACTGAAATTTGCTGATGATAGAAAGGGTGGTTAATGACAGGAATTGGGGAATGCTACTGCAACAAGACCTAAAAAAAAAAAAAAAAAAAAATGAGGTAGATGGGCTGTGAAGTAGCAGTTGAGGTTTAATGTTAAGAAATGCAAAGTTCTGTACTTGGATAGCAGTAATCCCAGAATAATATATCAATTGGGTATCATAGTCAAGATGATGCAAAATTATAATAATTAAGGGTAATTGTACAGTCCAACATCAAAATTCTCTGAGCCATGTAGACTGCCAGCTTATCAGCTTACATGAATTTTTCTTTTAATGTACTTTGGAGAAATTTAGTCAAATTTCCATATGTAATAACAAAGATCTCAGTTTTTTTAATGCTGCCATCATAACTATAGTAGAGAGAAAAACAACAAGCAGCTCAGGGTCACTCACTAGGTCTTCTCTTCCATAGAATTAGTAAGAGTGGAAAGTCAAGTACATGACCTAGAACACCTGTTGTTTCTCTCCCTGCTTTAATCTTGCACTGATGAGCTGCATGACTAGTGGAGAGAATTTATACAGGCCAGTCAAGGTCATCCGCTAGCTATTCCTTGACACATTCACAGTACAGTTACACTCATTCTCATCAATTTGGTCTAAGAGCTATTCTGTTAGAAATGCACTGCTTATATAAGCAATTGGTAACATGAATTATGTGAGTGAAAGTTATATGGAATGAGACAGAAGACTGAATATAGTGACTGACCTTGCCCCACCTATAGAAATTCTCTAGTGCAGTGTTTCTCAACCTGTGGTCCATGAGTTAGTTGTAGGTGGTCCGGGGAAAGATAATTTTATTGTAAGTAGACACAAATATAAATGAACTTTGTAGAAGAAAGCAGGCACAACCATCACATTAAACTTTTAAAGCCCTTTTTTACTTCTATTTTTTCAATAAAAAATATCACAAAATATAAATTTTTCTTTCTTTTAAAATTTCCCTGTAAAGAGGCCCTACCCGGTGGTCCGTAGTAAGTAAAGAATGCTTAAAGTGGTCCGTGAATGATAAGAGTTTGAAAAGCACTGCTCTAGTGATTAGTTATAATAGAAGCAAAAAGCTTGATTGAATTAAATCTATTGCTTGTGTTCAGAGCCACTTTTCATGGAAGAGATTAACCATAAATTTAATTTAATGCCTGGTGTGTGGGTACAGCTGGTCAATCTCTCTTTGCTCTCTCTCAGTTGTTCTGTGGTAACATCATATTCATGATCTCATGCAAGCACTGTATGGCCAACTACATAGCTGTAATTTTTAAGAGAAGTTTAATACTAAGTTATGAAGTTTGCTGAATAAGTGATAACACTAAAAGAGAGAAATTCCAAGTTTGTTATAATATAGCTAAAATTATATGATCTCAGAGAAAGTATAGAGATTTTCGGGACTACCATGTCCTTTCGTCATCTTCCATGGCCAACAAAATTTAAACTGCATGGATAATGTAATGATCTTAATTCTCACAACAAGACAAACTTGCTTCTGCAATGAGTTATCCTGGTATTTGCACTACTTTCAAACAGATGGCCTTGCAAAAAGTTTGACTATTTCTTTAAAAGGCTGCTATGATTGTTTCAGGGCTGACCAGTCCCTCGTCAGATATCAGGCAGTTTCTAATGACAACACTCAACCAAAACATAGCTAACTATATTACAGAATTTATATACTGCATGGCAGCTCATGTCAAACAACTTCTTTACAACTTTTGTCTACACGTTGCCACTACAGACCAGTTACTAACTGATGAAGGACCAGTTGATCCTCTAAGAGCACTCTCATCTTTTAAACAAATAACCGCTTGATCTTTTTGGCAAAGCTTTTTGTTTAAAATTATTACAACACCAGGGCAGCTCATTATGAAGGCAAAGTTCATTCTTCTGCAAAGCATTACATTATGTTTAAGCTGTTTTTGCAGTCCACTAGGTTTAAAGAACAAAGTAGTACTGCCAACATATTATGAAGACAGAAATGTCACTGTTTTTTGCATTAACAATTTAGAAACAATTATGTTACTCTCTGGTTCATCAGTATTTAACAGTACACTGCTATACTATACATGGTTAGTGCTCCACATGGCCAGTCTGGAAAGTTTTGGCCTGTATCTCTTATTTCATTATCACAGTGGTGTGACCTGCTGAACAGGAAAGTAATTATTAACCCAATACTTACAAAAGTGGTAGCGCGTAGTTTTAATTCTTGGAAAATTTCTACAAAAAATTATTAAATGCTGCTGGAAAAAACACTATAAATATAAAAATGTTAACATCAAACTATTAGTCACTTCCATCCATTTAAGTTAATAAAATCACTTTAGTTAAGCTAAGCTATATATACGATCTAGTAAAATCACTTTAAAAAAAAAAAAAAAAAAAATCACAGCAACAGGTATGTCATGGACAGATTATGCTGATAAATTTTAGTATTAGTAGTAGCAAATGATACAAGAAAGCAAGCTTATACAGCATCACTCAAAACAAAAAACCCTCCCAATTTCACCTATCCATCCATTCCCCTCCAACAGTTTTTCTAGTTCTTCCTTGAATTTATTCAGGCTATCCACTTCACAATCACAACATCAGATGTACGTTTGTTCCAGCAATAATCAATCACCTGTTGACTAAAGGCAAACTTCTACACAACTGTTCTGCAACAACCATCCTTCCTCAGTTTGAATTTATGATCCCCTTGTATGCATAGTCTGAGCAAGAAGAAGAATCCCATCAGCAGTGAGCTTGCCCAATCCATTGAAAGCCTTAAACACCTCAGTCAGATTGCCTCGAAGGTGTCTAGTCCCCAGATGCTGCAATTTGTAGAACTGAAGCCTTTTTTCTTAAGGACATCCATTTGTTCCCCTCACCACTCTCATTGCTGTTCTCTGTATCCACTCAAGCAGCTCCATATCATTCCTAAATCAAGGCCTCTGGAACAGAACTGTATGCAGTATTCAAGGTATGGCCTGACAAATGCTTTATACAATGGAATAATCACTTCCTTATCGCTGCTTGCAAAATTCCTGTATATCATAGACAAAACCTCATGTGCTGTCCTGGTGGCTTGTCTGCATTGCTCAGAGAACTTCACATCTGACAGCACAATTACCCCCAGGGCTTTTTAAATTTCTACTACCCTGAGTGTAGCAGCACACAGTTGGTATGTTAGTTCAAGATTACTGCTATCCATATGCAGAACTTTGCATTTGTCAATGTTAAACCTCAACTGCCATTTCTCAGCCCATCTGCCTAATTTTTCTACATCTTGTTGCTGTAGCATATTCATTATTACTGTCATTAACCACCTGCCATCCTTCATATCATCTTCAAACTTAGACATTAAGCTGTTCCACCTTCATTAATATCACTGATAAATACAAAAAACAATGAGCCCAGCAACAAACCATGGAGCACTCCACGGATAGCATTAGTTCACGATGAGCAATGTCCATTAATAACAACTCCCTGTCATCTCCTACTCAACCATCTCTTTATCCATAACAGTAACTTGATGTTACACTGCTCCAGTTTGTAAAACAGTCTATTTTATTATGTGCAACAGTATCAAAACCTTTCCTGAAATCCAAGTATATGACATCAAAATTATTTTTTTGCATCCAGTTCCTTTGTTACTGCATCATAGTATCCAATCAAACTGATCTGACAAGATTTCCCACTGAGTAGGGCTGCTACCTCTCTAACCTTAAAAATGAGGTCATTTGGGCAGAACAATCCAGACTTTTGAGGACTCTTAAAGACATTCACCAGAATGAAGAAACTACTTCCAGTGGTTTCAACCACATGTCCAAGGTTTCAGTGCATGATGAATATACGTTCTGGATATTTCTTCTGAAAACTCCACATTTCACTGTATATCCATCTTAGCATTAGCATAGGCACATTATTCAAGAAAGCAAGCTTATATAGCATCATCCAAAAAAAAAAAAACCCCTTATTTCACCCATCCACTCGCCTCCAAATGTTTGTCAAGTTCTGCCTTAAATCTATTTAAGCTATCAACTTCTACAATGACAGATGGAAGTTTGTTCCAACAATGAACCATCCGCTGGCTAAAGGCAAACTTCTGCACATATATCCTACAACCATCTTTCCTCAATTTGAATTTATGCCCCTCTCAGGCAATTATTCTGAGAAAAAGGAAGAATCCCATCAGTACTGAGCATGCTCAAACCACTCAAGGCTTTATACACCTCAGTCAGATCACCTCTCAGGTGCCTAGTCTCCAGACACTAATTTGCAAAACTTAAGCCTCTCCTTCATAAGTGCAACCCTTCCTTCCATTCACTAATCTTGCTGCACTTCTCTGTACTCGTTCCAACAGCTCTAGATCTTTCTTAAAATGAAGCCTCCAGACCTGTATGCAGTACTCCAGGTGTGACCAGATCATTGCCTTATACAAGGGAATAATCACCCTCCTTATTCCTGCTAGAAAAAATTCCTGTATATCATTGACAAGACACCATAAACTACTCTTTCAGACCTTGTGCACTGCCCAGAAAACTTCATATCTGCCTACACAATTTCCCCCAGGTCCTTTTCATTCTCTACCACTGTCAGTATAGTACCACAGAGTTGATATGTTACTCTAGGGTTACTGCTTCCCATATGCAGCACTTTACATTTATCAATGTTAAACTTCATTTGCCTCCTCTCAGCCCCATCTGCCCAACCTTTCCACATCCTGCTGCACCAGCGTACTCTCATTAGTGTCATTAACAACCCTGACAACCTTTGTATCATCTGCAAACTTGGAGATTAAGCCTGATATACCATCATCAATATCATTTATAAATACAGAAAACAACAATGGACCCAACACTGAACTCTGAGGGACTCCACTAATAACATTAGTCCACAAAGAGCAGTTTCCATTGAGTACCACTATGTCTTCTCCCACTTAACCATCCCTTTATCCATAGCAGCAATTTGCCTCCAGTGCCACACTGCTCCAATTTGTGCAGCAGTCTTCCATGTGCAACAGTATCAAAGGCCTTTCTAAGATCCAAATATGTGATATCAAAATTATTCTTTGCATCCAGTTCCTTTGTGACTATATCACAGTATCCAATAAAATTGGTCAGACAAGACTTCTTCCTCTTAACAAACCCATGCTGTGTCCAAACTATAACTGAAGTATTATCTAGATGATCCTGTAATGCTTATTTAACCAGTGCCTCCATTAATTTCCCTGGAACAGAAGTTAAAGTAACAGGTCTGTAATTTCCTGTGTCTCCCTTTGATCCTCCTTTTTGGATTAGGGTAGCATTTGCACATCTCCAGTCCATGGGTACCTCCCCTGAGTCCAAGAAAGCTCTCACAATTATGGCTAAGGGTTTGCTTACTTCCTTTGCCGCCTCCTTTAATATAACTGGATAGATTCCATCCACACCAGGTGCCTTTCTTATTTTGTTTTCAACAATTTCTCCTCCACTTTGCTCTCAGTTATTACAAGATTATCTAGCTTACTTCCAGAGTTTAATACACCTCTGGCATTCCCCTCCCTCGTGTGAATGTAGATGCAAAATAGTCATTTAGTTTCTTAGCTACCCGAGTACGATCATCAACAGTTTAACCATCAATATCAAGTGGACCAATCTGATTCATCCCCTTCCTTCTAGAGTTTACATAAGTAAAGAACTCTTTGGTGTTTTTCTTTGCATCCTTCGCCAAAGATTTCTCGTAATCTGCCTTCGTCTGCCTAACCTCCTTTGTGACTTGGTTACAGACCAGCTTATATCTATCAGAGGCTTCTGTGTCACATGTTAATTTATATGTATCCCGTGCATTTTTCTTCTCTGTCACATGTCTAATTAGTTCATTTGACATCCATTTACACCTAAACATTGAACAATATTTCTTAGTTGGCATGAAAAGCCTAGTAGCTTCCAAGATTAATTCTTTGAATGCTTCCCACTTTGAATTTGCTGTTGGTAACTTCATCAGTTGGTCCCCCCATTTAGAATTTAAATACTGTCTCAGACTACCGTAGTCACCTTTACGAAAGCAAAAACCTTCCCTTTACCTTCCCTATATTAGTTACCTCTTTGAGTAAATCCCACTTCAGCACACTGTGATCATTGCCACCTAGTGGTTCCTTTATCTGCAGATTGTTGATGCATGAAGAATCATTACTGATAATCAGATCAAGAGTATTACTCTCTCTAGTTGCCTCCCGAACATGCTGCTGTAGAAAACAATCATCCAATAAATCCACAAAAGCCTTGCTAGTGTGCGAGTGACCAACCCACAAATTCCAGTCAATCTCTGGGAAATTAAAATCCCCGATTATAAGAGACACTGATTTACTGGCCCACTATATTTCTCTACACAATTTCTCATTATACTCATTAGGCCTATAACACACACCTACTCTAATTTTTCCCTTTTCAGTGCTTATGTCACACCAAACAGACTCAGCATTGCATTGTCCAGCAACATCAATTGGATGCATTTCCTTAGATTTTATGTGTTTATTAACTAACAGCATAACCCCCTCCTCCAGAGTTTAATATTTTCTGTACACATTGTACTCCGCAAATTTCAATTCTGCATTGCTCATATCTGTGCGACACCATGTTTCTGATATCCCAACAATATCTGCCTTTTATGTCTTGATTAGCATTTCAAGCTCATCGAATTTATTAACTCTACTCCTAGCATTGGTGTACATGCAAGTATACATACACCTGTTAAAGTGCCTGCCTGGAAACCCAAAGGTCGCGGGTTCTATTCCCGCCTCGGGCTTGGATCACAGTAAAAAAAAAAAATGCAAAAACTTTGGGAGGTGCGATATGGCCATAGAAGCTGATGCACCAACAACTAACAAAAAAAAAAAAAACAGTTTCTACTCTTAGTTACCCTAACGCAGCCATTGTATTTACTTGTTCCAGTATGACTCCCAGCAGTCCTGGAAATTCCCATTGCCTTGCTTTCCAAGCTACTGCTCAATTGCATTTCAAAAGAAGTAGTGCAAGAACCACTTTTACCTCTGCCAGTGGCTACTGTTAATCTATTAGTCGTGTAACCCCCCAAGCAAGCAGTTTTCCAACCCACCTAACTCAATAGCATCAGCAAATATTCTTGCACCCTTTCTATTTAAGTGTATCCCATCCCTGTAGAAGCAGTCTCTTCTGTCAACAAACACAGACCAGGCTGAGAAAAATCCAACCCATTGAGCCTTGCACAATCTCTCCAGGACTGAATTGGTTGACAAGGCTCTCATCATATACTCCCTCCTATTGTGTCTTATTATTATCATCAGCCATATGGTGCAAGGAAGCCTGAGGCTTTTGCTGCACCAGCCAAAAAAAAAAATATAAAATAAAATAATTACCTTGAGAGAGAGAGAGAGAGAACAAGAGTCAGAAGTAGAAGGGAATCACCAAGGAAGAGAAGAATGATGATATCCAGCTCAGGACCCTGGGTGTGCCAAGCCCACACTCACCAGATGTGAGCCCCTGGTCTTGGCAGAATTGCAGACACTTTCAAGTTCAACCCTAACTCACGGCTTTTTTTTTTCAGCATTGACTTGTACTTGTTAAGTAATTCTGCAGGTCTCCTTCTCTTAATATCATTAGTGCCAACGTGTACAACAATATTACCCTTTGTGCCCTTAAAAGATATCTGCTCTACGTCATCAACCTTTGCCCCTGGCAGACATACCCTCGTCCTGTTCCATCTATCCTTTTTGCACAATACGTTCCCCGTTTCCCTGACAATAGTCACCTACAACAACTCCAGTGAGTGAGGTTATAAATAAATTAAACGAATCCAGTATTATCATTGTTTAGTACTCTCATTTTAAAGTCTTGATTTTTCACTTTTATAATTGAATAAGCTTATCTGCGAAAAGATCTAAACCTCCCAAGCACTTCCTAATTCATTTCATAAATATAATCCGTGGTCTCAATTCCAATCTCAACGATGTCCATTTCCACTTGCAGTCTGACAAACCCAATGTACTTTTTCTGACAGAATCTCAGTTATCGGTTCATTCAACTACTGCTCATCTCAGATGCCCAAATTATTCGCTGTATGATTCCTTTTGCCTCAAAGGTGGTACTTGTGCATATGTCCATTCTGATATTCCCTGTCAGGGACTTGGCAATTTGGAATCTCCTCTCTTTGATCTTCTCTGGCTTAAAATCTCTCTACCTCATTGTGACAAATTCATGTGTTGTTTCTACCGTTCTCCGAACTCCACTAATCACTTGGAGCTCTTTGACTTCCTCTCTTTGCAACTTGACCTTCTCCAGTCCAACTTTACTAACAGTGAGACAATTTTCCTTAGTGATTTTAATGTTCACAACTCCAGCTGGCCTCCGTTTTCTAGTCACACTAACTGAGCTGGTCGAGATGCTGAGTCTTTTGCAATTACTAATGACCTTGCACAGATTGTTCAATTACCTACAAGAATACCGGACAATCCTAATCATACAGCCAACACGCTTGATCTTTTTCTCACAAACAACCCTTCTAAGTACACGGTCGAAGTGAGAGGTCCTTTAGGCACTTCAGATCACAACTTGGTGATTGTCTCTTCTCCAATGGAACCTTTACCTCATGGCTATTCCAAACCTCGTGTTGTTTGGCATTACAAGAAAATGCATTCTTGCATTCTCGTGTTGTTTGGCATTACAAGAATGCAAAATGGGATGACCTGCAAGATTTCTTTTCTTCTTTTTCTTGGTTGGATTACTGTTTCAAAACTTCTGATGTCAACGTTTGCTCTGATCGTGTCAGTGAAATTATTCTTGAAGGAATGGAATCCTTTATCCCACACTCCACTTTAAAATCTCGTCCTTTATCTAAACCTTGATTTTCCAATAAATGTGCTAATGCTGTTCAAGAGAAGAATTTTGCATATCGTAATTGGCTTGTTTCTAATTCTTCAGTTTCATTTTCTGCCTACACCAAAGCTCGCAACAATTGTAAAACAGTTATTAATCAGTCCAAACTAGAGTTTGAACAGACTAAGAGTAGAAAACTTGCTTCTCGCCCTAATGGTAGCCGAGCATTCTGGTCCCTTGCCAAAGTTATTGGCCACAACTTTTGCCCATCTCTGCTCCCACCTCTGTCCAAACCAGATGGTTCTGTTGTCACTTCAGCCAAGGATAAAGCTGACCTGCTAGCATCCCATTTTTCTTCCAACTCATATATTAATGAGCTTGGTAAAACACCTCCCACCATGCTCCATTCAATGCCTCCTGTGGTCTTCCGTCAAAAGGATGTTAGAAGGATTTTGACGAATCTTGATGCTAAGAAAGCTCCAGGTCCCGATGGTATTTCTCCACTTGTTCTCAAAACCTGTCCTCCTGAACTTACTCCTATTCTTTGTCGCCTTTTTTCACTTTCTTATTCCAAAGGTGTTTTTCTTTCGGCTTGGAAATTTGCTCATATCTAGCCAGTTCCTAAAAATTGGTGACAAATCCCTCCCATCCAATTATTGTCCCATTGCAATTACTTCTACTCTTTCTAAACTAATGGAGAAATCATTTAACCGCCAACTCTTAAACTACCTAGAAACCTTCCGTCTGATCAACGATCGCCAGTATGGATTCCGTCAGTGTCGATCCACTGGTGATGTTCCGGCTTATGTTACCCATTTATGGACTAACTCAATGGAAAGGTTCGGTGAAACACAAGTTGTTGCTCTTGACATCTCAAAGGCTTTCAATCGTGTTTGGCATAAAGGTCTTCTAAACAAGCTTCCATCTTGTGGTTTGCCAACCGTTTTTAGTAATTGGTTATTCAGTTTTCTCTCTAATTGCTCACTGAGGGTGATGGTAAATGGCTCTCTGTCTTCTAACTTTTCCACTAATGCCGGTGTCCCCCAAGGTTCAGTTCTTTCCCCCACTCTTTTCCTCTTATATATTAATGACCTTCTTCCATTGACTGGAAATCCTATCCATAGTTTTGCCGATTATAGCACATTGCATTCCACTTTCCATTTTGAGAAACCTTGCCCTGTTCAGCTTCAACTTCTCGAATATCTGCTACCAATTCCCTAAATGCTGATCTTCAGGTAATTCTCCAGTGGAGAAAAGACAACTTAGTCGATTTCAGCCCTTCTAAAACTCAGTCTTGTCTTATATCTCGCAAAAAGGAATCTTCTGCTACTATGCTTATGTTTAGTGACACTCCAATTTCTAGGCAAAATGATATATATCTCTTTTGGCGATTACCCTGACTTCTAATCTCTTGGCACAAGCACATTACAAATATTGCTTCCTCTGCATCTAAAAAACTTGGTTTTCTCTTTCGCTCTCGCCGTTACTTTTCTTCCAAACAGCTGCTCACTCTGTATAAATTGCAAATCCACCCTGCCATATAATATTGTCTCCACATCTGGAGTGGTGCCCCCAAAACCTCTCTCAGGCTTCTTGATTCCATTCAGAAGAGGGCAGTTAGGTTAATTAATGATTCATCTCTAACAGAGTCTCTCCACTTGCTGTCTCATAGACGTACTGTTTCTGCTGCATGCCTCTTCTGCAGATACTTCCATGGGCACTGTTCTTCTGAATTGGCTTCTATAATTCCCGCTCTCTACTTCAAAACAGTCCGAACACGTGCCGCCACCAGCCAACATCCATTTACTGTCCAACTTCAAACTCACAGAACCAACTTTTCATCTTCGTCATTTATTCATTCAACTGCTGTTTTCTGGAACAACATTCTTTCATACGTATATCCTGAAAATTACAGTCTACAGAAGTTCAAGTCCAATGTCAACAAATATCTTCTTTCGTCTTCTCAACCTCCAACCCAAGCACGGTACTAAGTACTATTGGTTCTAATACCTCTCGTGTTTGGGGTTTACATAAAAATAATAAATAAATTAATTAATTTAAAAAATATATATATATATATATATATATTTTTTTTTTTTTTTTTATAAAAAAAGTGTCTCAGTTTTGGTTACAAAAAATTCGGCAACTTTCATTATAACAATAAACTGATATGCATGATGTTTTCATGTGTGAACTTCAGTTGCTGTGAAGGGTTTTGTGAAGTGTAAAGTCATGGTATCTGCATGTACCTGTGCACCTTGCAATAAAGATCATATTTATAACTGCATAGAGAATCAGTGGTCGCCCCAGGCTGGGGCAAAAGGGATACAGACAGTAGCGGATTAAGGTCGATTGAGGCTCCGGGCGCAGAAGAAAATACTGGGCCCCTTAAAAAAAAAAAGAAAGAGAGAGACAGGGAAAATAAAAATACATGTTAACCATTTTTTTTAATAAATAAAAAATATTATGTACTATTAATGTTTTATTTCCAATAAAATTTGAATATAATATAATTAATAATAGCATAATAATAATCACAAAGTTTTGAACTAATAGTTGAACATATTAGTTCAACTAATTTGTTGGGGTTTTGCAAATAAAGTTGGGGTTTTGCGTGGGCCCTTCAGAAGTTGGTGCCGAGGGCGTGACCCCAGTGTGCCCGCAGTTAAATCCGCCTCTGGATACAGATCCACCCTTATGATCAGAATAATGTGGATTTTTTTACTGCTACATGATGATGATTATAGCTTAATGATTTCCTAAAATACTATTTTACCTACCCCCCCTTTAGAAAATTGTGGGATAAAATTGTCTGCCCCTGCATAAAATTGTCTTTTGAATTACTTGTATGATGGTTAATAAAATTATCTGTTTTTCTACTGAAAGCAACATCATTGTTGCAGTGGATCATGGATGCATTCTGGAGGCCCAAGAGAAAACTTTCTTTGTTGCTGGAATCAACAAGATTCCTCTTTTTAATGCTTGTCGTACAAGTTTAAGTACGATCTGCAGATTAAAATTGGATGTAACATTACTGCTAATAGATTTACTGTGTTTGTTCTTGTGCATTTTAAATATTTGAATGTATTGCTTGGTTTTGTTATTTACTTCCTAACTATTCTGCGTGACAATATAGTAGTTTTGTCACTTGTACTCATTTAGAGAGGCTGGAATTGGTTCCCATTGGGTGTTAGATGCACCTAACACCCAACAACTTCGTCTCTAGGAACCTTGTAGTTACTCTAAGTTATCCATGGCTGGATAATCTCAATGTTTTGGTCATTTGACAGTAGAACTCTTTTGCTGGCCTTGTTAAACTGGGTGGTCTTTCCCTTTATGGTCATCATGGTATACATATTAATGTGTATATGACTTGAATACTTAAAAAATAATAATGATTCATTCACTTTTATAATCCTTACAAAGTGTGTTTAGCTCAAATATCAACATTATTTACGATGTTAAGAATCTTTATAAATAAGATATTGGGAAAACACAAGACTATACTACTAACTTAAAAAAAACAAAAAAAAAAAACACTGCTATTGCCAAATCAGTTACTGAACAAAACAGCCCTAGAGAAGTGATGAAAGTATTACAAAACCGTTTACTGTTTGTTTGAATCCGCTGCTAATACTATTTCCATTATTTGTGACACCACAGAGAGGACCGGAAATATGGTTTCTTGTGTATTCATACCATATGTCTGGAGAATAAACGGAATCTTTTATTATTATTTACTACTCTCTCACGAAAATAATTACGGTCAGCTCGTGCTGTTCAGGGCGCGCGTCAACCAGGTAATCAGACTTTGATAAAACAATAGAGCACAATTAATCCAAGTTCGGTTACGTCATGCACAGGTCACGAGTTCCAGAAACTCAACGTAGTGCGCTATATTTCCAGAATATTATTTAACTGACAGTAGTTGCAAATCACACATGATTGGCTAATATGTAACATGGCATGGGGACGTCATGCTCATTGCATATATTTTAACGGCAAAAGAATGTTAGTACACCATACAGCATGGATTGAAAGACAACGTTGGTTTTTCAAAAAACAAGGTAGGGTTTTAAAATTCAGTACATCGTAACTGACGCAGTGATTATTGACAAAAATTACGCTGCTTTTGTTTTTTTATTCTTCTGTGAACTTGAATAATTTAGATACAATGTCAAAAACGCCAGCAATAGGCATCGATTTGGGGACTACCTATTCTTGTGTAGGTGTCTTCCAACATGGAAAGGTTGAAATTATTGCCAATGATCAAGGTGACCGCACTACTCCGAGCTATGTGGCTTTCACCGAGACTGAGAGATTAATAGGAGAACCTGCCAAATCTCAAGTTGCACTCAATCCGGAAAATACTGTGTTTGATGCTAAGCGTTTAATAGGAAGACGGTATGATGATCCTAAAATAAAAGAGGACCTGAAACACTGGCCGTTTAAGGTGGTAAATGATGCAGGAAAGCCAAAAATTAAAGTGACCTACAAAGGTAAAAGCAAGCTCTTTGATCCTGAGGAGATTAGTGCCATGGTGCTTACAAAGATGAAAGGAATAGCAGAAGCCTACCTGGGTTCAAAGATCAAAGATTCTGTCATCACCGTTCCCGCCTACTTCAACGATTCCCAGCGACAGGCAACTAAGGATGCTGGGGTAATTGCTGGACTGAATGTCCTAAGAATCATTAATGAACCTACCGCAGCTGCTCTTGCTTATGGATTAGACAAAAACCTAAAAGGTGAGAAAAATGTTTTGATTTTTGATATTGGTGGAGGCACGTTTGATGTGTCCTTACTAACAATAGATCAGGGCTCTATGTTTGAAGTTCAAGCAACTGCCGGTGATACTCACCTCGGTGGCGAAGACTTTGATAACAGAATGGTGAATCACTTCTTAGAAGAATTCAAGAGAAAGCATAAAAAGGACCCTAGCAACAATCCACGTGCTATACGTCGATTGAGAACGGCATGCGAACGTGCAAAGCGGACTCTTTCGAGCAGTACAGCAGCAACCATCGAAGTTGATGCTTTCTATGAAGGTACTGATTTCTATTCTAAGATCACCAGAGCAAGGTTCGAGGAACTGTGTATAGACTTATTCCGAAGTACCTTGGAACCAGTGGAGAGGGCTCTGCAGGATGCCAAGATGAGCAAGGACAAGATTCATGATGTGGTGCTGGTGGGCGGTTCAACTCGCATCCCTAAAATTCAGAAACTGCTGAAAGACTTTTTCAACGGCAAAGAATTGTGCATGTCCATCAATCCTGATGAGGCAGTTGCCTATGGAGCAGCCGTGCAGGCCGCAATCATAACCGGCGACACTAGTAGTGTCATCAAGGATGTACTACTTATAGACGTAGCCCCATTGTCATTAGGTATTGAAACTGCCGGAGCAGTTATGACTAACGTTGTGGAAAGAAATACCCATATTCCTTGTAAAATTTCAAAGCCCTTCACCACTTACTCCGACAATCAACCAGCGGTAGACATCATGGTATTTGAAGGCGAACGCCCTTTCACCAAGGATAATCACCTCCTCGGAAGATTCACATTAACGGGCATTCCACCTGCCCCAAGGGGTGTTCCTCAGATTGACGTCACCTTTGATATTGACACCAATGGAATCCTGCATATTTCAGCAAAAGATAGTAGCACTGGAAAATCCGAGAGCATTCGCATTACCAATGATAAGGGTCGGCTATCAAAAGAAGAGATCAACCGCATGTTATCCGATGCAGAAAAGTATCGACAGGAAGATGAAAAACAGCGTCAGTGTATTTTATCTCGGAACAATCTAGAAAATTACATATTTAGTGCAAAACAAGCAGTGAACGATGCAAGTAAATTGTCGACGGAAGATAAGGAAAAGGTAATTAAGAAGTGTGACGAAGTTGCCAAGTGGATGGATAACAATTCCCTAGCAGAAAGAGAGGAGTTTGAATATAAAATGAAAGAAGTTCAGTCTGTATGCACTCCTATAATGACAAAGCTTCATCAAGGGAATAAATAACTGGTATTTCATTGTTCCATTAATCATAGAGGTTCTGAACTAATTACTAAAATTATGGAGGTGCGCTTGCCATGTACAAGTTTCGCGTTTATTTGATAATACAAACTTATACATCTGAGGAAGAATTATAATATTTAGTTTCAATAAAATGAAAATTCGAAATGGTGTGCGTATTTATTTTATATTTTGCAGTTACAGGGTGTTTAAGTTCAGATCAGTCAGCAGATGTATTTCCTGTCTGTAGATGTGTGTGACCACGGAACACTTTTTTTAATATTTAGAATCTCGTTGATATCTATGAGATTCCCACTATTACTTAAACTGCATGATACGTCTCTTTCATTGGTTGTAGTCCCACATAGTAGTTACAGCCCCCTTCCCCTTATTATCAAAATAATGATTATAGTTCAATGATTCCCCAGAACACTGCTTTAGTTCCCCACCCACTATAGGCTGAACTATAATCCCGTTGGTCGTTGCAGCAGAGAAAAAAAAAAAAAATTATATTTATAACTGGAAATCTTGGCAATGGCCCAAGGGGATACTTTTCGCACAGCATGCAAACATGATTTTAGATTTCATTACATTACGTTTTATTCTGAATACAGGATTTTCTTTTAAACACGTTAAACATTTTTGATGTGGTTCAACACTTGTTGGAGCTGATTCTTCTTTTTCTGTGCTGAAAACAAACATGGCACATTTTTTCTTGTATAAGTTACTGAACCTCATTACTAATATGCATTACTATATTCCTAATTTACATTACTGTGCATAATAAATAAAATAAAATTAGTAAATTATAAAAACGTAATACTGTAATGTAAATTACATGCATAAAAATATTTAAGCGTTTAACTGGGCCCTGCAAAGGTATTTGTGGGGACGGATGCAAAAGGGGTTAAGGGGGCCTCATTTATGTTGAGATTTTATGGCTTCCTCGATTAGATTCTCCCCCCCATACCGGGGGTCCTGGTGCGGCGCATCCAATGCATCCCCATTTGCACAGCCCTGGCGTTTAACTTGCCAGTAATCCAAAAAATAAAATGCAACGTGGCTTTTCACACTGGGTGATGATTACAGGTGATTTGTTGGTAGAAGAACCTAATGCAGAAGAGCTAGAAATAGGTTTCAAGAATTGTGTGAATGAGACTACTTATATTGTATTTTTAATCGAGTTATTTCTAAGGTAATACAGCACTTTTTCATGCCCCCCAGCCATGCAAATCGACCATTGAAAACACACACTATTACAAGCATAATACGTGACCAGCACACTATGTTCAAAACAGCCGATTTGGCAAAAATTCCCAAAACAAGAATAACTGTAATTCATGCTACTAGCATTTTTTCATTATCTTAAGAATATTATAAGATAAGTTTAAAATGTGTGCTTGTAATTTTATATATTCTGTACGTCTTGTTGCTTTGGAGGTCCAGAGACAGTAGGGCCCGACCTGGAAAACATTCCGTTGTCCTAATTCACCTCTGCTGGCTACCGTGATGCAGTTCAACAGCATAGATCTATTATTTTCTTTTAGAGAATAATAGAAAAGAAACGAGTTGGACTATATCATCAATTTAAACTCTTATCTTTTCTTGAAAGTATGCTTCAAAATACCTGATGCCTCAATCCACAAATCAAACGTCTTATTACCTCTCGAGAGATGGTGGGGCTAGAGCTGAATCACGTCAGATCCGTCCGGATATCTATAACAAATCGAACGAGGAATGACATCGGAGCAGTCGTGAACGGGGAAGGAATTCAAAGGGACTTCTCACTCAGACCTAGGTCTTACCTCAGGCGAAGATCCCATCTTCCAGTCACACTTCATGCAAGGAAGGAGGAAAAAAAAAAAAAAAAAAAAAAAACATACGCTGCCTGGTAATTCATTCACCCCCCGAGGGGTGAATGAATTACCGCAGCTTGATGCTAATAAGCCAGTACAGTATATGGAAAGATGCCTTACGCCGTGCCCATGTATGCCTCTGGGACCTTCTCAACACCCACTTGCTATCAGAACATTGGTTCCTACAGTGGTTAAAATTCCCATTCGTCATTTCTCGGTCTGTCTTACAAACAGATGGAATATGACATCCTGGAGGTTTATTATTATTCTAAGAATCTTTCCACCCTTTGGAAACTTCTGTCTCGCAGGATAGAACCCCCCCCCTCCCTTCTACAAATCGCTCATGGTAAAGAAAGTTTCCTGAGGATAACAGCCAATATTTAAGGAGCCGAGCCTTGGAATGAATCCAGATAAATTCTATGATGTCCTGCAGGCGATAAATTCTTGAGGACATCTCCCTCACCATCTACCACAGGATCATAAACTATCTGTTATGCCCTATTTTTATCATTTTGAATAATATAAACTGTTTGGAGTGTAGATTCCATATGAGGTTTACAGCTTAACTTTTAATATTTTTATAAACTGTAAGTTTGTAAAAGTCATGTACTTATTTACCTCTTAGTTTCTGTAGATACAAACTGGTTTGGACAGTAAGCTATTCATAGCTCTCATTGGCAACTGGGTAGGAACACAGTAAGATAGAACCTCATTTACGCGTACGTAGTGGGATTGAGGTTCTAGTTTAAAGTAGTCAGAATATAATATTTTTCAATTCAAAGTTCAAAAAAACACAAATTTATTCACAGTCCAAGAAATACATTAATTTAGATGTTATTGCTAAAATTTTAGCAGTGATTCTTAAACCTTGTGCAGGTGAAAGCGAGCCTGATGTTGAACAAAGTACTACTGAGTCTACAGAAAAATCAACTGACATCAGATCCTCTCCCGTAACGTCATTACTGAATCTTCTGCCTATAAAGTTGTTTTGGTAGTGACGAGAGGGAATCAGCTTGTGGTGTTGAAATAGCTCTTTAGGCTATCTATTTATGAGATAAGTGTATAATATACATGATCAACGCGAATATGGACAAATCGTGCTTAATTTTAGTTAGCTACAAAGTGATCTGTAATAGAAATGAGGTTAGGCTGGCAATTGCAGATTATGAGAAATCGCTGGCAAAGAGGGGGAGGGGGTAGGAATTCTTCACATATATAAATGCAAAGAACAGAAGGACTGGATTTGAGATAGTATTAGATACCCCAGCTGAAATGCAGATGAAATCAACAGTTACTTTGCATCGATATTTACAGAAGACCCTTCACGTCAATGAGAAATTCTGGGAGTGAAGTTGAAAAAAATGTAATTAATGATGTTGAAATTTCACATGTTTATTTACTGAAAACAATTTCGAGCCTACAGGCCAGTAAGGCTCCTGGGGTTTTTGGCATATATCCTATAATCTTAAGGGAGGTGGCAAGTGAGTGCATTGAACCATTGAGGCTAATTATGAGAGCATCACTAGACTCGACAGTGATTCCATTGGACTGAAAAAGTGCCAATGTATCTCCAATACATAAGAGCAGTTCTAAGAGTGAAGTGGGAAATTACCGGCCGGTTTGTCTAACTTCAGTAATAGGGAAAATCATGGAAACAGTGATGAAAGTTGGAATTCAGGATCATTTAGATAGAAATGGAATTCTGGGGGATACTCAGCATGGTTTTGTAATGGGAAAATCATGTTTAACTAATCTGGTTAGCTATTTTGACAGGGTCACTCAAGAGCTGGACTTTGGGAATAATTTCGACATTGTTTATTTGAATTTCAGCAAAGCATTTGACTCAGTCCCACATGATGATGGTCTGAGACAGTATTTAAATTCTAGACAGTGGGACCAACTGATGATGTTACCAACAGCAAACTCAAAATGGGAAGCATTCAAGGAACTAATCTTGGAGGCTACCAGGCTTTACATACCAACTAAGAAATATTGTTCAAGGTTTAGGCCTAAATGGTTGTCAGATGAACTAATGAGACATGTGGCAGAGAAGAAAAATGCATGGGATACATATAAATTAATGGGTGACATGGAAGCCTATGATAGATATAAGTTGGTCTGTAACCAAGTCACAAAGGAGATTAGGCAGGCAAAGGCAGACTACGAAAAATCCTTGGCAAAGGATGCAAAGAAAAACAGAAAAGAGTTCTTTACATACTTGAACTCGAGAAGGAAAGGGATGAATCAGATTGGTCCACTGGATATTGATGGTTCAACAGTTGAGGATCCTGCTCAGGTGGCTAACAATCTAAACGAGTATTTTGCATCTACATTCACGCATGAGGAGTTATTCAGGAAGGAGAATGATGTAGGTAAAGTAAACATTGGCAGTGAGCTGGATGATTTTGTAATAACTGAGAGGAAAGTGGAGGAGAGATTGTTGAGGATAAACATAAAAAAGGCACCTGGGGTGGATGGGATCTATCCAGTTATATTAAAGGAGGCAGCAAAGGAAGTATGCAAACCCCTAGCCATAATTATGAGAGCTTCTTTGGACTCAGGGGAGGTACCCATAGACTGGAGATGTGCAAATGTAACCCCAATTCACAAAGGAGGATCAAAGGCTGACACAAGTAATTATAGACCTGTTAGTTTAACTTCTGTTCCAGGTAAATTAATGGAGGCACTGGTTAAAGAAGCACTGCAGGATCATCTAGACAAGAATTCAGTTATAGCTCAGACGCAGCATGGTTTTGTTAAGGGCAGGTCTTGCCTGACCAATTTGATTGGATACTATGATGTAGTCACAAAAGAACTGGATGCAGGGAATAACTTTGATATTATATATTTGGATCTTAGAAAGGCTTTTGATACTGTTGCACATGGAAGACTGCTGCACAAATTGGAGCAGTGTGGCATTGGAGGCAAATTGCTGCTATGGATAAGGGGATGGTTGAGTGGCAGAAGACAGAGAGTGGTAATCAATGGACACTGCTCAACGTGGACTAATGTTATTAGTGGAGTTCCTCAAGGTTCAGTGTTGGGTCCGTTGTTGTTTTCGGTGTTTATGAATGATATTGATGATGGGATATCAAGTTTAATGTCCAAGTTTGCAGATGATACAAAGGTTGGCAGGGTCGTCAAGGACACTACTGACGCTATGCTGCTGCAACAGGATCTGGAAAGGCTGAACAGATGGGCTGAGAGGTGGCAAATGAAGTTTAACATTGACAAATGTAAAGTACTGCATATGGGAAACAGTAACCCCAGAGCAACGTATCAACTCTGCGGTACCACACTGACAGTGGTGGAGAATGAAAAGGACCTGGGGGTAATTGTGCAGGGAGATATGAAGTTCTCTGAGCAGTGCAGACGAGCTGCAAGAGTAGCTCATGGTGTCTTGTCAATGATATACAGGAATTTTTCTAGCAGGGATAAGGAGGTGATTATTCCCTTGTATAAGGCAATGGTTAGGCCACATCTTGAGTACTGTATACAGGTCTGGAGGCCTCATTTCAAGAAGGATGTAGAGCTGCTGGAACGGGTACAGAGAAGGGCAACAAGATTAGTAAATGGAACAAAGGGTTGCTCTTACGAAGAAAGGCTTAAGTTTTGCAAATTACAGAGTCTGGAGACTAGGCACCGGCGAGGTGATCTGATAGAGGTGTATAAGGCCTTGAATGGTTTGAGCATGCTCAATGCCAATGGGATTCTTCATCTTTCTCAGAATAATCACCTCAGAGGGCATAAATTCAAATTGAGGAAGGACAGATGTCGGATAGATGTGCGGAAATTTGCCTTTGGCCAGCGGGTGGTTGGTTGGTGGAACCGACTTCCATCACTTGTTGTTGAAGTTGATAGCCTAAACAAATTTAAAGCTCAACTGGACAGGTATTTCGAACGAACGGAGGGGTGAAATGGGAGAGGGTTTTTTTTTTTTTTTTTTTGGGCTGATGCTGAATAAGCTTGCTTTCTTGCATCGTATGCCTCTACTAATGCTAATGCTAATGCTAATGAGCGGTTATAAGCTGGAACAGGTTGGAATCACAGGGAAACTCCTTAGATGGATGGCTTCAGACAGGAGGCAGAGGATTGTGATAAATGGTTATTCCTCAGATTGGGTTGATGCAACAAGTGGGGTTACTCAGGGATCAGTATTAGGACCTACTATTATATTTAGGCCACCCGAATAATTAAAATTCGTCTGCCGTGCTGTGTCTTATGTCTGTTATTGCGTGTGTTCTATGGTTGATTTGTCTGTTTGCTGGACGAAAAACTCCAGTTTCTGGGGAAAAACCTTGCTATCTATGCCTGAGATCGACTAACTCAGCCACGGAGTGCAAAAAGCCCATTAAAGTTCCTCGCGTCATTGACGGGATTCCAACCCGGGCCTTTTCCATCCGGTGTGGGGAGAACGATGACGATACCACTGTGCTACCCACGCAGACTGGTATTAGGACCAGTCAAAAGAATGGTATTAGGACCACTGTTATTTCTGATTTTCATAAATGACATCGATGAAGGGATAGAGGGTGTGATGTCTAAATTGGTAGAGTAGTTAATGATCACCGCCAAGCAGAGCTTCTTCAGAATGCTCTAGATAGACTTCAGGGATGGTAAGGAAAATGACAGCTATGCTTTAATCCTGAAAAGTGTAAGGTACTGCACCTGAGGAACAGTAATCCCAAAATAACTTATACACTTGGTGGAGTTGAACTAAAGCTGGTAGGGGAGGAAAGGGACTTGGGTGTCAAGATACAGTCAGACAAAGTTCTCTGGACACTCTAGACAGGTTGCAAGGAAGGCCCATGGTTTCCTATCGATGATTTATCGAACAATCCATAGTAGAGATAAGGACGTCATAATCCCATTATATGTCCATTTCCACTTTCAGTCTACCAAACCCCATGTACTTTTAACAGAATCTCAGTTATCGGTTGATTCAACTACTGCTCATCTCAGATGCCCAAATTATTCGCTGTATGATTCCTTTCGCCTCAAAGGTGGTACTTGTGCATATGTCCATTCTGATATTCCCTGTCAGAGACTTGGCAATTTGGAATCTCCTCTCTTTGATCTTCTCTGGCATAAAATCTCTCTACCTCATTGTGACAAATACATCTGTTGTCTCTACCGTTCTCCCAACTCCACTAATCACTTGGAGCTCTTTGATTTCCTCTCTTTGAAACTTCACTTTCTCCAGTCCAACTTTCCTTACAGTGAGGTAATTTTCCTTGGTGATTTTAATGTTCACAACTCCAGCTGGCTTCCGTTTTCTAGTAACACCGACCCAGCTGGTCGACATGCCCTTGCACAGATTGTTCATATACCTACAAGAATACCGGACAATCCTAATCATATAGCCAACACGCTTGATCATTTTCTCATAAACAACCCTTCTAAGTACACGGTCGAAGTGAGACGTCCTTTAGGCACTTCAGATCACAACTTGGTGATTGGCTCTTCTCCAATGGAGCTTTTATCTCATGGCTATTCCCAACCTGGTGTTGTTTGGCATTACAAGAATGCAAAATGGTATGACCGGCGAAATTTCTTTTCTTCTTTTCCTTGGTCTGATTACTGTTTAAAAACTTCTGATATCAACGTCTGCTCAGATCGTGTCAGTGAAATTATTCTTGCAGGAATGGAATCCTTTATCCCACACTCCTTTTTAAATCTCATCCTTTAAATAAACCTTGGTTTTCCGAAAATGTGCTAAGGCTGTTCAAGAGAAGAATGTTGCATATCGTAATTGGCTTGTTTCTAATTCTTCAGTTTCATTTTTTTTGCCTACACCAAAGCTTGCAACAATTGTAAAGCAGTATTAATCAGTCGAAACTAGAGTTTGAACCGGCTAAGAATGGAAAACATGCTTCTTGCCCTAATGGTAGCCGAGCATTCTGGTCTCTTGCTAAAGCTATTGGCCGCAACTTTTGCCCATCTCTGCTCCCACCTCTGTCCAAACCAGATGATTCTGTTGTCACTTCAGCCAAGGATAAAGCTGACCTGCTAGCATCCCATTTTTCTTCCAACTCATGTATTAATGATCTTGGTAAAACACCTCTTACCATTCCCAACACGCTCCATCCAATGCCTCCTGTGGTCTTCCGTCAAAAGGATGTCAGAAGGATTTTGAAGAATTTGATGCTAAGAAAGCTCCAGGTCCCGATGGCATTTCTCCACTTGTTCTCAAATCCTGTGCTCCTGAACTTACTGCTGTTCTTTGCCGCCTTTTTTCACTTTCTTATTCCAAAGGTGTTTTTGCTTCTACTTGAAAATTTGCTCATATCAGGCCAGTTCCTAAAAAGGGTGACAAATCCCTCGCATCCAATTATCGTCCCATTGCAATTACTTCTACTGTTTCTAAAGTAATGGAGAAATCAATTAACCGCCAACTCTTAAACTACCTAAAAACCTTACGTCTGCTCAACGATCGCCGGTATGGATTCCGTCAGTGATATTCTGGCTTATGTTACCCATTTATGGACTAATTCAATGGAAAGGTTCGGTGAACCACAAGTAGTTGCTCTTGACATCTCAAAGGCTTTCAATCGTGTTTGGCATAAAGGTCTTCTAAACAAGCTTCCATCTTATGGTTTGCCAACTGTTTTTAGTAATTGGTTATCCAGTTTCTCTCTGATCGCTCACTGAGGGTGATGGTATATGGCTCTCTGTCTTCTAACTTCTCCACTAATGCCGGTGTCCCCCAAGGCTCAGTTCTTTCCCCCACTCTTTTCCTCTTGTATATTAATGACTTTCTTCCATTGACTGTAAATCCTATCCATGGTTTTGCCGATGATAGGACATTGCATTCCACTTTCCATTTTGAGAAACCTTGCCCTGTTCAATCAGCTTCAACTTCTCAAAAATCTGCTACCAATTCCTTAAATTTCTATCTTCAGGTAATTCTCCAGTGAGGCAAAGACAACTTAGTTGATTTCAACCCTTCTAAAACTCAAGTCTTGTCTTATATCTCGCAAAAAGGATTCTTCTGCTCTTATGCTCATCTTTAGTGACACTCCGATTTCTAGGCAAAATGATATATCTCTTTTGGGGATCACCCTGACTTCTAATCTCTCTCTTAACACAAGCACATTACAAATATTACTTCCTCTGTTTCTAAAAAACTTGCTTTTGTCCTTCGCTCTCGGCATTACTTTTCTTCCCAACAGCTGTTCATTCTGTGTAAATGGCAAATCCGCCCTACCATGGAATATTATTCCCACATCTGGGGGGGTGCCCCAAAAATCTCTCTCAGGCTTCTAGATTCCATTCAGAAGAGGGCCGTTAGGTTAATTAATGATTAATCTCTAACAGCGTCTCTCCACTCGCTGTCTCATAGACGTACTGTTTCTGCTGCATGCCTCTTCTACAGATACTTCCATGGGCACTGTTCTTCTGAATTGGCTTCTATAATCCCGCTTTCTCTTTCAAAACAGTCCAAACACGTGCCGCCACCAGCCAACATCCATTTACTGTCCAACTTCAAACTCACAGAACCAAATTTTCATCTTCCTCGTTTATTCATTCAACTGCCGTTTTCTGGAACAGCCTTCCTTCATACGTATTTCCTGAAAATTACAGTCTACAGAAGTTCAAGTCCAATGTCAACAAATATCTTCTTTTGTCTTCTCAACCTCCAACCCAAGCATGGTACTAAGTACTATAGTTTCTAATATCTCTCGTGTTTGGGGTTTACATAAAAAAAATAAAAAATAAATAAAAAATATATATATATATAAGGCAATTGTAAGACCACACTTGGAATACTGTGTTCAGATATGGGGACCGCACGTAAAGAAAGACATTGTGCTCCTTGAAAGGGTCCAGAGACGGGTAACTCGCCTGGTAAGATCGGCAAAAAGGCGTCCATATGAGGAAAGACTTCGAATATGTGGGTTGCAGAGCTTGGAAACTAGGCACCTTAAAGGAGACTTTATTGAAGTGTTTAATGCTCTGAGAGGCATAAGCAAAATGAAACGAAATTTTCACGGTTATAAATGATTCTAGAACTAGGGGCCATAATTTCAAGTTACAGGGGGGGGGAGTTGTTTCGTCTGGATTGCAGGAACTTTTATTTTAGCAAGCGAGTTATAAATTACTGGAATAAGTTGGGTGGTAGATGTTGACAGTTTGCGGAAATTCAAAGGTCAGCTGGATAATTACCTACTGGAGGAGGGGGGAAACGCTTAGGTTGTCAATTTCCTTTTCTCTTATTTATAATTATATATATATATATTTTTTTTTTTTTAATTTTCTTATTATTTTATTCTTATAATTTTTTTTTGTTATTTTATTTTATTTATTTATTATTATTATTAATTTTTTTTTTGGCTGATGCAGCTTAAGTCATAGCTTCCTTGCACCATGTGAACATTGCTAATACTAATGCTGTTCCTTATGAACACGGCTTTGTTGATGGTATTGTCTCGAAAATATTGGTACAAACGTTTAGGGGAGGTACGTAATATCTAAAGGAATGTGAATCGCATAGGAACCCATAACCGGAAACGTCACGGGAAAGTAGTAGCAGAGGCACAAGAAGCAGAAATGACACAAGACAATAATTAGTGGCAAACATTTGACATAATATTAACAATGGAGTACGAGATGGATGCCTTTCATGAAGTTACAACAGATGCTCGAAGGTTCCACCATGAGATGCGATGCATGCATGACACCGACGCAACATGGATTGGTGGACACGGCCGAACACACTTGGAGTTTCTTTGACAGTAGCAGTAGCGCAGACGAATCTCGCCACGAGATCCATTTCCGTCTCCACGAGCGATTCATACACGATAGATTTGAGGGGCCCCCACAGAAAGAAATCAAGGCTCGATAAATCAGGTGAGCGTGGGGGCCAGGCAACGGGTCCACCACGGCCAATCCATCGACGCCCAAAACGCCTGTTCAAATGGTCACGAACACACTTTCCATAATGGGCAGGTGCCCCGTCATGTTGAAACCAAATGTTGTGTCTCACATTGGCTGGAACATCGTCAAGAACCCCCGTAGAACTTGTTCAAGAAAGATCCGATATTTAGCGGAGTTCATGCGGGATGGTAACAGGTATGGGCCGACTAAGAAGTCACCGACCATACCTGCCCATACATTTATTGCGAAGCGATGTTGTGCCGCATGGGGGCGCACACCGTGTGGGTTGTCGTGAGCCCACACATGAGCATTGTGCTGATTGAATAAGCCTTCCCGAGTGAAATAAGCCTCATCCGTGAACAAAACATAGACTGGAAAATTCAGGTTTTGTTGAACACTTTCTTGGAGAAACCACTGCGCAAAAGCCACACGTGCAGGATGATCTTGGGGGACAGTAACTGAACCCTTTGGAGATGAAAGCGGTGTAAGGAATCGTCGTGCCAGACACGCTCTACATTCCAACGAGACATTCCTAAGGCAGAGGCAACGGCACGTGTGCTGGTAGTAGGATTATTCTGGACGGCATTCAACACACTTTCTTCTAACGCAAACAAACACACACGCAAACAAACGGTGGTCCGGTACATGTCTGTTTGGGAAGCGTTCTCCATACACTAGGTGCATGTCTGCCAGCTCACAGTTCGTATATCGATGCATGCTCTTCGTGCGGCGACTGCTGCTTGAATGAGTAAACCAGAAATTTTCCCTCTCGCGAACTGATGAACAACGCCGTCTACCGACTTACGGTGACGTTTCCGGTTATGGGTTCCTATGCGATTCACATTCCTTTAGATGTTACCTACCTCCGCTAAACGTTTGTACCAATATTTTTGAGACACCCTGTATATGAATGGTGATTTATATCGACAGTATTTTCAAAACGCCCACTTGTCAGGAACATCAAGTTAATGATAGCAAAAGCTTTCCGATCATTAGTGTTACTTGGCAATTTTTCTGTCCTCTTCTTCCATTCCCTAACGCAAGTTTTTTCATTTATGTTGTAATGATAATCCCGCTGATGTCTTCAACGTCTTTCATGACCTTCAGTTTCTCCCTAGCAGTAAAAGAAAGCAAACACGGCATCTGATTCACTTCAGAAACAGGTGTTTGATGAGCATCTCCCAACAGTAATAGGATATAATGAAAGCCGATTTCACTAAAACGTGAGAACTCAGGTAAGAAAATGGACTATCAAACTTACTGTTGACGTGACATCCTGATTTCTTAATATACTTGAATGTCAATAGTCCAAAGTACAAATCTTTGTATAATACACGAGCCGATAAACGTTTCAAATTTCATAGAAAAAGATCCCCTTCCTTTTCTTCTCCTTTCTGATGTTCATACGCTCACTATGCCCTTGAATGTAAAATTTGGGGGGGGGGGGGAAAGCAGGTACATGCTATTTGGATAAATTCGATATGATGTATACGAAAAAATATATTCTCAAATAACAACCTGTCACATAATTAAATATACATAAACAATCAATAAACAATATACATTCCTGAACTTGTCAGATAAATTTCTTTATATGATAATCCGCATGGTGTACAAAGTACAGTAAAGTACAAAATTTTAAACGATATTATATAAACTAACAAAGCGGGATGGGAGAAACAAGATCTTGCTCCTACAGTTAGGAGACCTTGTGAGAGAGATTAATGCTAATCTACCGCATTGATGAGAAAGGTAGCACTAGTAACTATATCATTTAATCATCCCAACAAGAAAAATTTTGTGCCAGCTTGACGTTTCCTTGTCAAGTGCCAGTTAAACACCCGAAACATATTTCCATCTGTGTAGAGATAGTTCGAAATTTTAGGGGTGGGGAGAAGAAATGCCGAATTTTCTATTGATTCGATTTTAATGAAATTTGGGATCAGTCAAAAAATATATTTCTAAACGACTCAAATATGAAAGGTCCTCGAAATTCGTCCACTGGGAGTCAAGCTGCTACACGCAAATGGACGGACATGGTGAAGACAACATGCACTTTGAGACCGTGCCTTTGATGGGCTAGGATGAATTTTGAATATTATTTCTACATAACATAGAAAAAAGTTATTTTTCTTCTTATAAAATAATACTTTGTAGTCATGGAACTATGACAAAACAATACAGAACATCTAGTGTTTTTCAAGCTCTTTTTGTATTATTATTTCACAGTACTACACAACAATACTACTTGATGGAAAAACTAATTCAACAATCAGAGAAGTGATTGAAGAGAACAGACATTCCCAAAACATCTGGTTCGGTTAACAGCTCGTTAGTATTTTCTTCCCCATACATGTAGGAATGTATAAGTTTTTGATAATATTTTGCCTCGTGATTCTTTGCACAGGGATGGTTTTTATACCTCCAGATTTAGATGAAGCTACCTGTAAGTGTTTTGCATATTATATTTTCAATTTAACTCCGCTCTACAAACTATTCTGCACATCATTATGATTTGACTACTTCTGTAAATAATATGCTTCAGTTAATTTCAAACCATTAAATATAAAATTTATTTAAAATTAATTTCTTACCTTTTTAGCTGTTATTTGTCACTGCAACTAATTATTTTTAAAGTGTGTGTATATATATATATATATATATATATATATATATATATATATATATTATTATTATTATTATTTATTTTATATATATATATATTATTATTTATTTTATATATATATATATTATTATTTATTTTATATATATTTTTTATTATTATATTTATTTATTTAATTAATTTCCCCTGCCCCCCTCTTGGTGGTGTAATTTGATGGTAGAGGAGGATAGTTCTTTTAGCAAATTAATTGCCACTTAACTTTTTCTAACAATTTCAGTTACTGGTTACCTCAATAATCGCCTTCACTCATCTAATTTGGCCTAATTATTCATTCTGTGAGTTGGTGCTTCCTTCTCAAAGATTTGATAATCTAAACGCTTCTCTTTTTTGATCTCCTTTGGCTTAAAATATCTTTATCTCATTCATTTGTTATTTCTGTTACTTTCCCGACTGTAAATCACTTGGAACTTTCTTCCTTTGTAGCCCAACTTTTGCTAGTCTGACTTTCCTAACAGTGAAGCAATTTTCCCCGGTAATTTTGGCATTCACAGTTTATCTGGCTTCAGTTTTCCAGTTGTTTCCGTTCTTCAGTTTTCACAGTCCGAAACACAGACATGACTCCTTTCCTCATCAACAACTCTTCTAGGTCATCTAGGTATTTGGTCATTCACAACTTTATCTTGTATTTTAGAGTTTCTTGCATCATTTCTGTTCTTCTTTTCTTTGCTTAGAAACAAAGGATTATCTTTTTAGAGATGAAATCCTTTATTTCTCATTTCACCCTAAAGTCTCACTTAAACCTTTATCTAAGTTTTGGGTTTCTAACAAATGTGCTACGGGCTTCTCAAGGTAAACATATTGCAATTGGCTTGTATCCAAATCTCCAGCTTTATTTTCTGCTTATCCTGAAGTTTACAATGGTTGTAAATGAGTTTCTCATTTACTCTAAATGAATTATCACACATTTACTTTGAATGTGTAAATGAGTTCTAAAACTCATTTACAATAGTTGTAAATGAGTTTTAGTAAAGTCAAACTTGACGCCTGCATCAGTGATCTTCCATTCCCTCCCTTTTTCTATCATATATACCAAAAATTTCATTCATTCAATGCTGCCTTTGATTTTCTAACAGAAAAAAACATTAAAAAATTCTGAACAGTAATTAACGCCAAGAATTTTATAGGTAATGATGGCTTTTCTCCACTTGTTCTTAACTCGAGTTAATACCTGTTTTCTGTTGGTTTTTTTACATTTTCCTGTTGCAGTGATTTTTTACCTACTGGAGAAAATTTCTTCATATCCAGCCAATTCATAAAAAGGGTGACACTCTCCCATCCGCTTATCATCTATTAACTTTCATGCTATCCTAAATTTTCCATCTGACTCGCAATTGCCAGTACGGATTCCATCATTGTCAGTCCACTGGCTGTCAGTTTGCAATTTAATTCACCTCTGTGCATATTTCACGGAAGATTTTTGAGAAACTTAATCAGTGATAGTGGATGACTTTCTGTCTTTTAATTCAGGGACGTCAAACCTTTTTAGGCTAAGGCCAAAACAGATAAACTGCTGCAGGTCACAGGCTACATGGGTTGTCGCAGCAAGCGGCTGCAAGACCAGTGCTTACCACTAATTATGCATTTTCCAAGAGAGAATTTAATTTTTATGTACATTTGTATTTACAGTTTTCTCTTTCTTTTCTACATTTATTAAGTACAAAAACCTATTAATCATTAACATAATACTAATAAAATTTCTACATGTTTAGTCTCCAGAGGAAAAAGTTTCAGGCATCCCCCCAACCCATAATAATGTAATACTGTACTACTAAGATAAAATAACACTAATAATACAATACTATGATATAATATAATACTTACTAGCACTAATACTAACGCTAGGTGGTAGATGACTCTCATCAACCAGTGCTATACCACCACTTTGCTTATTGGAGCCATGTTTAGTCTCCAGAGTAAAGTTTCCGGCATCTTTTCCCTCACTCCCTTCTGCACGGTATTAAGTAACATAGGTCTTGATACCTTTCGTATCTAGGGGTTTCATAAAAAAAAAAAAAAAAAAAAAAGAACCCATTACGTTCGATAATACACAAATACCAGCATTTATCCCATAAAGAACCTTAAAACGTTTTGAATGTATTTACTATTTTTGTTATACTGTATTTAGTTTGAAACTATTTACGAAACAGCTCGAACTCAAAACAGAATCTCTGCTTTGTATGAAGTTAACCAAAACGTAATACTGCACTATTCTTAAGTAGTCCAGCCAAAGTTTTAATAAACCCATGTGACCAACAAAGAAGTGGGCCAATTATTAGATGGAATAGGCAAAAGGAATGGAAAGTTAAAATGAATTTTACTCACTGTTTTGAACATTACTTCTAATAATTTTTTCCTTCCTAAAAACCTTCGAAATCCCTTAGACCCCACGCGAGTGCCCGACTGACCTAATCACGGCTAATGAATTTGCAAAAAACTCTTCTGCCGGTAGATAACTGTACCAAGTATAAAAAGATATTTAACTGATCAGTTTAATGGGTTATTTATAGTTTTGCTTTTTTCTTCTAGGGAAAGCATTTGATGAACAGGTGTACATGATGGGCGTACAGCTGAAGAGTATATTTCACAGAGGGTATAAGTCGATCTTCTCAGCTGCTCCCGTAAGGGATTCAAACGAAGAACAAAAATTCCCTAAGAAAAGCTTGGCCACACCAGAAAGCATTACAGGCGAATTTTTAATAAACGAGCCAGTTCTCTTATACAATGATACAGATCTTTTAGACAGCGAGGCAGATGTTCAAAATTACCAACCAGATTATCCTGAAGTTATCCAAGATATTTTCACAGATGCAACTAAGGAAAAATATGAAGAAATAACACACCGGGTGTTAGATGTTTGGAAATGGGTGTATTTAATAATCAGATTTTATCTGACAGTCGGTGCTACGTACATCGTTGTATCAGCCCTTATGGGTACAATTCACCTTGCACTTGGCGTATTTAGAGTTTAATTACAGTACGTATAATTACTAATGTTTAAAATTTGCGTGTCAGTCAGATTTGCAACTACATTCATTGCTGTACAAAAATTTAAAGGAAAAAAAATGAAATAAAAACTTCTTAAATTGTGTTGGGATTCATTTAATTCATTCTACTTTAAACGAGTTCCTATTTATTTACTCACAAAATCACAGAGATCCGAATGGGATTAAGAATACTGTACAGTATTTGAAGCCAAGGGTGCCTCTGCAAGGTCTACTACTCTCTGTGATAGCTACCACAATCTTCTAACCTTGCATCTCCGGACTTTTACCTGTGGGGCCATTTAGAAGCCAAGGTATAGCTGTCAAAATGCACTCAGTAACAACAAATTATGATATTAGGGTCCTCTGTAAATGATTACATTTACCCATATTTATTATTTTTACCCTCCCCCCGTTTCTGGGGAAAAAACCTTGCTATCTACGCCTGAGACAGACTAACTCAGCCACGAGTGAAAAAAATCCCACTAAAGTTCCTCGCGTCATCGACAGGATTCGAACCCAGGCCTTTTCAACCCGGTGTGGGGAGGACGGTGACGATACCACTGCTACCAGCGCAGACGCACTCAATAACAGTGAAATTGCAGCGCCCTGAAGGAACAGGAACACAGAAAGCAGTGCGGCCACAAGGAAGTTCAACCAGTTCTGTCGAACAGGGCTCCGTGCTCAAATGGTCAAAACAATGTTGTTGATTAATGTATTAAATATTATTCGTATTTAAAATTTTTGTTCAGTATAATATGAAATTATTTCTTAGTTACTGTAAAATTTGAAAAATTAAAAAAAAATCATTATTACAAAAACACCCCTTATAAGTTTTGCACAGGACCTTAGAGCCCGCAAGTAATTCTTGAATAGGGCCCCACAAATTTTGGGGCCGGCTCTGACAGAAAGGATACTTGAGTAATAGCCAAGGAGTTATGGAACACATGATAAAAGTTGCAGACGCTAAACACATTTAATGACACAAAATGATGCTTTACAATGGATAGATCAATATGATGTAAATTCATCACGGTTGTGGATATAGTGAGCTAAGCGTCTCGGCATTGAGTTATACAGGTGGCGAATGACCCCCTTCGGTATTTCCTACAAAGCCTCTTGCAACTAGTCCTGCAGAACATCCGTGGCCCGTGTTGGCTAAGGGATTTGTGTTCTGTGGATGGTCCCTAGTGGACACTTTGCCCGTACGGTCGAGTAAATTAGTGCTCCGTTATTTGAGTTAAATTGAGTTAATTATTTTGCGTTTCTCGGATTAAATTCTGGTGTACTACAATCCATATGAGAAGGTGAGTCTTTTGGTGTCTTTTTCATGCTGAACTTCTAAGGCGTTGAACAGAAATGGAGATTTCAAAATTTTCACATCATGTCATTTTTCTCTACGACGTGCACTATGGCGACGCCCTATAGGTTCGGCCGTTGCTCTTCAGATTCTAATTAAGTATAAATTAGAGGTGCTCTAGATGAAATAACTATAACCATTTTAAATCTTCTAATAGAACTGCAATGCCTTTTTAAATTATGTATCCTGTGAGTTTATCATTGTGTACTCGTCCAGTATTTTTTTTTTTCCCGGGAGCTGCTAACTGCTTAGAAAATACAACCACGTGGAGGTGGCCATTCCTTTTTCCCTAGTTGAAGAACAAAGGGGTTAGTCTGCGGTGCTTCTGTCACGTGACTCAGTTCCCATTGGCTGACAGTTCGGAGGTTGAAGTAGCATTGGATAAATTATTTTAGTAATCAAACTGAACCCAATCTAATGATGATATCACGATATGGAATTAATAGTTGATTTTTATTAATATTGTATTATTGGCATCTATTAATAATGATTTTTGATCTTTAATCGGGTGCTAATTAGTGCTAGTTTGTACTGACGTCATACTCCACTGAACTCTTATTACAGTGACGTGTCTTCTAACAGAATACTGAATTAACTATGGTAGATTATGACGCCCCCTTCTGAAAGTAATTGGAACTAATAAATACCAGAAGTAAATCTTTAGCCTAAAATAAATTATCTGGAAACCGACACTAAAATTGGTAGACTGCGCTACCTTATCGGATTTTCATCCAAACCAGCACAAACATAACGTATGAGTTCTCGAGAAGAGTCCAGCTCCTCAGCTCCAGAGGATGTTCCTCAGGATGCGGGGTATGAGGCTGAGGCTTCGGGCCCTCTCCTCCCTAGGGAGCCAGTAAGAACTGCTTCCAGGAAGAAGAAAAAGAAAACTAAAAAGAAATCCAAGTACCGGGAGCCTCGCTCTCCCCCTCTGCTTCCCCTTGATGAAAACAGTAAGTCTCCTTGTGCCGAGCCCCCAGATTCCGACCCAGACCCGCTGATGTCATCAAAATTAGAATTTAGCATGTCGACACCAGTTGCCAATCCAACTACTAAAAATCCAGCTTCAGATTCTTCTCATCCAAAAGCCTCCCCACCACTTCTGAAACTGGCCACTAAGGCTTCTTCTGTATCTCCAGCAGCCTTCCAACTTGCTGCATTCAACCGATATTGCCAACCCCAAAAGCCGCTTCCGCATTACTCTTAGCAAGCGATGCTACCCCAGTTCCTGCAGTAACTAGCAATACAGCCTCTACTGCCCAACCAAGCTATTCAGCTGCAGCCACTCCTGCTACTCTAACTGCGGCTGCTCTAACACAATCGACCCTTGATCAAACTATAGCGGCTGGAATTCAAACTTCCAGCAAGCTAGAAATTCCATCTACATTAGTCCCAACTCTGACTGTCAACACTGATAATACTTCATCTCTATCCCTGCATCAGGTAGTAGCAATGCTACACAAAAAACTGGTTGCGTTCCTTAACCAAGACTCCAATAGGATCACAAAGTCAGCTAGCAATACGGTACAAGAGCTTTGGAATAATTTGGAGACTATCTCCACAGCTCTCCTAATAGACAATGAGAAACTAAAAGCAGTTAATGCTGAACTCAAGTCCAAAATCCAGCTATTAGAAAAAGTGGTTGATACAGTCTCCAAGTTCTCACCAAATCTCTCAGAGAGTTCTGAACAAGACATGAGCCCTCCTTTGGAAATTCCGCTGGCACGCACCTATGCTGCTGCAGTGAAAACACAGCCCTCAGGAACCAGACCAGAACCAACCTCCAACCTACGGATAAATAGATCAGAAATGCAGAGCCCACAACATGTCCTACTACTGAGAGCCATTGAAGATTCTGAGTTAAAAACAAGTAGCGCGGTAAAGGACCTTTTTCAAAACACCCTGAAGAATGAATTTAAATCAATCAAAGTCAAGTCACTGTGCCCTGTAACAAACAGAGGAGTTATTATTGAAACAGCCTCAAAACAGAACCTGGAAAACATCTCTACAGCGAGTTCATTTCAAACTGCTGGGGTTACAGCTGGTCCTCCAAAGATGAGTAACCCATCAGTGATCATCTATACTATCCCCAATTCAATGACCAACGACGAGTTGGCAGAAGACATGTACCACAAAAACCTGGTGGACTATGGAGTCACCTTGGATGAAATAAAGAAAGGAGTAACATTCAGATTCTCCACAAGTGCGAAAGGCAGCTCTACTGCCCATAGAGTCATAACACTAGACCCCTATCTTTACAAAAAAGTTATATCGCTCAACAGAATTTTTCTGGGCTGTAGTTCCCACACGTTCAGGCCATTCACTGTGGTAACCAAGTGCTTCCTTTGACTGGGCTATGGGCACACTTCTGTCCACTGCACCCAGACTTCTCCAACGTGCGGACACTGTGACCGAAGCGGACACGTTCATGCTGAATGTCCGTACCGAGACGAACTTCCAAGCTGCATCAACTGCAAACGGAGAAAGAAAGATCATCAACACTCAGTTAGAAAGGTAAATTGCCCAGAGTATCAACGAGCTCTAGAAACTGCACGGCAAAGGACCACTAATGGATAAGAATCTAATTTCTCAACAACAGCTCACCAGACCTGCCCCGGCAGCATCATCCTCAGCAGCCAGTAATAGTCAGAACTCCAGCCAAATTAAATTACGCATCATGCAGATAAACGCTCACCATTCCCGCACAGTTGCGGATGAAATAAGAGAGGCAGCCGAGACTCACCAAATCGACATAATTGCAATACAGGAGCCATACACCATCAAAGTCCCAGCAGAAAACACACACAAGATAGTGGGCTATTCAATGCAGACAAGACTCATACAGCCAGCTAGCACTGACCCTAAGACCTGCATAGTTGTACTCAATAAGCAAATTGATGTCCTTATAATTCACGGGCTCTGCACAAAGTTTGCTACTTGCATCCAGGTTAGGTTCTTTTCAATCACACTATATATCATCTCCCTCTACTGTCCGCCTTCCAGGGATATAGATGACTTCCTAAGATATATTGAGTTTGCCATTGACCTTCTTAACTCTAACAGTATACTAATAACAGCAGACGTTAATGCCAAATCCCCATTGTGGTTCTCAACTTCCTTGGATGCACGTGGACGACTTCTAGAGGAATTAATTCTGAACAGAAATTTAACCATCCATAACCTGCCCAACAATCTTCCGACATATTGTAGCACCACTGGACAATCTAATATTGATGTCACACTAACCACCAATGACTTACGGACATGCGTCTGGGATTGGGTCACAATACCGGACTGGACGATAAGTGACCATCAGGTCATCTATTTTCACATTGGGACCAGGCGCCTGCCGACAACTACTAAGGAAAGAGTGACAGAATTAGTAAGGTTTTCCCTAAGAACAGTCGACTGGGATGCCTTCGACTTCTCCATCAATACAGACTTTCCAACACATGACCCTCTCCAATATGAAGAAGCAACACCAGAAGAATACAGTGAAGTAATACAAACAGCAATTACCAGAGCTTCGTATAGAGCAACAAGGAAGAAAGTCCCATGCAACAGACCTTGTGCATGGTGGAACACGGAACTTATGACACTAAGGAGGGAAGTCCACCGCGCACGAAAGCAGTATCAGAACCGACGAAACTGGCCAGCAGCAGACGTCGAAAGGCTACACAGGGAATACTTGAATAAAAAGAATACATACACCAAGGCAATAGCAACTAGAAAGCGAGAAACCTGGGCTACATTCGTCCTAGAATCTGGAAATTCAAACCCCTGGGGGTTACTGTATAAAATCACACGGGGAAAAACCTTCACAACAGATATCTCTGGCACTGTCCAGGCTGATCAAAATGAAACCACCAACTGGACTGACTCTGTCAGTGCCATCATAAATAAGCTCTTCCCGGACAACAACCCTCAGAATGACTTGCCGGAACACAAAAGTATCCGGAAGAAGAATGCCGAATATATAACACAGACCCAAGCTGAACCCTTCACCGGTCTGGAATTGAATCAGGTCCTCAAAAAAGTAAATACGAAAAAGTGTCCGGGACTGGATTTAATTGAATATGCCTTCATCATTAGATTTCACAAATTAAAGCCAGAACATCTATTATTGTACAATAAATGCTTCCAAAAATCAAAGTTCCCCCAGCCCTGGAAGGTTGCACTTCTCCGCCTAATACCAAAACCAAATAAACCAATAACAAACCCTCGTTCATACAGACCAATTGCCCTGCTGGCAAACCTGGGCAAGACCTTGGAAAGACTAATGGCCATCCGAATCACGATTCTCTTTCTCTCCAAAGGTATGATTTCACCAGCCCAATATGGATTCACCCAGGGCACATCATGTGAAGATGCCCTCTCTGATTTGATCCTGCATCTGGAAACTTCGCAATCCAAATATGAACTCGCTCTGTTTATTGACTTCGAGGGGGCCTTCGATAATGTATGGTGGGAAAGTGCACTGGAACGTCTTCGCACAGCAGAATGTCCAAACAATCTTTACTGGCTGTTCAGAAGCTACTTCTCACAACGTACAATAGTAGTTAAGTCAAAATATAGCCAAGTCCTTAAACCCATCCACCGTGGGTGTCCCTAGGGCTCTGTCCTGGGGCCCTTGGTGTGGAATATGGTGCTTCAGAGCTGGCTCAATAACAGTTTTGAAAAAACGAAAATCATCGCCGACGACCTCACCATCGTGGTCGCTGGTCATTCCAGAGCAGCCCTTGAATCCACAGCACAGCGAGTACTCAACCATCTCTCTACCTGGACAACAATCAACAAATTGCAAATCAACCCTGCCAAAACTAAGATGATGGTGTTTAAAAACCGACTCGACTTACGAAGGCCTCCCCAGGTCAAAATCAACGGAACCCAGCTAACCTTCGTAGAACAGACAAAAGTCCTGGGAGTAGTAATAGACAACCACCTGGCTTTCTTCCCCCATTTACAGCATCTGAGTTCCAAGACCAAAAGGTTCTCCGCCGCAATTATACGGATCTCAAGAAGTGAGTGGGGACTATCAAAACGAACCCTTCTTCTTTATTATAAAGCTGTCTTTCTCCCAATAGTAACCTATGCTGCAATGCCGGGGTCTGGTTTCACAGAGTTCCCATCATTAAGATGAAAGAAAAGCTAAACTCTATACAAAGAGCTATGTTACTGGCGACCCATCGAATCTGCCGTACAGTCTCTACAGCAGCTCTCCAAGTTATAGCAGGCACCCTCCCTCTCGCCCTTTACACAATCTACAAGGGGCTCTGCTATCGAATTAAAAAAGGTATTCCGGCAACGATCCTGGATATAGTACTCTCACTAACTACGGATATAAAGCAGGAGAAATCTCGATGTCTCAATAAACTCTTCAATGTATGGCAGACCAGATGGGATTCTTCTACTGTAGGGGTTGTAACTCGGAGTTTTCTTCCGGAGGTAACCTTTGCAACCACTAAAAATAACGCCCGATGGTTCTCCCTCAGCCTCGAATCTTCCTTTCTCATTACCGGACACGGTTCTCTAAATGAGAAACTGCATACACTGGGACTCATCGACACTCCCTACTGCTTTTGCGGACAAAGTGAAAGTTGGAAACACTTGCTTCTGGAGTGTGTACATTACAACGACATCAGAAACCGTCTCCAGAATAAGATCCAGGACTTCCCACCAGCAGATCTGCATCAACTGATATGTACCCAGAACAACCTCGAAGCCTTCCAGACCTTTGCAGCTGAGGTATTTGCCTGGAGAAGGACACTGATCGCCAATCACCGACGTGGAAATGCCGATCATTAACAATTCCACTGCCAACTGAAAGTCACCCCTTCTACTGACTATTTTTTTTTTTTTTTTTTTTCTAACCTCCGTTTTGCATTGTTTCCGGGTCCTGCCCTGGAACTAGGAGCAGCTTTGGCTCACCTTTTCTTCTTTCTCACTCTGTGCAGGATAGATAACCACTCTCCCATTTTTTTTTTTTTTTTCTCTCTCTGCTGGCACCAGATTTACATCTTTCTCTTCACTGTAGCCAGGGTGTGGGATTAAAATTACTTATTTATTCTTTAATTATTTTTATTTTTTATTTATTATTTTTTTATTATTATTATTTTTTTTTTTCATTTACTTAGCTTCATTTTTTTTTTTTTTTTTTTTTTTTTCCCCTCTAACCTGCGTTCTGCACTGGTTCCGGGTCCTGGAACTAGGAGCAGCCTTGGCTCACCTTTTCTTCTTTCTCCCTCTGTGCAGGATAGATAACCACTCTCACATTTTTTTCCCCCCCTCTTACTCTCTCTCTGCTGGCACCCCGACTTACATCTTCCTCTTTACTGTGGGATTAAAATTATTTAATTATTCTGTAATTATTATTATTATTATTTATTTTTTTTTTTTATTTTTTTTTTTTTCTCATTTACTTAGCTTCATTTTTTTTTTTTTTTTTTTTTACTCGTGCTCTGTTCTGACACCTGGGAAGTGGACTATCATTGGTGCCAGACAGTTCTCCCTCTTTTTTTTTTTTTTCATCACAGGGAATTTACTTTATTTTGTTTTTCTTATTTTATTTATTTATTTATTATTTATTTTTTTTATCATTATTTTTTTTATTTATTTCTTTATTATTTATTTTTTTTATCATTATTTTTTTATTTATTTATTTAATAAATTTTCTTTTTCACCACGGGGAATTATTATAATTATTTATTTGTTTATTATTATTATTTTATTTTATTTTTTTGCACCACGGGAAATATATTTTGTTTTTATTTAATTTTTATTTATTATTTTTCATTTTATTTATTTATTTTTTTCCCCTCTCTGGAGTGGGCCCCCAGAGAAATCTGGCCCACCTTTTGGCAACATCAGGTGGTTCAGAGTCTCGTATCGAGACAGTACGTGCTCCATTGGGACTGGCCCACCTTTCCGTGGTGTGGACGAGTACCCAGAATCATCTGTCCAGGTGACTGATGCTTCTGGGTAGCCAAGAGGCCAGAACAGAACAACAGAACACACACACAATACACACAAACCGACGTCACACACATCTGGTCCATTTGTAGTGATACTGTTCTTCACAGAGATACGAGGCGGAGTTGAACTCACGTTCTAGGAGCCGCCCTTTACAAAAACACATGTCCACATGTTCTGTGGATGGTGTCCAATCATAATCTACACTTGCTCGATGGGGAAGAAATACAGGGACCTGGCCAAGACAGTACATCCAAACCAGGAAAACACTCGGAGGAAACTACCCCTGTATTATGTGTTCGGACGTTATCCTGCTGAAAAATGGCGTCAGGTAACCCTAGGGAGGAAGAACGAGTTCCAGAATCTCTGCAATAAAGCGGCGAGCAGTCAGATTGCTGTTGACGAACACCAACGACGATCGACTGTCAAATTGATCCTCTCCACACGGGCGAGGTATGCAGTTACCCCGCTGGTAATGCTTACCCCGGAATGGATAAACCCCGTTTACTTGGATTTGAGGCATTCAAGGAATTGGGCATTATCCCCCTATAGATTGAACCTAGTTTTGCATCCCAGAAACGAAATGTTTTTGTTCAGCAAAACTTACTGAACAATACAATGTGCGGTGCCAGGTATGGACTATAGCCCCCCCCCCATTTATAATCAAAATGTGGAATTTTTTCACTGCTGCATGATTTTAAAGCTTTAGCCCCCGCCCCTTAAAAACCTTGGGACCGCCACTGTACACAGACAGTATACTGATACCTTATGGCTTTAGAAGCATTGGCGCTTATCAAATAATCAAAGAAAACTGATTTAATTAAGAACCATTCGAAATCTTGTTACTGACATACAAACCACTAGCTTTTCGAATTTCGGAAGACATTTTTTTATTTTATTTATGTATTTTTTGTAAATATGATGTAATTTCTAAAAATTTCCCCTATTATCTTCAAATTCTTGATGTTAAAATTGTCTTCTGAAGTCTCCATCAAGAGTACGAAGAAGAGATTTTGTTTCACGTTTAGTGGGGGGGGGGAGGTTGCTCGTATTCTCGTATATAATCATTTAGAGAAACACATCTTTTAATAAGTAACTTTACGTTACTTAGCCACTGCAAACTATTTTTTATCCTTCGTCATTAGAGACGCGTAGACATTAAATATGTACATATGCAATATCAATATTCGGAAATAATTATTTCTTTAACATTTGCTAATAAAATGAAATTAAGTCCAATTTATGAACTAGAAACAGTATACCTGTATACGAATTAAACTGTACTAATTCTTCAAAACAATTTTCATTCAAACCCACAAATTGCAACAAACTCAGCTATTGAAGCTTGTTTATCCCATAGGAATACAAACACATTAATTAAATTTTTAAAAACTTCATTTCGTTATTTCAGGTAGCTCATAATATCTAACATTTTAAAATGTTTACTCTATAAGCAGAATGCAGGTTTTCGGAAAATAAGCATTACTTTCCATTTATTCTATTTATTCATCCAAACTTCTTTGTTGTGTTTCTCTTTCCTTCACCTCCATATGTTCAGAATCTCCATAGGATTCTTTTAACAATTTCTTACCGATTTTAATGTAACTCGTGAAAAACTCTTCGGTATGTTTGCTCTCTACACATTAAGGCTGGATAATGAAGCACAGCACTTATTCGGGTTAGTTTTTGGACTAAAATCCATCGGTCCTTGTCAGGAAGTCCTTTAAATAGCACAACGCTTTTCTCTGTGTAGGTTAGGTTCCCAAACTTTCATACCATTACGCCTTCCCCTAAAAATATTTTAGGCCTCCCTTCTAGAGCAAGTGCAAATAAACAGATTTGACATGAAATTTAATTATGAGTACAGATACTTTTATAAATTAATATATATTTCAATACATTTAATCTCAAAAATTAAAACATGCTTCATACCTGGATTAATGGGATGGATACAATTCCTCTTGTACTTATCATAGCGAGGTTGGACTAGTAAAGAAGAAAAAGCAAATGGAACAGAAGCGCAACCTAGGAATTTGACGCTTATGGCCAAATATCAGAAATGCGTAATTTGTTTTAATAAATGTAATTAAATTATTATTCATAAAATGATATTTTATATAAAAGCAACGAGTTTTTATAATTGATAATAATAGTAACGATTGTCATGTTTTAAAAATAAATTATAGATCCAATTAATGTAAGTATTTAACTCCATACACATCCGACTAGTTGTTACTTGATGATGTATTTAAGATACACACCTAGGTGTCAATGAAATTATAATACATGTAATTGTTATTATTACTTAGGGAGGGGGTGTTTGTAAAGTTTTAGTTTTGTTCGGTTTTATGCTTTACGGCCGTTTTTTTTTTTTTTTTTTTTCCCAGTTTCGAAAGGAAATAGAAGGATTTCTAAAAAGAAAATACCACCGAAAAGTCACTTGTACGGCTTTATCCTGTTTTTGTTCATATAGGGTGTCTCTGAAATAAGTGCAGTCAAGGGGCAGTCTCGGGATTTTCAAATGTGGAGGGGGGGGGGGGCTAAAGCAGTGTGCAGGGGAATCAAGCTTTTATCATGTAGAAGTAAAAGAATCCACGCATTATTTTGATCATTAAGGAGAGCTGTAGCCCTACCTGGGATCGCCCCTGAGTGCAGTTAATTGGAGGATGTGTTTTGTGAAGTTAAAAAAAAAAAAGTATATACAGTTACATGCGTCTGGAAATGCTTTATTTTCACAAACTAGAGTCAAAATTTTCAGTATGTTCTCGCCCTCGTGGATAGTAAAGTTAGTATAATTACCATTCTCCCAACACAGGGTGCCAAAGAGCTGAGTTCGAATACGTCGATGATGCGAGGAACATAACGTGGCTGAGTTAGTCAGTCTCGGGCGAGGGTAAATAAATTTTCTGTTTATACTCCGGGACGACACACTGTCAGAAGAGTTCACAAGATAGAGAGAATACAAGAAACAGCACCGTATTTGGCAGTCACGGGCTGAAGGCACGTATACTGTACTTATTATGTACCCTCTCCCATGACCACTTGGCTATAGCATGGTTTTTCTCCTAGAAACTCGTTTTCATCTGGCAAATCGATCACAGAACACACGCAATTTACAGACATACTGTATATGGCCTAAGTTGCTGATGTGCCTAAAACCCTACAACAACAACAGTATGTGCTCTTCCTTTCACATGAGCTGTTTCGTACACTTTTCCTTCATCCGCGGTCTATCGCAAAAGAGAACTGCCAATCTCCCTAACGTGGGAACATTCGGTAGTCTACGTTGAGGATTACTCTCTACGTGCATCCTTACAATTGTTTCATCATTACCACAGGCTTTACCATGAATTAAATGCGTATCTTCACACTTTTGTGATATATGGGGTAGCTATGCGTCATATATAGCTTCTTCTACCTAAATTCCAACTTCACCTTCCCGTGGCGCATCTTTTTTTTACGGAATTAGTGGAGGAATTCCAATATCATAAGCCGGTTCAGAGGCTTCCAGATGACACTCCCATCACTGAACTCACTACCCTTCGGCTAGCAACCGATTAGTAGGACACTCAACTTGCTTTCCAGCCTTCAAATGAAATTAGCCGGATAGATTTACATGATGACCTTCATACTTTTGGAACGGGTAGTTCATAACCTCCGACTTACAAACCAACTACAACGATGAAAGGACGCCAGCAAAGAATGGTGTCACATGCTAGTGTACATGGTTATCAATGTAACCATGACAGTTGTCACTATCAATGTAAAACACGATGTCCATGTTTTGTTGAACTGTAAGATCGTAGTAAAAAAAGCAGTTAATCATTTGCTTATTTACTCAACTTCAATTTCTATAAACCGTGCTCCCTGCTAGCTTAAGATACTTTTGAAATGAAGTCTATAGTCCTAGTGTTGTAAAGAAAATTTTCTAATGACTCACTGACCTATGTTTATATAAAATGTTTTCAATGTTTTGGTCCATAGAACACATCCTCAAATTTACTGCACTTATTTCGAGGACACCTTGTATAATAATCGATCTCAGGCAGAGGGAGGAGGGTAAACCCATGAGTTATTCCGAGTTTTTCAGCGCACAAATGCAAATCAGCCCGTGTACAGACATAACACACAATGTCGAAATATGATCTAAATCGTTGATGCGCTTAAAAACAGCAACAGTCCCGTTATACAATCCGTTACACATACAACTATCTAATTTTATAACGATAAAATTAGATAGTTGTATATGTATATTTATAAGCTAGGCTCATAACATTAAATGTATGTGTAATAAAATTAATACAAGAGAATTCGAAAAAAAAATAGTACATTAACTTAAAACATATGAAAATCGCTCTGTTTACAGTAACGTACGTGCGTAGGTAACATGCAAGAACAAGCTTTAAAATTTGTAAACTATTAAACATCGGGTTTATATTTATTAAAAATAAATATAAATAATCTTCGGTTTGTTTGCAGGATTTTAGGCGCATCTGCGACTAAAGCCATATTGCGACGTATATATTGTCTGTAAATTGCATGTGCTTTGTGATCAATTTTCTGTTTGCTGGATGAAAAACCAGAGTTTTCGGGAGAAGAAAACATGCTGACCTCGCCTGAGACCGACTAACTCAGCCAGGTTGTGAAAAGGCCCATAAAAAATACTTGCTTCTTTGACGGGATTCGCACTCGTGTCTTTTCCACCTGGAGTTCGGAGGATGGTGATTATACCAACTGTGCTATCCACGAGGGCAAATAATCTCCGGGAAGGGTGGGAGTAAATATTCAAAGGGAGACTCCACCCGATGTTTAATAGTTTAAAAATTTTAAAAATTGAAATAAATAAAAATTAAAAACGAGAATGATTATCCTCGTTTGTATTTTTATTTGTATTTTACTATAAGCACTACTAAAAAGTTACCATCCTGTTACATTATTATCTAAAATTTCTCTTCGGCTGTAAATGATAAAAAAAAAAAAAAAAAAATAGTAACAAGCATTCTGAAAAAGATTTCAGAATCAAATTAAAAATATAATTTATGTGTTCATTGGTAATTACGATATTACAGGGTGTCTCAAAAATATTGGTACAAACGTTTAGGGGAGGTAGGTAACATCTAAAGGAATGTGAATCGCATAGGAACCCATAACGGGAAACGTCACGGGAAAGTAGTAGCAGAGGCACAAGAAGCAGAAATGACACAAGACAGTAATTAGTGGCAAACATTTATTTGACATAATATTAACAATGGAGTACGAGATGGATGCATTTCATGATGTTACAACAGATGCTCGAAGGTTGCACCATGAGACGCGATGTATGCGTGACACCGACGCAGCATGGATTGACGGACACGGTCGAACACACCTGGAGTTTCTTTGACAGTAGCAGCAGCGGAGACGCGTCTCGCCACGAGATCCATTTCCGTCTCCATAGGCTATTCATACACGATAGATTTGAGGGCCGGCCCCAACAGAAATAAATCAAGGCTCGATAAATCAGGTGAGCGTGGGGCCAGGCAATGGGTCCACCACGCCCAATCCATCGACCACCCAAAACGTCTGTTCAAATGGTCACGAACACACCTTCCATAATGGGCAGGCGCCCCGTCATGTTGAAACCAAATGTTGCGTCTCACATTGGCTGGAACATCGTCAAGTAACCCCCGTAGAACTTGTTCAAGAAAGATCGGATATTTAGCGGAGTTCATGCGGGATGGTAACAGGTATGGGCCGATTAAGCAGTCACCGACCATACCTACCCACACATTTACTGCGAAGCGATGTTGTGCCGCATGGGGGCGCACACCGTTTGGGTTGTCGTGAGCCCACACATGAGCATTGTGCTGATTGAATAAGCCTTCCCGAGTGAAATAAGCCTCATCCGTGAACAAAACATAGGCTGGAAAATTCAGGTTTTGTTGAACAACTTCTTGGAGAAACCACTGCGCAAAAAGCCACACGTGCACGATGATCTTGGGGGAGCAGTAACTGAACCCTTTGGAGATGAAAGGGGGTGTAAGGAATTATCTTGCCAGACACGCTGTACACTGCAACGAGACAGTCCTAAGGTAGAGGCAACGCCACGTGTGCTGGTAGTAGGATTATTCTGGACGGCATTCAACACACTTTCTTCCATGGCGGGAGTTCGCGTCGAACGTGGTCTGCCCGCACTATTCCTGTTACCTCTAAATGACCCATAATCGCACAAATTTTGATGCACAACCGCAAAGAAATGGTGGTCCGGTACATGTCTGTCTGGGAAGCGTTCTCCATAAATTCGTTGAGCGGCTCGTCCATTGCTCTCTGCTAATCCATACACTAGGTGCATGTCTGCCAGCTCACAGTTCGTATATCGATGCATGCTCTTCGTGCGGCGACTACTGCTTGAATGAATAAACCAGAAATTTTCCCTCTCGCGAACTGATGAACAGCGCCGTCTACCGATTTACGGTGACGTTTCCGGTTATGGGTTCCTATGCGATTCACATTCCTTTAGATCAGGGGTGGGCAACTTTTTTCGTCAGCGGGCCGAATGAAATTTTCGTATCATGATGCGGGCCCAATGAAATTTTCGCATCATGATGCGGGCCGGAATAGATTGAACGATTTAATAAAAAAAATCAGAACCTAAAAAAATGTTATATTACTTGAATTACCAAATTATTAATGTATTTTTAAAAAAAAAATATCTGAATGTCCAATTATCATTGAAAATGCGGCATTCGGCATCAATTTTTCTTTTTTTTTTAATTGGCTCATTTTATGGGCTATAAATTATATTAAATTAAAAATTGTAATAATTAGAAAAGGCATAAAACATAAAATATCTCGCACCAATATTATTTTTTTCAATTAGAAGTCAAACCCAAAGGAACTTCGTTCGATCGATGCTACAATAATAATTAGGAAATAACTTTGCGCTGCGTAGAATCACTTGGTTACTGTTGTACTGGCCGCGATTCCCGATTGAACCGAATTAAGCCGAACGTTTACGGCGAGTGTAGTCAGGTATGGATTTTCTATATTTATCCATTTACCGAGGGGGCCGGATTCAACATCGTCGCGAGCCGGTTGTTGCCCACCCCTGCTTTAGATGTTACCTAAATTTGTAACATCTAAAGGAATGTGAATCGCATAGGATTTTTGTACCAAAAATCCTATTCGATTCACATTCCATTTTTTGAGACACCCTGTATATATTAAAATAATACAGTACTCTACAATTATTTTTTTAATCTTTTGGGGGGGGGGGAGCCGATGGAACTGCACAGAGGTGCCTCATAGACACACACGGCATTCCTGCAACGACCCAAATCCTCCCTTGAACAAAGGAAATCCAAACCTGGCATAAAGTTTCACATATGACTGCAAGTGCAAAGTTTGAAAGTGTTGCTTGAAATAGAATTTTTCTTTAGTAATGAAAGGGGCATAACACAGATGGTCACACATTTAAGTTGTTTTATCATTGGTTACCGGACACTCGCTTGTTCAGGAACCTTTCAGAATACCATTGACATCATGAGAACATCGTGTTCTCTTGGAAGGAGCATTTCGTTGCCATAACAACAATACGTCATCGAACTCCTGTTCATTCTAGAACACCTCTATCCCTCGTTAAGCGAAGTACATACGCGTTGGCTGTCAGCTGGTACTACACAACGGCTAAGAAATATGTAAAGTTTTGTTCGCTTAATTTTTGCAGTGAGTTAATCCAGTGTAGTCGAGTTTATTCTGGTTACAGAATAACAGAATAATGTTCATCCGACAGGCAAATTCATACAACTGCAACCCCCCTTCCAAACATAGACACAATCCCGACAGTTGCCGGATAATTGAGCTTATAACATATTCCACGCAAAAGAACTTTTGGGATTAACCAGTAGATTTTTGGGGGATGATATCATGTGAAAATTGCTGTGTTTACACATAATATAAAGCAGAACATGCATTTGGAATAATTTCGAAGGTGATTACTACAATTACATTCTCCCCTTGTGGATTCGTTCTTGATATCACATGGGGGGGAGAATTCAAATACGAATTCAAATACGCGGCTTGCTTTTGCAATTGGACTATGGTTTATTTGATATTTGGTTTTTAGGAGGATTAGCGACTGAGGTCATATTGTTCCGGGGATATGCGGTGGTCATTCCCTGACCTTTCCGCATCCTCCGTATTTGGTGGTCACGGGCTCGAACCAGGTCTAATCAAGAAGCGTGTGCAGTGCTGCTGCTCTTGCCCACCTGGCTACGGAGGCGCCCCCTGAACTATGATCGTGCTGTCACTTTAATGTTTGTCTTATATTGTACAGTTATGTGGAATGATAGTTTAATAACTACAACGCAGAGATAAGTGTATTTATAGTAAACAAGCTCGTGTTTTCTTTCTCTCTATAAATAACACTGCAAGGAATCCAGCTTTCATGATTTTTGGGAATGGGGTAACAGCATAAGTAAACGAAGAAGATACAATTTTAGGCTTGGATGTTTATGACTAAATAAATAAAACAGTTGTCTGAGGTCCCTATTTTGGAAGGGCGAGTGTCAACTCTCGGTCTCGGTTCAGGTTTTTTTACGTTAGTTAATTAAATTATATATTTTTAAAAATTAGGCGAGTGTAAGTGATTCTACAGGGTATCCGAAAAGTCTGGAACTATAGGAGTTAGTTAAAATTAATAAAGAATTAAAATTCTATATTAATATAGAATTATTTAATTAATATAATTCTATATTAATATTTTAGTTTTGAGTTTCCGTAAATGATGATGTCAAGTTTCGATTGCAATCATGTGCCGAGAGAGAGAGGGTGGACATACAGAATCCATTTTGTAAATAAACCTGGAACCCTAATGGTTCCAGACCTTATGGACACCCTGTAGATTGCAGCATGTGCTAGTCATTTTAAGCTACTAAAAAACAAAGCTGAAAAAAAAAATTAGTGTTTTAAGCATCGTTATTTAATTCTTCTCCCCCCACCCCTCTGGGCTCCTTTGCAAAAGCCCGTGTGCGAATAATTCGTCTAGGTAGGGCTTGCAATTTATATCCCCCTCTGGTTTTAGGGGTTAATATATGAAAACTGATCTGCTTACAGATAATGCAAAAGCATACAACATGCAAAGAAAATGCTTTTGGAATAACCTTAGGAGGATAATTTCTCCAGTTACACTCACCTCTGAATCCATCCTTGAAACAGCGCCATACACTTAATAAAATCATGGTATAAAACAGTGCTTGCAATCTTATTTATATTGTGGCCTGCAAATTGACTGGCATATTTACCTATATTTGTCTGTAGAAGCATGTGTAGTCACGGGTCGATTTATTATTATTATTATTATTAGCCATATGGTGCAAGGAAGCCTGAGGCTTATGCACCAGCCAAAAAAACTAAAATTTTCTGAATTACTCCAAGAGAGAGAAAGAGAGAGAGAAGTCGAAGGGAATTGTGGAGGTGGGAAGGATTTATATATGTTTTCTTTGTTTCTATATTTCTATTTTATTTATTATTAAGCTCCCTTATCTTAAAAATCCCCTTTCTCATTTATTATTATTTATATTCTTACTATACCCCACTTTGCATCTGACTTGTTATCTCACAGAAGAGACAGGCTCTAGGGAATAGCAGTGGTTATGTACCCCTCTTTGTTTGTTCAGGCTGGGTATTAGAATGACAAACACAGTTTCTCTACAATATATACAATTAGTTTATTTTACATACATATTTAAAAAGAAATCTAGTAAATCATTACACATTATTCACTTGATATTAGTACATGGCATGGATTACGATCCTGGTCATTAGGCCTTCCTATACATCATCTTCTTCTTGCCATTGGGTCAGTAACACTCTCTTGCGTTTATATATATGTATATATATTTTTTTTTTTCTATTAAAGTTCATTAAAACAATCACATTTATTTATACAGTTATTACACATATCTTGCCTTTAATCCTTCACTAATACAATTCTCTTCTTCTTAAGCTAACTGTCCGACTGATAAGTTTCTCTAGACCAGTCTCACCTTAACATTAATAAATCTATCATTTAAATTTTAATGGTTCTGTCTCACCTTTGGATTTTCAAGGAAAATCTCGGCTATCTGCGGTTAGCAGCGCCACTTCCCTACTTCTGGGACGTTATGCATGTTAACATAACTCTGTCAGCTCTATTGATTAACCCTTCCAAAAAGTTGTTATTCTACATTCATTAAAGTTAGGCAGATGAAACGTAACTATGAACTACCTTTTTATTAATTAATCCTTATGATATTTCTGCACTTATCTATAGAATAAGTATTGAATTAACTACATGCATCCCAAAAGAATCCCCTTTAACCATTATCTATCTTTAGCTACAGTCCTTTGTATTACCTAATGGTACATATGCCGTTAAGCACTTACTTCTGGTGAGCCGAATTCCTCAGCTAATACAAGGATTGGTCTTTGACTTTCTGCTCTGCATCGGGGTCCACCATCAGTCTGAGATCGCTCTTTTTCAGCTCCGGAACTGCTAACATTTACCAGGGATACTATTCGCTTCGCCGATCATTCCTGGGCGTCATACCTTTAGTCGCTGTACCAGATTATTCAGTAGGAGTAGCTCTTTCTTATTTTATTTATCTCTGTAGGCTGCAGGGCGGTCCGGTGTTCTTCCATAAGCATTATCACTCACCGTCTTCCTCCTAAATATATCTCTCTGTGGACACTTTCGGACTTCTGTGTTTCATCTCGAGCAGGTTCCCTTTACAGTAACCTAAACTATACTTTACTTAAACTTTCGAAACTCAGTTATCTCACCATATCTGGTTCTCCTGATGGATCACTTCCTGGGACTGTTTTCCGAGCCTACCTCTCTAAAGAATTTTCATCACCCCATTTCTCGCGCGCTCTTCCCTTTTTATTCCCCGAAATTTCGTATCGCCCCTTCTTTTCTCGACCAATCATTTCTATCTCCCCATCATCATCTCAATTCTCATTTGCCTATTGCACATCACATTGCCTCGACCCATGACAGGAAGGTCGAGCTCCTTCCGGTGTAGAGAGGACTTCCGGTTTCCAGAAATTTCTCGAACTTTCTTTGTACATCCGGAAGCTCCGAATCTTTCCAGAACCATCTAGAAAACATCTGCGTCCATTTACTTGATTCGTCTCGCCTTATTATAAAATGACCACCCCCCGCTCTGTTTACGGTAAACAAGAACCGCTTCCCACTGGTACCCCTATTGTAATCTCTGGAGTAATTCGTCTCCTGCCCTTCTATCCATTGACCCCCCACTGCTTCGATCTTGCTATCTTCGCTTTCTCTTTCGAGTAGTCGGCACTTATCCTTTATCTCTTTCCAATGTTTATTTTCATGGTAGATTTGCTCTTACATTAAATATAGCCTCCACTTAATTTAATTCCACTAGCGTGAGACCCATTATCTTAAACAATATTTGTGATTTGTAATGTGTATTACTGTACCAGAAGCTTCGCTTAGAATTAATCTTCAAGTTTGGGAACGCCAACCCCATTATTGTCATAATAAAAATTATTTGATAATAGAGAGCTATTAAGTGCTCGATAATTCCTATATGTGGACATGTGTATATGTAATGGGCGGCACCTAGAACGTCTGTTCAACTCCGCCTCGTGTCTCTGTGAAGAACAGTATCACTACAAATGGGCCAGATATGTGTGTGTGACGTAGGTTTGTGTGTATTGTGTGTGTGTTCTGTTGTTATGTTCTGGCCACTTGGCTACCCAGAAGCATCAGTCACCTGGACAGATGATTCTGGGTACTCGTCCACACCACGGGAAGGTGGGCCAGTTCCAGTAGAGCACGTAACGCCTCAAAAGAGTCTCTGACCCACCTGATGTTGCCAAAAGGTGGGCCAGATTCCTCCGGGGGCCCATTCCAGAGGAAAAAGGAAGGAGCGAGAGAGAAAAGAAAAGAAAAAAATAAATAAATAAATAAAATAATAATAATAAATTAATAAAAAAATAATAGTAATAAAAAATAATAATAATAATAATGATAATAATAAAGTAAACACAACCCGTGGTGCTGGTAAAAAAAAAAATCATTAGCGAGAGAGAAAAAAAAAAAAAAAGACACGTTGCGATAAAAAAAAAATACTAAATACATAAAAGAATAAAATAAAATAATAATAAACTAATGGTAAAAGAAATAATAAAAAAAAAGGGTAGTCTTCAATAAATACTCTTGTATCCAGAATAATTCAGATGTGGAATTGATGACCTTTAGGATCAGTGCAATGACAATTCATGCAGACATGAACCATAGAAGAAAATAAATCAGAGAAGCAAACTATTGTCCTGCTTACACAGTTGTATTTGGTGGATTGTTCTGGTGCGCTAATCTGGCGTTGATTCTTTTTCTGGGAGCAAACACCTCGGAGGCAAAGTTCTGAAGAGCTGAGAGATGATTCTTATTATGCAGAAGCATTTCCTCTTTCCCCGGAGAGAGATCTGAAATATCAGTTCTATTATATTATGAATCAACAGGGATTACCTTTATTTTAGATATAGGAAGCTTCTTTTCCAACCAACTCTCCTAGTCCAACTCGCTAATAATTCTTGGGGAAGACGATATCAATTTTGCAAAACATGTGGGACATCTTCCCCACTGTCAGAACCGTAGTGTTCAGACTGTACGGTCTCAACAATGAGTGCTCAAGACTTCTGTCTTCAAACACCATACCTCTGGCAGCATGGAAACCATTACATAGATTGGCATAAAATCAGATTTTTGAAGGTCTAAACTGCTTAATAAATATGAACCGATTATTTCTTTTGGTCATGTAGCTGGATTTTAGAGTAAAATTTAGAGGTCTAAAAAAATTGGATATGGGGTGTGGGGGATTATTCTCTACATTCCTTAAGTCGGACTAGAACTTTTCTGGGCGTCATGTTCACTGGAATAGAGCAACTCCTATATCTAAAATAAAGGTAATCCCTGTTGATTCATAATAAAAATTATATATTTCTCTTTCTTTGATTTGTAAGATATTGTATCTTACAGAATCACAAAGAAAAAGAAGAATGATGATATCCAACTCAGGACCATGCATGTGCCAAGCCCATACTCACCAGATGTGAGCCCCTAGGGTTAATTTTTGCTTGTTATGTGCGCTGAAATTCAGAATAACTTAGGGGAATCCTTTCCTTACATTTCATATCGACTAACTGTAGCCTCGACTGAAGAGGACTTCAGAAATTCTTCCAGTCGTCGATTGAAATAGAACACAGACCTCTAAACGAGTGGCAGACAGCGATGCATTATGTCGACTAAGTTGAACGGAAGACGGCGTTCAGACACATTTTATTATTATTATTATTATTATTATTATTATTATTAGCCCTATGGTGCAAGGAAGCCTGAGGCTTATGCTGCATCAGCCAAAAAAAAATTTCCTAGTTACCCTGAGAGAGAGAGAGAGAGAGCGAGCAAGAGTAGAAAGGAATCACCATGCATGTCCCTAATTTAAAGTGACCAGACGTCTCAGATTATGGGGGACAGTCGGGATTTAAGTCAAAGCATCCAACCATTGCAAACTGTCCCGGACAGGACCGTGCCAAGCCCTTTTTATACCTGAGGCAAGAATAAAAAATTGTGCCCCCCCCCAAATATATATATAAAAAAATTAATTAAAAAAAAACATAACATTTAAAATAAATTTCTGGCACACGTTTTAATAAAAATAAAAGGATGACAAAAAAATAAATAAAAACTGTTTTATTATTTTTTTTAATCAAAAACGTTGGCAATTACAGTATTTAATCTCTCTTTTGGCGTCCCTTTTCGCTTTTAACCTGAGGCAAGAGCCTCGTTCGCTTCACCCTCGGCACGGATCTGGTCCCGGATTGGACATGTAGCCTCTATACTTATATCATGAATCACTATTTTGCATTTTTTTAAATTTTATTCTGCATCTTTGCAACATCTTTTGTCTCATAGATGGTGCTGGCTGACCACATAAACAGTCATCTCGCATATGTCATTTGGGATTGAAGTTTTTGGTTAGAAGGTTAGATTAATTGTTTATTGGCTGCAGTTTTCGCATGATAAGTGTGTGTGTGTGTGTGTGTGTGTGCGTGCGTGCGTGCGCGCGCGGTATGGTTGTTTATTGGCGCATTAGCTGTATGGCTATAGTGCGGCTATTCATAGGAATATTTGAAAATAATTAACAATGAAGCCAGTTCAATTTAATTTCAGTACATCATGATAATTGTAACTTTGTACAACAAAAACAAATACGTATGTAGTACTGTATGTATTTAATTTATATTTCGTATGCGAATATTTTTTTATAAATAAATTTAAAAAAAAAATATATATATGTGTATATTGTTTCATTTTTGGGGAAGGGGGTTGTAAAATCAATGTCCCGCATTGGAATACTAAAGATCTGGTCACTTACCCTATCTGGATTTCTCCACCACCAGGGACAATTCAGGATGCCTCTCAGCATTGGTGTAAGAAAATGAAGCATCCAACCATGGGCGACATTCAAGCTATCAAGGGCTTGTGTGTGTGTGTGTTGCAGTTGGACAGGGGTCCGTTGAATCCTGGGGGTTCAAAAATGCGCTTCAAGGGATCCGTGAACTAGGCACAAAAAAGTTTTGTTTTTTTTTCTTTGCTTGCAGCAGACTACGTTGCTTTCACAATGAGTTGTACTCAGGGCCGGTTTTGGACTGTTAGCCGCCTGCGTGCTAGAGATTTTGGCCGCCCCTGTCAGTGCTCCCTCGGTAGTAATAAATTTTTTTGCTGTGAAAATGTTGAAAACGGTCGACAAGAGAATTGATTGTTGGGTTAATATTTAAATTCATAACGTTCGTGCGCATTTCTCTCTTTATTTAAATTTCCATCATCAATTAAAACAATGATGTGAGTATCGCTTTAAGATTAACAGTACGGGAATGAAGGCCCATTCATAATGAAAATTAAACATAACATAAGCATAAAACCTTTTACCTATGTTATTTAATGAAACCAATCACAATGAATTACGGAAGTGTAACCTTAAACTTAATCAATCGTAAGAGGTTAACATTAACATTTGCAAACTCCAAGCTTTTATGGTTTTGTTTACGTGGTTTAAAACAAGACACAGTCGTAGAGGTTATGGACGTCCCATTGTTGAATCCTTCTCTGGTTCAACGGATGAACCCACCATCGCTTTTGCTTCCACTTCTAAGTTTTCTGATGCAAAACACCTAACACGTATGCTTCAGTATTATTTATAAACTGCACAGCTATATCATCCCTCATCATACAAACATCAATTTTTTGAAGTATGAAAGTAGAGCATGTTGTGTTTCCATGGTTACCAAATACGTTTACAATTATGTTTATGTTCCCATTGTGAATGCCGGCATGACTTCTTAATTTTATGGTAACGCTTGTTACTTTATTTTTATGTTTAATATTCATTGGGAATAGGCCTTTGGAGAATACAATATTATTTATTAACAATGCCACGTTCTCCATTTCATCGCCAACCACTATATTAAAATAATATTAAATTACATTTTAATTTTATTCTTTAAAGTGCACTATCGGCCGCCCTAGGGATTTGGCTGGTTGGCTGGTTTAGATTTTATTGGTGCATTAGCAACTAGGGCTACAATGCGCCAGAGGGATTTGGCCGCCTGCGTGCATGCACGTACTGCACACCTAGAACTGGCCCTGGTTGTACTAATATTGAATTATGGAAAAACACAAATAGAAAATTCGTGTGTTGAAGGAAATACAGTATATTATTACAGTGGCGCATCATCACGAGCTTGGGTTCTGATGTGGAGCAATTATTATTTTTTTTTAATGTAACTTTCATTTTCCTTTTTGATCCCAAGCTCACGAGCCCTGGTATGTGTATATAGCTGCACCATAGGATGATATGCTACTGGTCTGTGCAAAAGATGAACAGTGAAGCGACTTTGTTAACAAGTTCTTGTTTATACTCCTGCCTAACCTGCTGGTTAGGCAGGCGAAGGCAGATTACGAGAAATCTTTGGCAAAGGATGCTATGAAAAACAGCAAGTATTTCTTTACTTTATATAAACTCTAAAAGGAAGGGGGTTAATCTGATTGGTCCACCAGATATCGATGGTTCGATTGTTGATGATCCTACTCAGAGAGCAAACAAAGCAAATGAGTATTTTGCATCTACATTCGCACATGAGGGGTTATTAAGGTGTGAAAATGCCAGGTTATCAAATTGTAGCAGGGTGCTTAATGATTTTGTAATAACTGAGAGCAAAGTGGAAGAGAAATTGTTATAAAGTTAACATAAGAAAAGCACTTGGGGTGGATGGGATCTATCCAATTATATTAAAGGAAGCGGCAAAGGAAGTAAGCAAACCCTTAGCCATAATTATGAGAGCATCCTTGACTCAGGGGAGATCACCACGGACTGGAGATTAGCATTAGCATTAGCATTAGCATTAGTAGAGGCATTTGATGCAAGAAAGCAAGCTTATGCAGCATCAGCCAAAAAAAAAAAATAAATAAATAAATAAATAATAAATAAAAATAACCACTGCCACTTCACCCCTCTGTTCGTTCGAAATACCTGTCCAGCTGAGCCTTAAACTTATTTAGGCTATCAACTTCCATGACAAGGGATGGAAGTCTGTTCCACCAACCAACCACCCGCTGGCTAAAGGCAAATTTCCTCACGTCTATCCTACATCTGTCTTTCCTCAATTTGAATTTATGCCCTCTCAGGTAATTATTCTGAGCAAGAGGAAGAATCCCATCAGCATTGAGCATGCTCAAACCATTCAAGGCTTTATACACCTCTATCAGATCACCTCGCTGGTGCCTAGTCTCCAGACACTGTAATTTGCAAAACTTAAGCCTTTCTTCGTAAGAGCACCTCTTTAGCATTAGCATTAGTAGAGGCATATGATGCAAGAAAGCAAGCTTATTCAGCATCAGCCAAAAAAAAAAAAAAAACACACACACCACTCCCATTTCAACCCTCCGTTCGTTCGAAATACCTGTCCAGTTGAGCTTTAAATTTGATTTGGCTATCAACTTCAACAACAAGTGATGGAAGTCGGTTCCACCAACCAACAACCCGCTGGCCAAAGGCAAATTTCCGCACATCTATCCGACATCCGTCCTTCCTCAATTTGAATTTATGCCCTCTGAGGTGATTATTCTGAGGAAGATGAAGAATCCCATTGGCATTGAGCATGCTCAAACCATTCAAAGCCTTATACACCTCTATCAGATCACCTCGCCAGTGCCTAGTCTCCAGACTCTGTAATTTGCAAAACTTAAGCCTTTCTTCGTAAGAGCAACCCTTTCTTCCATTCACTAATCTTGTTGACCTTCTCTGTACCCGTTCCAGCAGCTCAACATCCTTCTTGAAATGAGGCCTCCAGACCTGTATACAGTACTGTAGGTGTGGCCTAACCATTGCCTTATACAAGGGAATAATCACCTCCTTATCCCTGCTAGAAAAATTCCTGTATATCATTGACAAGACAACATGAGCTACTCTTGCAGCTCGTCTGCACTGCTCAGAGAACTTCATATCTGCCTGCACAACCACCCCCAGGTCCTTTTCATTCTCCACCACTGTCAGTGTAGTACCGCAGAGTTGATACGTTGCTCTGGGGTTACTGTTTCCCATATGTAGTACTTTACATTTGTCAATGTTAAACTTCATTTGCCACCTCTCAGCCCATCTGTTCAACCTTTCCAGATCCTGTTGCAGCAGCATAGCGTCAGTAGTGTCCTTAACAACCCTGCCAACCTTTGCATCATCTGCAAACTTGGACATTAAACTTGATATCCCATCATCAATATCATTCATAAACACCGAAAACAACAACGGACCCAGCACTGAACCCTGAGGAACTCCACTAATAACATTAGTCCACGTAGAGCAGTGTCCATTGATTACCACTCTCTGTCTTCTGCCACTCAACCATCCCCTTAACCATAGCAGCAATTTGCCTCCAATGCCACACTGCTCCAATTTGTGCAGCAGTCTTTCATGTGCAACAGTATCAAAAGCCTTTCTAAGATCCAAATATATAATATCAAAGTTATTACCTGCATCCAGTTCTTTTGTGACTACATCATAGTATCCAATCAAATTGGTCAGGCAAGACCTGCCCTTAACAAAACCATGCTGCGTCTGAGATATAACTGAATTCTTGTCTAGATGATCCTGCAGTGCTTCTTTAACCAGTGCCTCCATTAATTTACCTGGAACAGAAGTTAAACTAACAGGTCTATAATTACTTGTGTCACCCTTTGATCCTCCTTTGTGAATTGGGGTCACATTTGCACAACTCCAGTCCATGGGTACTTCCCCTGAGTCCAAGGTAACTCTCATAATTATGGCTAAGGGTTTGCTTACTTCCTTTGCTGCCTCCTTTAATATAACTGGATAGATCCCCTCCTCCCCAGGTGCCTTTCTTGTATTTATCTTCAACAATTTCTCCTCCACTTTACTCTCAGTTGTTACAAGATTCTCTAGCTCACTGGCAGAGTTTAACTCACCTCTGGCATTCCCCTCCCCGAATAACTCATGGATGAATGTCGATGCAAAATATTCATTTAGTTTATTAGCTACCTGAGCAGGATCATCAACAGTTGACCCATCGATATCAAGTGGACCAATCTGATTCATCCCCTTCCTTCTAGAGTTTACATAAGTAAAGAACTCTTTTCTGTTTTTCTTTGCATCCCTTGCCAAAGATTTCTCGTAATCTGCCTTCGCCTGCCTAACCTCCTTTGTAACTTGGTTACAGATCAACTTGTATCTATCATAGGCTGTGCAAATGTATCCTCAATTCACAAAGGGGGATCGAAGGGTGACATGAGTAATTACAGACCAGTTAGTTTAACTTCTGTTCCGAGTAAAATAATGGAGCTATTGGTTAAAGATGCATTGCAGGATCATCTAGACAAGACTGCAGAAATAATTCAGACACAGCATGGGTTTGTTAAGGGAAAGTGTAAGAACTATTCTTACACTTATTTTTTAGAATTTATAAATTATCAAATTTAAATAAATAACTAAGTTAAAAACAGTCAAGCACTCAGCAGAATTTCTGGTCTGTTTACACTTCGAAAGTGAGAGATTAGCGTAGCAGCAGGAGGGACGCTAACCAGACTGATACAATGGGTAGGCCAGTTTGATGCAGTTCTTGCCTACAGAAAAAATAGGGCTGTAGCCTGCTGACGGTAGCGGGGGACAAAAGAACGCCCACACCCCTAAAGTGGTTTCGGTACTCCATCCAAAGAGAAGACCCAGATCAGAGAGTTCTCCGTGTTCGAGCTGTAAACAAAGTACGAACAGGCCGACACGGGAGGCACTCTCAATAATTTCACAGGCGGTGTCTTGGAAGGAAGCGTGACGGAAGAGGTAAGTAGTAGCGGGCATCCCAAAGATAGTTCTACAGATTGGTTAGAGCCCGGATGTTGTCAACACAAAGAAGGGAGCTCGACCTACCAGACGCGGGTCCAGGCGACGAGAAAAAAAAAAATAAGCGAATGAAATTAAAGATGAAGAGAGAGAGAAAAATATGATTGGACGAAAAATAAGGGAGAGTTAGATACAAAACTCGGATGCAGGAAGAAGACGAGAGGGAGCCCGAAAGTCAGAGTCCCGAAGCCTGGAAGGGAAAAAACCATAGGAAATTCCGGGGAGAGGCGTGAGAGTGGCGGAAAGATATTTTTGGGAGTGCGGGGAGCACATATAGAAAGTTCCGAAAAAATGAAAGTATAGTGGGTAGAATAATAGTAAAAAAAAGCGGGCGGAAGTTATCCACTGTGGAAAAAACGCAACAGTCCTGGAGGAAGATCCTGTGCGCAATAGGAACGTCTGAGGTCGAGCCGGGAGCACATCTAGCGAGTTTGCGGTGGCCAAGTCCAGCGAGGAAATAGCTGAAGAAGCAAAGAAGGAAAACTCATCCAGGTGGTAGAAAAGGAAAGCAAGTAAGTTTATGTAGAATATTTATTAACAGAAACGGTGTTATAAAGAAATAAACGAAAGAAAAGGTAATGGACAGGACAGTCAGTAAAGAACTGAAACCAGATGAACGCTATCGTAAGTGATAGAAATTAGAGTCACTATCTAGGGAAAAAGAGAGAAAGAAAGTGTGTGAGTGTTAATCATCTGTGATTAGAAGTATCTGAGAAATAAGGAAAGTTGTTAAACCTGAAAAGGGTCAAGTTTATGGAATGTATAACTAGTAATAACAGTGTATAATATTTATTCTGTAGAACATTCCTCTCTAGAGTATTATCATTCTATATAGCAGATGTGGAAGTTATAAATTATTGTTAGAAGAACAAAGATGGGTGTAGACATCATAACATGTATAATAATTAGTTGATTGTAGGAAATTCGATATTATGAATTGTGTGTAAATATCTTATATAGACAAGTAAATAAATCTAGTTTGTTTTTATCATGAGCTTTATGTGTGATGTTGACACCAAGCATTAACTGTGAGTCACGGGAACTATTCTAGCACGGGGGATAATAACACAAAAAATAAGAGAAAATTAGTATTTCCTCCAACTTGGATCTTCTGATACAAAAAAAAATCTTAATGACAAAGGAGTGAGTAAGAAGGGTGCCGATTAACTGCGCAGCAGATAGCTTGTGGGTCTTGGAAGGGGAGTGAGGACCCCCCGTTCAAAGGAATAAAAAAAATAACAACAACAGCCTTTATGGTTCCAAGAAAAAGGGGGAAAGAAATAGCTAAGGGATAGATTAAAAATAAGGCCTAAAATAATAATAAGAAAATATATAAATAAAAAAGAAAATCATAAATTAAAAAGTTCCCCCCCCCCCACAAAAGTCTTGTCTGACAAATTTGATTGGTTATTATGATGTGGTTACAAAAGAACTGGATGGAAAATATAATCTTCAAATCATATACTTGGATTTCAGGAAAGCTTTTGACACTGTTGCACATGGAAGACTACTGTACAAATTGGAGCAGAATGATATTAAGGGTAAACTGCTACAATTGATAAAACGATGGTTGAGTGGGAGAAGACAGAGGGTGGTAATCAATGGGTGCTGCTCTTCGTGGAGTAATGTTATTAGTGGAGTCCCACAGGGTTCGGTGTTGGGTTCACTGTTGTTTTGTATATTTATCAATGATATTGATGAAGATATATCAGACTAAGTGTCGAAGTTTGCAGATGATACAAAAGTTGGCAGTGTTGTTAATTACAGTAATGGCAGTGTGGTACTGCAACAGGATCTAGAAAATTTGGGCAGATGGGCTGAGAAGTGGCAACTGAAGTTTAACCTTTACAAATGCAAAGTACTGCATATGGGTAGAAGTAACTCCAGAGAAACGTACCAACCGTGTGGTTCTACACTTAAGGTGGTAGAAAATGAAAAAGACCTGGGAGTAATTGTGAAGTCAGCTATGAATTTTTCTGAGCAATGCAGACAGGCTGCCAGGGCAGGTCATGGGGTTTTTTCAATGATATATAGGAATTTTTCTAGAAGGGAAAAGGAGGTGATTATCCCTCAGTATAAGGCAATGGTCAGGCCACGCCTTGCGTACTGCGTACAGGTCTGGAGGCCTCAGTTTAGCAAGGATGTAGATTTGCTTGAACGTGTACAGAGAAGGGCAACAAGATTGGTGAGGGGTATGAAGGGATCCTCTTACCAAGAGAGGCTTAAGTTCTGCAAATTGCAGTGGCTGGAGACTAGGCAGATGCGAGGTGATCTGATTGAGGTGTATAAGGCCTTGAATGGGTTGAGCACGCTGAATTCCGATGGAATCCTTCCACTTGTTCAGATTACGAACCTAAGGGGGCATAAATTCAAATTAAGGAAAGACAGATGTAGAATAGATGTGCGGGAATTTACCTTAAGCCAGCGGGTGGTTAATTGCTGGAACAAACTTATATCTGTCATTGTGGAAGTTAATAGGTTAAATAAATTTAAGGGGGAACTGGACAAACATTTAGAGAGAATTGTTTTGTAATTTTTTTTTTTTTCTTGGCTGATGTACTTGCTGATATACTTGCTTTCTTGCATCACATGCCACTACTACTACTACGACTACTACGACCATTAGGTAAGAAGGGTTTACATTAATTATTTTGACAATGAATACAATCATTAACCGTACATATTTAGCAGTTCACACAAGCCTAGATTACTCAAAGCGCGTGTGCCGCACCCTAATGCCTGACCACCTGTTAAATAACGAAGTTTAGCAGAGAACTAATACAAGTCACTGTTATTGGAGTAATATAAAAACTACTTTTGTTAGTGTGAACATAGAAATTAATATTCGCTGTTGCCTTGTCTTTATTTATTATTATTATTTATATATTTTTTTTTTCACAATGAACAGCAAGCACCACTTCCTCCTTTTATTGCTACTGTTTTATTTAGAATTATCGCACTAAAATGTTTTTGTGACTCTCACGCTCGGAATGGATCAAAGTACACAGTAGATGGCAGCACGTGTTATCTTTAAGTTGCGTCAGTATTTTCGATAATACGTTGTTCTGTAGAAGTTTCCAGTACGTTCACATTTCGCGATTAACGATAGCATGCAAAATAAACTGTGAGTGTGTTACTGGTTATAATATTTGAAAAGTGCGTTGATAGTATTCAAGGAAATCGACGTGAGTCCAATTTGTTGATATTGGAAAGCGTTCGTTTTTTTTGTTTTTTTTTCAACACCAAAATTAGTCATTTTACTAATTAATTAGTTTATTTTTTAAAAGATAATATTATCGCTATTTTAATGAATAATGATTATAATACTAAATTATGATTGCTTACTGACATTACGATGGGAAAAGATTATTACAGAATACTAGGTTTAAACCGAGGTGCTTCTGAGGAAGAAATTAAAAAAGCATATAGGAAACTTGCCTTGCGATTCCATCCAGATAAAAATAAATCATCAGGGGCAGAAGAAAGGTTTAAAGAAGTTGCAGAGGCTTATGAAGTTCTTAGTGATAGAAAGAAAAGAGAAGTGTATGATCAATGTGGGGAAGAAGGTCCAATAAATGACAGAAGGGGAGGAACAAATACTAACTTTACATATACTTTCCATGGAGATCCATGGGCCACCTTTGACAGGTTTTTTGAAGCTGAGAGGTCTTTTAGAACTGGTGATTCCTTTGAGTTTTTCTTCCAAACGGACGATAATTCATTTGATGGTGCCAACCAGTTTTTCACGAATGAGGGAACGAGTGCTAATTTTGCCCATTTCAGTCGAAGTGGTAACCAGTTTCACAGCTCAAATTTTCCACATAAAACACGAAAACAAGATCCGCCAGTTGAACGTGAACTGTATATCGCTTTAGAAGATATTTTAAAAGGGTGTACTAAGAAAATGAAGGTTGTTAAGCAAGTGTTGAACATTGATGGCCAAAGTACACGAATTGAGGAGAAAATTATTGATATTGCTATTAGACCTGGCTGGAAGGCTGGAACAAAAATCACTTTTCAGAGAGAAGGAGATCAACGACCGAACGTAATACCTGCGGACATTGTTTTTGTGATCAAGGATAAGCCACATTCCATTTTCAAAAGAGATGGCGCCAATATTAAGTACACAGCAAAAATAACACTTACAGAGGCGTTGTGCGGAACTCAGCTACAAATTCCAACACTGACGGGGGAAAAGCAAATTTTGAGGATAGATGATGTAGTGAAACCTAACACTATACACCGGTTACCTGGCCTAGGACTGCCTTTTACGAAAAACCCTGCAAAAACAGGTGATCTCATTGTGACGTTTGACATTATATTTCCAGAGAGTCTTTCAGAAGAGACTAAAGGAATTCTACGCGATTGCCTGCCTTAACTGACAGTTATATAATGTGAATGAGTGTAAATCACTCATTCACATTATATAAGAAAGCACCTGGAACTGTGGTAGCTTATGTATATGAATTGGCTGGGAAAAGCAATCGCAGCAGTGGCTGAAAATAATGATGCTGTAAAGAAGTGCATCGATATGACTTTAATTTTTAGTATGCCTTTCTTCTCAAGGATTCTTGTCTAATCAAATTTATGCTGTGTACCTATTTCTGCGAATTTTTTGAATGTACAAATGCCGTTTCGGTATGTACATGGTTTTTAAATGTTTACAATTAAAACATTGCTTTATTTATACTAAATTATTTAATTATTTCCAATCCTCAATGGGGAGAGTAGAATTTTTTGAAGCTTTTAACTTTTATAGCTGTTTTCAGAGGTAAATACCTGTCACCCGTAGATAATTGAATTTGTTTAAGACGTTTGTTTGTAATAATGTATATTATTTTGTATCTGTCTCTTTTGTTAGACCTGTATACAGTTATTAGTATTGGCAAAATGATACATGAAGCAAGCTTTATACAGAATCAGCCAAAAAAAAAAAAAAAAAAATACAGTTCTTATGACTTAATAAGATGGTTATATATTAAATTATGAAATTAATCAAGCAAAGAAAAACAGATAGGGAAGATAAGAAAATGCATACATAATGGCCTCAGCCCTTATTATGCTGAAATTGCACAACAAAAGAAGTTATTTGTCAAGAGACTTCCGTGTTGAGTATAAATATATCTAGTGAACAAATTGTAAATTGTGATGGTCTGAAAGTCCTGTAGTTCAATAGTTCAAGAAAAAGAAGTTTTTAAAATAATGTTTAGTGGTGGCCCTGACAAGATGGAGATTTCAAAAAAAAAAAAAAAAAGTGATAATAACTTTAGGTATTTACACCATTTCAATTCAGCCAGAATGCACTGGAACACCATTCCAGTTGTTAAACTTCAGAAATCTTTTATAAAATGACAAGATGATCATTACTAATTACAAGTTCAGGCACACACGTATAATTATCCTGGCATCCAAACTTTGTAACCAGTGAGAACTGATGTAGGATATTTCACATGCATCAGTTCTCACTGGTTATGAATTTTTGGATGCCAACTAAAACAAGATAATAATCTTGTTTTGGTTGGCAAGTATGAGCACTCCACAGTTACTAATATTTTCTGTTTTGAACACTGTGTCCCTTGTAAATCCAGAGCCCTATTTATTATGTAATTTAATTCCAACAAATATAATTATAATTTCCAATAAAAATTACAAAATATAATTTTAACCCTTTAATGGTTGTGTGAGGGTAATAGTAATAGTGGCAAGAAAGCAAGCGTATGAGCTTATGTAGCATCAGCCAAAAATTCACACAACTATTCCCTCTAAATGTTTGTCCAGTTCCTCCTTGAATTTATTTAACCTATCAACTTCCATAATGACAGATGGAAGTTTGTTCCAGCAATTAACCACCCACTGGCTAAAGGCAAATTTCTGCACATCTGTTCTACAACTGTCTTTCCTCAATTTGAATTTATGCCCCTTAGGTTCATAATTTGAACAAGTGGAAGAATCCCATCAGAATTCAGCATGCTCAACCCATTCAAGGCCTTATACACCTCAATCAGATCAATTCGCAGGTGCCTAGTCTCCAGCCACTGCAATTTGCAGAACTTAAGCCTCTCTTGGTAAGTGGATCACTTCGTTCCCCTCACCAATCTTGTTGCCCTTCTCTGTACATGCTTAAGCAAATCTACATCCTTTCTAAAATGAGGCCTCCAGACCTGTACACAGTACTCAAGGCATGGCCTGACCATTGCCTTATACAAAGGGATAATCACCTTCTTTTCCCTGCTAGCAAAATTTCTGTATATCATAACAAAACCCCATGACCTGCTCTTGAAGCCTGTCTGCTGTTTGTTTGTTTGTTATTTGGGTTTTAGGAGCATTAGCAACTAAGGCCATATTGCTCTGGGGATATGTGGTGGTCATTCTCTGACCTTTCCGTATTTGGTGGTCACGGGCTTGAACCCCGGTCTAATCAAAAAGCATGTGCTACACACTGCTGCTCCTGGCTACGGAGGTGCCAAGCCTGTCTGCATTGCTCAGAAAACTTCATATCTGTATAATTACTCCCAGGTCTTTTTCATTTTATATCACTCTTAAATGTAGTACCACACAATTGGTATGTTTCTCTGGGGTTACTTCTACCCATATGCAGTACTTTGCATTTGTCAATGTTAAACTTCAGTTGCCACTTCTCAGCCCATCTGCCCAAATTTTCTAGATCCTGTTGCAGTAGCACACTGCCGTCGCTATCATTAATAACCCTGCCAGCCTTTGTATCATCTGCAAACTTCAACGCTAAGTCTGATATACCTTCATCAATATCATTGATAAATATACAAAACAAACAGTGGGCCCAACACCAAACCTTGGGGTACTTGATACCTCAAGCATTATAATTTATTTTATTAACAAATGATAATTTTTTTTCTAAGAATTAGCTTATGGTGCTGTCTAGTTACCTAAACTATATTAGTTATTGTTCTTTGGTCACAGTTTTTTCCATAGTGGCTTTGGTGTGAGACATTTAGATGGAATGTTGTGTACCGTTACCAGGGTAGAAATAGTTTTTCAGAACTGGAGGAGAGGGTACTTTATTTACTAGTACTAGGAAAATACTCACTTCTCTGTAATATCAATATGCGCAGTCATGACATTTCTGGAACTGGAGGGATGGCATCTGCCTCTGTTCTTGCCCACATTTTCAGCCTTGGCAGTCAACTCTACATGGTTGTTACTGTCAATAAAATGTGAGGGTACCCAGTGTGTAATGAAGTGATTTGAAAAGTGTAATATGAATGTGGAGATGTAATATGGAACAAAAATCCACCAACCAGTAGAGACTGATTGGTGGTTTTTTGGAAACTCCTTGGCACACTGATTACTTTAATCATGGGGTTAGATGTAGTATATTTGTAGTATATTAGATCTGTATAAACAAACATGTGTTCACAGTCTGATTTGCATGTTGTATAGAAAATGAGCTTGAATAGCTCTTAGGGAAGTGGTGTCATTGTCTGAGGAACTTTCTCCCCTCCAGTCCAGCCTGAAGCTTAGACTGGGGCAAGTTCCCTCTGGTCTCTAGGGAGTTTGATTCCAACCCTCTCCAAGCAAGTAGAAAATGGTAAAATGCTAATATCTAGGAAGACAAGGATATAGAGATGACAAAGAAAACTTTAAAAGTGAAATAGAAGATAACATATATATTACAGAAATATAACATATACAAAGGGTACTACGAAAGTTTGCAATATGACACAACAATGAATCACAGGAAGCTGCTTGTTGCTGCATGTTGAGACATGTTCATACGTGCATAGTAGCCGCCGCGCCAAGTCAATGGGCTCAGTTATTCATTAGTAGTGAGAGTGTAAAGTGCTTGCGATGGCATCGTGGTCACGAAATGAGATAAGGACAGTTTTGCGGTATAATTTCGTGCATGGTTTAACCATAGACCAGTGCTTAGAAGAAATGACTCTTGCACTAGATGATGATTGTCCACATCGTACAACGATATTCAGGTGGTATAGAGAATTCCAAAGGGGAAATTTCACTCTGGAGGATTCTGAGAGGCTGGAAGGCCACGAATGTCAGTTACGGAGGAAAACGTTACTGCTGTGAGGAAAATGCTTGACGAAAACAGGCGAGTGACCTACCAACAGATAGAGGATACTTTGGGCCTAAATGCACCAGCAATTCGTTCGATTCTGCAAGATCATTTGCACGTGAAGAAACTTTGTTCTCTCTGGGTGCCGCATCAACTGACTGAAGAGCAGATGACACGACGTGTGACTTGGTGCCGGGAGATGTTAAAAAAGTTTGATAAGGGACAATCTCGGTATGTGAACAACATCGTGACAGGTGACAAGACTTGGCTGTACTATTACGATCTGCCGACCAAGGCTCAAAACAAAGTTTGGGTCTTTGATGATGACGACACACCCGTAATTGTCAGAAAATCCCGATCTGTAAAGAAGAAAATGATAGCTGTATTTTTCAAATCAAGTGAATTGTGGAACGTGTCGTTTTGGACACGCAGAAGACAGTCACAGCTAAGTGGTATACTGAACAATGCCTGCCTAAAGTCATTGGATCTATGAAGAACCTGCGGCCAAAGTCAAGAATGGACACCTGGTACCTCCATCACGATAATGCTCCAGCTCACCGCGCCAAAGCCTGCACCAAATATTTGATCACGACAGGACTGAAACTTCTCGAGCACCCTCCCTACAGTCCAGACCTTGCTCCCTGCGACTTTGCACTGTTCCCACATGTGAAAATGAAGCTAAAAGGGAGGCGGTTTTCCAGTGATGAGGACCTTCTACGGGCTTGGGACAACGAGTGTGCTTTACTCCCTAGTGAAACTTGGCAGAACTGGTTTAAAGATTGGTTTCGGAGGATGGAGAGGTGTATTGAATGTAGAGGAAATTACTTTGAAAAAATTAAATAAACAAAGCTGTATTGCAAAACTTTCCTAGTACCCTTTGTATATTACATACATGGATACAGAAGAGGAAGAATGCACAGATGGTAAACCTGAAATAAATAAAACAAAATAGCTTCATAAAAATATATAAAATGTTCAGTTTCACGTGATCCACTTTATTCATACCAAGAAATAAAATAAAATCAATTAGTTCCTGTATTTATTTCATTAAACAAATTACAGTGGGCAACTTACAAGCCCATATGGCTGGTAGTGTTTCATTTTCTGGCATGACTATTCATAATTAAAAACAATCCATTTGTGCTGAAATGTCAACTTGTACTTATTTTTCCATGGTGTTCTACAAAAGTTGGAGATTGATGTGAATCTAATTATCATTAGCTGTATGGTGCAAGGAAGCCTGTGGCTTATGTTTTGTGTGTGAGAGAGAGAGAGAGAAGTAGAAGAGAATCACCAAGGTGTGCCAAGCCTATACTCACCAGATTCTAGTCCCTGGGTTTGTTTCACTTCCACTTGTTCCAAAGTCGCTGCACCAAACATACATTTTATTATTCTAAATATTATTAATATTACTTTTAAATAAATGTGATGCATATAAAAAATCTATTTCTTAAAAACTGCATGAGGAATAAAATTACCAACACACTAGAAACAGTGAATAGGTCTCTAATATAATAGCCATCTGCACTGACGGATGGATTGCTAGCAACATCAAGATATTGCCAGGACTTCTCCAAAAGAAGTGCAATATCAGTTCTATTTACTATGTGATGTGTGCACTTGCTGAGCACAAAGTGGTTTACAAAACATAACTGTCAGATAATTTGGGTAATTCATTTGTTTGCTATAATAGAGCCCAAGTGCCAGGTTTCCCTGGAGCCTAAAATTCTTAAGGTGCCTAGTATTTGTTGCATATTGATATCAAGTTTTTCTGTCTTCGCAGAAGGCCTCCATAGCCGAGTGGTCAGGAGTGGGAGTGCAGTGGCACACGGTCTTTGAGTAGACCGGGGTTCAAGCCCCTGACTGCTGAATACGGTCGATCTGCCAACCCGCACTGGACCAGCGTGGCAGATTATGGTCCATTTTCTCTCAGCATGAATTGTTGAGGAGGCTTCCATCCTGCAGTGGGTTGATAATGGCTGCAATTTACTTTTTTTTTTACTTTTTTCTGTCTTCAGATATGAAACATCTTGAAATTTGTCCGAAGTCTGATGCCTTGTTAAATTTTTGAATTTTTTTTTTTATCCTATTACAAATCAGACAGTTCTGTAACTGTTTTACAACATCCTCTTTATTCAACTGTTCTTTGTGGGTTTTAATTTATTCTCAAAATAAAGCTAAGGGAATGAAAATTTGCTTGTGAAGTATAAGTTATAGCAGCTATGAAAAATGCAATCAAGGAACTTTCAAAAAAGTAGTTTGAAGAAACTATTCTGAGATTATATAAGTGATGGGAAAAATAAACAGCAGAGGTCATTATTTTGAGAATTTGAATAATTCAATGTGTAATTATCTGTAAATTACATTGCCTGACAGCCCCAGATTTTTAACTTTAATATTTGAAATGTTCTTGGAGTGTACTAATTTTGCGCTTTTTACCAGTAGATTGCAATGCTTAATAATTTTTATTTCTTCATTTTTTAATAATTATTGCAAATTTTGCATAGGTTATGTTTTTTTTTTAACTGCTAAAATACTTCAGTTTTAATTCCTCAGTTTTAATACCTCAGCATTATTGACAGTAGCTACTGGCAGAGGTGAAAGAGATTCTTGCACTGCTTCTATTAGAATGAGCAGAAGCCTGAAAAACAAGATGCATGGTATTTCAGAGACTGCTGGGAGCCATTGCGGTACAAGTAAACACGTGGGTTGTGTTAGGGTAGCTAAGAATAGAAACAGGTGCAGGTATACTTGCATGTACACCAATGCTAGGAGTTTAGTAAATAAATTTGATGAATTTGAGGTATTGCTCAAAACATCAAAGGCAGATATTGTTGGGATATCAGAGACGTGGTGTCACACAGATATAAGGGATGCAGAACTGCATATTTGGGGAGTACAACGTCTACAGAAAGGATAGACAGGATAGGAAGGGGGGAGGGGTTATGCTATTAGTTAAGAAACACATAAAAACCAAGGAAGTGAAGCCAGTCGACATCGCTGGACAGTGCAGTGTTGAGTCAGTTTGGTGTGACATAAGCATTGGGAGATCAAAATTGAGAGTAGGAGTGTGCTATAGGCCTAATGACTCTGATGAGTATAATAAGGAACTGTACAGGGAAATAGAGTGGGCCAGTAAATCAGAGAGTCTTATAATGGGAGATTTTAATTTCCCAGATATTGACTGGAATTTGGGGGCTGGTTACTCACACACTAGCAGGGCTTTTGTGGATTTATTGGATGACTGTTTTCTACATTAGCATGTTCGGGAGGCAACTAGAGGGAGTAATACTCTTGATTTGATTATCAGCAGTGATTCTTCATGCATTAAGAATCTGCAGATAAATGAACCACTAGGTGGCAATGATCACAGTGTGCTGAAGTGGGATTTACTCAAAGAGGTAACTACCATTAGGGGTAAAGGGAAGGGTTATTGCTTCCATAAAGGCGACTACGATGGACTGAGACAGTATTTAAATTCTATACAGTGGGACCAACTGATGATGTTACCAACAGCAAATTCAAAATTGGAAGCATTCAAAGAACTTATCTTGGAAGCTACTAGGCTTTACATACCAACTAAGAAATATTGTTCAAGGTTTAGGCCAAAATGTATGTCAGATGAACTAATGAGGCATATGGCAGAGAAGAAAAATGCATGGGATACTTACAAATTAACACATGACACAGAAGCCTATGATAGATACAAGTTGATATGCAACCAAGTTACAAAGGAGGTTAGGCAGGCGAAGGCAGATTACGAGAAATCCTTGGCAAGGGATGCAAAGAAAAACAGCAAAGAGTTCTTTACTTATGTAAACTCTAGAAGGAAGGGGATGAATCAGATTGGTCCACTTGATATTGATGGGTCAACTGTTGATGATCCTGCTCAGGTAGCTAACAAACTAAATGAATATTTTGCATCGACATTCACACATGAGGAGTTATTCAGCAAGGGGAATGCCAGAGATGTATTCAACTCTAGCAGTAAGCTACAGAATCTTGAAATAACTGGGAGTAAAGTGGAGGAGAAACTGTTGAAGATAAACACAAGAAAGGCACCCGGGTTGGATCGGATCTATCCAGTTATATTAAAGGAGGCAGCAAAGGAAGTAAGCAAACCCTTAGCCATAATTATGAGAGCTTCCTTGGACTCAGGGGAGGTACCCATAGACTGGAAATGTGCAAATGTGACCCCAATTCACAAAGAAGGATCAAAGGCTGACACAAGTAATTATAGACCTGTGAGCTTAACTTCTGTTCCAGGAAAATTAATGGAGGCACTGGTTAAAGAAGCACTGCAGGTTCATTTAGACAAGACTTCAGTTATAGCTCAGACACAGCATGGTTTTGTTAAGGGGAAGTCTTGCCTGACCAAATTGATTGGATACTATGATGCAGTTACAAAAGAACTGGATGCAGGGAATAACTTTGATATTATATACTTGGATCTTAGAAAGGCTTTTGATACTGTTGCACATGGAAGACTGCTACACAAATTGGAGCAGTGTGACATTGGAGGCAAATTGCTGCTATGGATAAAGGGGTGGTTGAGGGGGAGAAGACAGAGAGTGGTAATCAATGGACACTGCTCATCGTGGACTAATGTTATTAGTGGAGTCCCTCAGGGCTCAGTGTTGGGTCCATTATTGTTTTCTGTATTTATAAATGATATTGATGATGGTATATCAAGCTTAATGTCCAAGTTTGCAGATGATACAAAGGTTGGCAGGGTTGTCAAGGACACTACTGACACTATGCTGCTGCAACAGGATCTGGAAAGGTTGAACAGATGGGCTGAGAGGTGGCAAATGAAGTTTAACATTGACAAATGTAAAGTACTACACATGGGAAACAGCAACCCCAGAGCAACGTATCAACTCTGTGGTACTACACTGACAGTGGTAGAGAATGAAAGGGACTTGGGGTGATTGTGCAGGCAGATATGAAGTTCTCTGAGCAGTGCAGACGGGCTGCAAGAGTAGCTCATGGAGTATTGTCAATGATATACAGGAATTTTTCCAGCAGGGATAAGGAGATGATTATTCCATTGTATAAGGCAATGGTCAGGCCACACCTAGAGTACTGTATACAGGTCTGGAGGCCTCATTTCAAGAAGGATGTAGAGCTGCTGGAACGAGTACAGAGAAGGGCAACAAGATTAGTGAATGGAACAAAGGGGTGCTCTTACGAAGAAAGGCTTTAGTTTTGCAAATTACAGTGTCTGGAGACTAGGCACCAGCGAGGTGATCTGATAGAGGTGTATAAAGCCTTGAATGGTTTAAGCATGCTCAATGCTGATGGGATTCTTCCTCTAGCTCAGAAAAGTCACCTGAGAGGGCATAAATTCAAATTGAGGAAAGACAGATGTAGGATAGACGTGCGGAAATTTGCCTTTAGCCAGCAGTTGGTTGGTTGGTGGAACAGACTGCCATCCCTTGTGGTGGAGGTTGATTGCCTAAATAAGTTTAAGGCTCAGCTGGACAGGTATTTTGAACGAACAGAGGGGTGAAGTGGAAGTGGGTTTTTTTTTTTTTTGGCTGACGCTGCATAAGCTTGCTTTCTTGCATCAAATGCCTCTACTAATGCTAATGCAAGCCCCTGACTGCTGAATACGGTCGATCTGCCAACCCGCACTGGACCAGCGTGGCAGATTATGGTCCATTTTCCCTCAGCATGAATTGTTGAGGAGGCTTCCATCCTGCAGTGGGTTGATAATGGCTGCAATTTACTTTTTTTTTACTTTTTTCTGTCTTCAGATATGAAACATCTTGAAATTTGTCCGAAGTCTGATGCCTTGTTAAATTTTTGAATTTTTTTTTTTTATCCTATTACAAATCAGACAGTTCTGTAACTGTTTTACAACATCCTCTTTATTCAACTGTTCTTTGTGGGTTTTAATTTATTCTCAAAATAAAGCTAAGGGAATGAAAATTTGCTTGTGAAGTATAAGTTATAGCAGCTATGAAAAATGCAATCAAGGAACTTTCAAAAAAGTAGTTTGAAGAAACTATTCTGAGATTATATAAGTGATGGGAAAAATAAACAGCAGAGGTCATTATTTTGAGAATTTGAATAATTCAATGTGTAATTATCTGTAAATTACATTGCCTGACAGCCCCAGATTTTTAACTTTAATATTTGAAATGTTCTTGGAGTGTACTAATTTTGCGCTTTTTACCAGTAGATTGCAATGCTTAATAATTTTTATTTCTTCATTTTTTAATAATTATCGCAAATTTTGCATAGGTTATGTTTTTTTTTTAACTGCTAAAATACTTCAGTTTTAACAAAATAGTTTATTAATTATATTTAAATTTTCAGGAAAATGTTTCTATCATAAAATAGAAACATGAAACAATTAAATTAACTGCAAATTAAAAGTTTGTGGAGTTATAAGTTGCATGAAACTTTGGAATTACTCCAATACAACAAATTAAGCTAATATTTCAAGAAACACTTTGAAATTAATGTATTTAAAGAAAAATAAATAAATTTCTATTAATGCAGCCTGTCTATGTAACAAATATTATAAACATGAAATCATTCATATCCATTCCCCCCCCCCCCAGGTTCTTTACACTACACAAAATTCCTTGAAATTAATTGATTTATTTCCTGACCACAGACTCTACTGGCATTAGTAGTATTGGCAAATGATGCAAGAAAACAAGCTTACAGCATCAGCCAAAAAAAAAAATAATAAAAAACACTATATACTTTTCCCATCCATACCTTCCAAGAATTTCTCTAGTTCTTCCTTGAATCTATCTTGCAGTTCTTCGTCAACTTAAATTATGCCTCCTCATGTGTGTGGTCTTAGAAAGAGGAAGAATGCCGTTCAGCTTACTTAATCCATTCAAGTCTTTAAACACCTCAATCAGATCACCCCACAGGTGCCTAGTCTCCAGAAGTACAATTTGCAGAAATGGTGCCTTTCTAGGTAGGGGCACCCTTTTTATTCCCTTCACCAATCTGGTTGCCCTTTTCTGCACCCATTACAGCAGATTACATCTTTCCTAAAATGAGGCCTCCAGACCTGTATACAGTACTCAAGATGCAGCCTAACCATGGCCTTGTACAAAGGGATAATTACCTCCTTATCCCTGTTAGCAAATTTTCTTTATATCATTGGCAAAACACCATGAGTTGTTCTGGCAGCATGTCTGCACTGCTCAGAGAATTTCATATCTGACTGCACAATTGCTCTCAGCTCTCATTTTTCTCCACTACCCTGAGTGTAGTACACCACAGTTGATAAGTTACTCTGGGATTACTGCTACCCACATGCAGTACCTTGCATTTGTCAATGTTAAACTACAACTACCATTTCTCAGCCTGTTGGCCCAGTTTTTTTTTTTTTTTTTTTGCAGTAGCTCATCCCGATTACTGTCGTTAACAACCTTGCCAACCTTTGTATCTGCAAACTTTGACATTAAGCCTGATACACCTTCATCAGTATCATTAATAAATATTGAGAACAACAATAGTTCCAGTTTCAGTTTATATGGGTTCAGCACTCAACCCCTAGATAACTCCACTAATAACATCAGTCCACAAAGAGCAGTGCCCATTGATACCCACTCCATCTTCTTCCACTTAACCATCCCTTTATCCATAGCAGTAACTTTCCCTTAATGCCCCTTGTTCCAGTTTATACAGCAGTCTGTTATGTGCAACAGTATCAAAAGCCTTCCTGAAATCTAAGTACAATATATGATATCAAATTTATTTTTTGCATCCAGTTCCTTGGTCATTGCATCATAGTAACTTATGATATTGGTTAGAAAAGACCGCCCCCTCAACAAATCCGTGCTGTGACTACAGTATAATTGCATTCCTGTCCAGATGGACCTGTATTATTTTCTTCCTTCTATTCCTGTGACAGGAATAGAAGTTAAGCTTAAAAGGTCTATAATTACTCATGTCACGAATTTTAACCCCCCTCTCTATGAACTGGGGATATATATTCACATATCTCCATTCCCAGGGGCCTTCCCTGAATCCAGATATGCACTCATAATGATGGCTAAGGATTTGCTTACCTTCTTAGCTGCATCCTTTAATATAATTGGATAGATACTATCTATCCCAGGTGCCTTTTTTATGTTTAGCTTCAACAATTCTCAATGCTGACAGGATACTTTTGCTTGCTCGGATTAAGAACCCAGGGGAGGAGCACACAGATTCAAATTGATGAAAGACAGTTGTAGAATAGATGTGTGGAAGTTTGCCTTTAGCCAGTGGATAGTTGATTGATAGAACAGACTTCCATGTGTTGTTGTGGAAGTTGATAGCTTAAATAAATTTAAGACTGAACTAACTAGACAAACATTTGGAGTGACCAAATGGGTGAAATGGGAAAGGGTTTTTTTTTTTTTTTTTTTTGGCTGATGCTGTATGCTTTCTTGCATCATATGCCTCAACTAATGCTAATTCCTCTGCCACTTTCCTTTCAGTTATCACAAAGGCATCTAGCTCTCCATTGGATTTTGATTAACTTCTGGTATACCTTCCCTCAAGACTTTTGGTCCTTGAGGTTGTCACAGACATTCTCTCAGATATGCCAGACAAGCTGCACATGCTACCTGGGAGTCTAAAACGCTGATGGAACTGATATTCGGGTACAGCTCTAAAACGGTATTTGCAGGCCGGCCACTAGTTACTACACTGGACCGAACCTATTGGTAACTCTCTAGGAGGTGTCTGGATCAGCTAGTGTATAATCTTGCTACCTCTACTCTGCCAGATAGTGACTGGAGAGAGTCCGTGTAGTGTGTATGCATGGAGCATTGTCAAGGCCACATTATGTCAAGGGTCTGGGTATATTCTTACCATGTGTACACCATATCCAAAAATTTCATTACTTCATACAGCATGTCCCACCCACTTTTTCTTACTATTGAATACACCATGAATTGTCAAACTAATAGAGCAAGCTTATCTGCGAAAAGATCTAAACCTCCCAAGCACTTCCTAATTCATTTCACAATTATACGTGGTCTCAATTCTAATCTTAACGATGTCCAGTTCCACTTGCAGTCTGCCAAACCCCATGTACTTTTTCTGACAGAATCTCAGTTATCGGTTCATTCAACTACTGCTCATCTCAGATGCCCAAATTATTCGCTGTATGATTCCTTTCGCCTCAAAGGTGGTACTTGTGCATATGTCCATTCTGATATTCCCTGTCAGAGACTTGGCAATTTGGAATCTACTCTCTTTGATCTTCTCTGGCTTAAAATCTCTCTACCACATTGTGTAAAATTCATCTGTTGTCTCTACTGTTCTCCCAACTCCATTAATCACTTGGAACTCTTGACTTCCTCTCTTTGCGACTTGATTTTCTCCAGTCCAACTTTCCTAGCAGTGAGGTAATTTTCCTTGGTGATTTTAATGTTCACAAATCCAGCTAGCTTCCATTTTCTAGTCACGCCGACCCAGCTAGTCGAGATGCTGAGGCTTTTGCAATTACTAATGACCTTGCACAGATTGTTCATTTACCTACAAGAATACCGGACAATCCTAATCATAAAGCCAACGCGCTTTATCTTTTTCGCACAAACAACCTTTCTAAGTACACAGTCGAAGCGAGAGGTCCTTTAGGTACTTCAGATCACAACTTGGTGATTGTCTCTTCTCCAATGGAGCCTTTATCTCATGGCTATTCCCAACCTCGTGTTGTCTGGCATTACAAGAATGCAAAATGGGATGACCTGCGAGATTTCTTTTCTTTTCCTTGGTCGGATTACTGTTAGTATTAGTAACGGCCGTATGGTGCAAGAAAGCCTATGGCTTATGCTGCACCAGCCAAAAAAAAAAAAAAAAAAACTTCTGTTTCAAAACTTCTGATGTCAACGTCTGCTCAGATCGTGTCAGTGAAATTATTCTTGCGGGAATGGAATCCTTTATCCAACACTCCTCTTTAAAATCTCGTCCTTTATCTAAACCTTGGTTTTCCAATAAATATGCTAAGGCTGTTCAAGAGAAAAATGTTGCATATCGTAATTGGCTTGCTTCTAATTCTTCAGTTTCATTTTCTGCTTACACCAAAGCTCGCAACAATTGTAAAGCAGTTATTAATCAGTCCAAACTAGAGTTTGAACAGGCTAAGAGTAGAAAACTTGCTTCTTGCCTAATGGTAGCAGAGCATTCTGGTCCCTTGCCAAAGCTATTGGCCGCAACTTTTTCCCATTTCTGCTCCCACCTCAGTCCAAACCAGATGGTTCTGTTGTCACTTCAGCCAAGGATAAAGCAGACTTGCTAAGATCCCATTTTTCTTCCAACTCATATATTAATGATCTTGGTAAAACACCTCCCACCATTCCCAACATGCTCCATTCAATGCCTCCTGTGGTCTTCCCTCAGAAGGATTTTGACGAATCTTGATGCTAAGAAAGCTCCAGGTCCTGGTGGTATTTCTCCACCTGTTCTCAAAACCTGTGCTCCTGAACTTACTCCTATTCTTTGCTGCCTTTTTTTTCACTTTCTTATTCCAAAGGTGTTTTTTCTTCTGCTTGGAAATTTGCTCATATCCAGCCAGTTCCTAAAAAGGGTGACGAATCCCTCCCAACCAATTATCGTCCCATTGCAATTACTTCTACTCTTTCTAAAGTAATGGAGAAATCAATTAACCGCCAACTCTTAAACTACCTAGAAACCTTCCATCAACGATCGCCAGTATGGGTTCCATCAGTGTCGATCCACTGGTGATGTTCTGGCTTATGTTACCCATTTATGGACTAATTCAATGGAAAGGTTCGGTGAAACACAAGTAGTTGCTCTTGACATCTCAAAAGCTTTCGATCGTGTTTGGCATAAAGGTCTTCTAAACAAGCTTCCATCTTATGGTTTGCCAACTGTTTTTAGTAATTGGTTATCCACTTTCTTTCTGATTGCTTGCTGAGGGTGATGGCAGATGGCTCTCTGTCTTCTAACTTCTCCACTAATTGCGGTGTCCCCCCAATGTTCAGTTATTTCCCCCAACTCTTTTCCTCTTGTATATTAATGACCTTCTTCCATTGACTGGAAATCCTATCCATAGTTTTGCTGATGATAGCACATTGCATTCCACTTTCCATTTTGAGAACCCTTGCCCTGTTCAATCAGCCTCAACTTCTCAAAAATCTGCTACCAATTCCTTAAATGCTAATCTTCATGGAATTCTCCAGTGAGGCAAAGACAACTTAGTTGATTTCAACCCTTCTAAAACTCAGTCTTGTCTTATATCTCGCAAAAAGGATTCTTCTGCTCCTATGCTTATCTTTAGTGACACTCAGATTTCTAGGCAAAATGATATATCTCTTTTGGGGATTACCCTGACTTCTAATCTCTCTTGGCACAAGCACATAATAAATATTGCTTCCTCTGCATCTAAAAAACTTGGTTTTCTCTTTCGCTCTCGCCTTTACTTTTCTTCCAAACAGCTGCTCACTCTGTATAAATCGCAAATCTGCCCTGCCATGGAATATTGTTCCCACATCTGGGGTTGGTCCCCCAAAACCTCTCTCAGGCATCTTGATTCCATTCAGAAGAGGGCAGTTAAGTTAATTAATGATTCATCTCTAACAGAGTCTCCCCACTCGCTGTGTCATAGATGTACTGTTTCTGCTGCATGCCACTTCTACAGATACTTCCATGGACACTTCTTCTGAATGGGCTTCTTTAATTCCCGCTCTCTCTTTAAAAACAGTCCAAACACGTGTTGCCACCAGCCAACATCCTTCTACTGTCAAACTTGAAACTCACAGAACCAACTTTTCATCTTCGTCGTTTATTCATTCAACTGCCTGTTTCTGAAACAACCTTCCTTCATACGTATTTCCTGAAAATTACAATCCACAAGTTCAAGTCCAATGTCAACAAATGTCTTCTCAACCTCCGACCCAAGCACTGTACCAAGTACTATAGGTTCTAATATCTCTCGTGTTTGGGGTTTACATAAAAAAAAAAAATAATAATAATAAATAAATAAAGAATTCCTCGTGTGGAATGTACATGCAAAATACCTATTCAATATTCAGCAACTCAAGCAAGAGATGTCAATGGGTAAACTATTGACAACAAGTGGCCCAACTGATTCAGTCCCTTTCTTCTACTGCTAATATAATTATAGAAATCTCTGCTGCTTTACTTTGCCAGAATTCTTCTTCTGATAATCTGCTTTTCTTCTCATAATCTGCCTTAGCTTGCCTAACCTTCTTTGTGACTTGATTACAGACTAATTTATATCTATCATAGGCTTCTGAATCACCTGATAATTTATATGCATCCCATGCACTTTTGTTCTCTGTTGCTTATCTCAATAGTTCTTCTGACTTCCGTTTAGCTAAGCCTTGAACAGTATTTCTTTGTTAGTATAAAAAGCCTAGTAGCTTTTATGATTACTTCTCTGAGTGCGTCACATTTAGAATTTGCTGTTGGTAACATCATCACTTGATCCCACTGCACAGAATTTAAAAACTGTCTGAGACCACAGTTGTCACCCTTATGAAAGCAAAAGCTTTTACTCTTTAAAGTAGTTATGTCATTAATTAAATTCCACATTAGTACACTGTGATCACCATCACCCAGTAGGTCTTTTACCTGAAGATGTGGGTATTCTTATGGAAAATTCATCCTTTTTTCCCTAAGAATACCGACATAGGCAAGTGGCAAACTTTGAGACTCTTTGGATAGTGGAAAATGCACCATTGTGATGAAAAGCAGTCTTTCACTACACAATTAAATGTATAGTGATTTCTTTCTTGCACCAACCAAGTGAAAATAATTTAATTACTAAGTGAGAGAGTAAACACAGTAACACAAAAAATTGACATAGGCACAGATATTTAGGAGATAATCTTTATTAAATTTAGAAAATACAGAACAAATATAGAAACAGTTGACTCAGTAGCATAGGAATGGGGCAGGTGCAAGGGCGCTGGTATCAGAAGGGTGCCACTGATAGCCCACATCAGTTCTGTGGCAAGCTATTTTAACACCCGAGGCTAATTCGGGTGTCAAAATGGTGACATAATGTCAAAATAGCTGACAAATTGGCACTGCTAAATGTTATCCCATTAGGATTAGAGCAAGTTTGTGAAAATTTTATTTTCGCCCTCTAAAAACACCAAATGGCATGTTTTTAGAGGGCGATTCAAGCCTGCATGCATCATTAAATCTGAGTAGATACTGCATAGCAGCATAGATCTATTTGCAGTCCAGAACGTAACTCTGAAGGGATCAATCAGGCAAACACTTCATCACCGCATGCTCGAATGCATCTTCTTCAGGTTCCATATTCAATTTAAACATTGGAGACCAACATTTTCCAGCCAATTCTGTCTCTTGCTTTGTGAAATAGTTCTTGTGTTGGAAGACCCTCTGTCCATCCTCTGATGTTATAAAGCCATTTTTCTTTGTCTTCCTTTTGATCTTTTGCCTTTAATTTTCCCTTGCAGAATTAGTCTCTGCAGGTCATATTGTGGGCCTCTTATAATATGGCAGAGGTAGGCAGTCTTTCTCTTTGCAATTGTAGTTAGTAGTGTCTTTGTGGTCCTTGCCCTCTTAAGGACCTGCTCATTGGTGACCCGATCTGTCTGTGGAATTTTGAACATTCTTCTGGGCATCCACATCTTGAAGGCTTAGGTTTCCTTATTTCCACCTTCCGAATGACCAGGTCTCACATCCATATATAGTGGTGGACAAAAAAACTGCATCACTTGTGAATTTTGAAAATAATGTGTTTTGCGCGGCATTGTAGGTTGCAGAAATGTTTGAAATGCATTTGTTAGATGGGATATATATCTCTGTGAATGAAATCCAATCAAAAGACTCCACCTGATATACCTAATTTCCATAAATATCATCCCAAAGAGTAAAATACGGAATTAATGGAAATATGAGAAATCATGCAAATGGCAACCATGACAACCAAACATATTTTATGGCATTTACGTGTACAAACTGAAATGACAAGCTAACGTAATATTATTATGTACTGTAAATCAGCAAAATGAGTTCTCAATATTTTGTTGTTCCTCCTAGAGTTGCAATTACAGCCTTGCAAAGATCAGGCATAGAATTAATCAACTTCTGGATGTAAGGTTACCGATTTCGTGGTACCATACTCTTACAATGCCCTCCTGCAGCTGAATCTTACTTGTTGGCTTATTCTGAGAAATTTTAGACGACATTATGTACCAGCAATTTTCAATATGGTTCAAATCTATACTGTTGCCAAGCCAACACTAATTCCAGCATTTCTGAGGTATGACTGCACCTTAAGGGAGAAAAACGAGGGAAAACATTGGTGTAAGTATGTTTTAAGCCTCGAGAGACAAGAAGACAAAGTCATCATTAAATCTAAATAGCATAAACTTAACAATTTGGTGTGTGGCAAGGTGCTCAGTCTTGTTAAATTGCAGTTTTGGCATCTGTGGTGATCCCTAATAATGGGTTTCAGGCACTCTTCCAAGGTAACAGTGTAGGTTTCTACATTCACCGTTCATCATCATGAACTTGGTCTGGCTTAGGTCTTTTAAGACCTGTTCCATTGTAGCTCTTGGAGATGGTTTTGATCTCGCCATTGTTGTCTTCGTTCACCATTAATAAACTTAATTCGCCTCACCCTTTTGCTTGTTATGCATCCCCAGACCATCTGACTGGTGGGGAACTTTACAGTTAATGTTATGTAGATGGTATGCCTCCAATTTTCGTTTTCTGACATATCGCTTCCCATCCGAGCCATGCAGGTTGAATTGTCTGGGGGGTAGCACAGTGGTATCGTCACTGTCTTCCCCACACCCAGTGGAAAAGGCACGGGTTCAAATCCTGTCGATGACACAAGGAACCTTAATGGGATTTTTTAACTCCGTGGCTGAGTTAATCGGTCTCGGGTGTAGGTAGTAAGGTTTTTTCCCCCAGAAATGGGTTTATTTGTCCAGCAAATCAGGCAAATCGACCAGAGAACACACGCAATTTACAGACAGAAATACGGGTTAATGTATTAAATTACAATAACCCTAATATTATTATTATTAGCCATACGGTGCAAGGAAGCCTGAGGTTTATGCTGCACTGGCCAAAAAAATTTCCGAGTTATCCCAAGAGAGAGAGAAGTAGAAAGGAATCGCCAAGAAAGAGAAGAATGACAATGTCTAGCTGAGGACCCTGTATGTGTCAAGCCCATACTAGCTGGATGTGATTTTATTATATAATAATAATTATTTTATTATATATTAGTATTTTATTATATAATAATATAATAAAAATGCAGGTTGAATTTCGATTGGTCAGAAAAGATGACAGTGTCCCATTGCTCTTTTGTCCATGAAACATGCGTTTTAGCCCAAGCAAGTTGCTTCTTCCTCATTTGTTGGGTCAACAAAGGCTTCTTCTTGAGCCGATAATCATGCAGACCACATTCCGAAAGTCGCCTTTGGATAGTTCGTGCACTTGTTTCTACACCAGAGGCCATCTCAAAGTTCAGTTCTAGATGAGGAGCACTAGCATGGCAATTACGAAGGCATAGCCATTTCAAATATCGACCTTGGGAAGGCGTAGTCACTCTCTTATGGCCTGATCCAGGTCTTCTCTTTGCATCACTAGTTTCACGCTTTAATTTGAGCACCTGGGATACTGTTGACTGGTGGCGGCCTATTTTATCAGTGATAGATAGCACGTATAGAAAGCCCTTCCTGGGACAGAGCAACAGCTACACCTTTTTTTTTTTTTCTTGGTGTCAACCGAACATATGGAGCCATGCTTACCCACCGCAAAACAGGATACTAATGAGCGTGTGTACCCTTCCACTGCTGCATTTATAGAAATAGCTGATGCAATAGAAGCATTATCTGATGCAATACCTTTGCTTTGGGACAAACAAAATAACTGTAATCAAACAATATTTATACATTTCACCACAAATGTTACTGTTTTAAGGTGATGCAGTTGTTTTGTCCACCACTGTAAGAGAGTGCTCCATGTGTAGCTTTTTGCCATTCAATATCCTTTCTGGAAATCCTTTCAATAAGAGTTTATTACAGTTATACACAGAGCGTACAAATAAAGAAGAAATATATGAGCTTTCGGCTATATGGTAGCCTTCATCAGAATTAAAAATACATGAATGGCAGTTGGAATGAAGATGTGCACTGCCAGGTGCGGATATAGAACACTCAGCTATCGCCGAACATGTCTGGACAACCCACCACGACATCGACCCACACCGCGATGTCGTGGTGGTAGACAGATCCCACCATTACCTAAAACGTACCTGGTTGGAATCGTTAAATATAAAATCTTCGGATAAATCCTTGAACAGGAACAGTGGTTGCCAAGTCAACCCGATCACAGAGTCAGTAGTTCTATCATTGGACAAGCGCTGGCCACGTCATCATGCGTCACAGCCACAGACGTCAACAAACAATTAAACCTCGCGTCTCACGCACCTGGCAGTGCACATCTTCATTCCAACTGCCATTCATGTATTTTTAATTCTGATGAAGGCTACCATATAGCCGAAAGCTCATATATTTCTTCTTTATTTGTACGCTCTGTGTATAACTGTAATAAACTCTTAATGAATCCAGAGCGCGTAGGCCTGTTTCGTTATGGAAATCCTTTCGTATCACAGGAAGTTCTTAAGGTTCTTAAATACTGATTTGGCCATACCAATTCTGCTTCTAACTTCTATCCCTTGGTCATTATTATTTGTAAAGATCTTCCCTAGATATTTAAACCTACTCACTTGTTCGATGGGGGAGTTGCCACAGTGTATTTTGATTCCAGGCAAGGTGTTTTTGCCTATGACAATAGTCTTGATCTTTTTTGGCATTAATTGTTAAGCCTATCTGCTCACTGGCTGTTAACATTTTGTTCAGGAGTGTTTGTAGCTTTCCTCTGATTTTGCAATGATGGCTGTATCGTCTGAGTATCGCAGGTTCATCATCATCAGCCATTTTCAATCCACTGCAGGATGAAGGCCTCTCCAGCAACTTTCCAGTTCCTTCTGTTTTGAGCACTGGCCATCCATTTACTACTCAAAAACTCATGAATTTCATCTATCCATCTCCGCCTTTGTCTTCCAGGTTTTCTTCTAGCTCCTCTTGGGTACCATTCTGTTATTTTCTTAGTCCATCTGTCATCATGTCTTCTAGCTATGTGTCCTGCCCAAGACCATTTTAGTTCTTTAGTTTTGATAAGAATGTCCTTTACTTGAGTTGAGTTTGCTGCCTAATCCATGTGTTTCTCTTCTTATCTAACAGTCTGATTCCCAATATAATTCGTTCCATTCTTCGCTGTGTAGTTCTTAGCTTCTCTTCCATTCTTTTGGTGAGTGCCCAAGTTTCACTTCCATAAGTCATGGTGGGGAGTATACATTGATTCATTATTTTACGTTTCAGACAAACTGGGATATTGCTCTTCAGTATGTGACTATATTTCCTGAATGCTATCCATCCAAAATTTATTCTTCTCTTGACTTCCAGCCATTTATCATTATTACAGCTAATAATTTGTCCCAGATAAGTATATGACTCTACCTATTCAATTACTGCTCCTTCAATCATTATTTCCCTTTCCGTGGCATACTTGTTCATCATTACTTTTGTTTTAGCCATATTCATCTTTAGTCCAAAATCCTTACTAACTGTGCATAACTGATTAAGATTTTCCTCTAATTCTTTGGAATCATGGCTTATGACCACAATGTCATCTGCAAATCGTAAATGGTTTAGGTACTCTCCGTTCACATTGACTCCTTTCTGCGACCAGTCTAATCTTCTGAAAGCTTCCTCAAGGGCAGCAGTAAACAACTTCGGAGATATTGTCTCCTTGTCGAACTCCTTTCTCGATTTTAAATTTGCTACTGTCTTTGTCTAGTCTAATAAAGGATGTAGCACTCTCATATATTTTCTTCAAAATCATAATATATGGAGTATCTATGCCTTGTCTTTCCAGCGCCCCAAACATTGCCTTATGCTGTATGGAGTCAAATGCCTTTTCATAATCCACAAATGCCAGGCATAATGGTGTTTTATATTCATTTGCTTTCTCCATTAGCTGTGATATTACGTGAAGGTGATCCATAGTTGAGAATCCTGTCCTAAAGCCAGCGTGCTCTTTCGGTTGATTCTCATCAAGTATTCTTTCTAATCTGTTAGTAATGACCCTTGTGAACAACTTGTAGATATGGGATAACAAGCTAATTGGTCTATAATTTCCAATTTCTGATTTATCTCCTTTCTTATGCAGCAAAACTATGATTGCATTATTCCACTGCTTAGGCATCACACCTTTTCTAATGCACTTTGTGAAGAGCCGTGCCAGTTTTTGTGTTATGTCTCTTCCTCCCAATTTTAACAACTCTACAGTAACTTCATCTTCCCCCGGGGCTTTCTGATTCTTCATTTTCTTCAATGCATGTTCTACCTCATCAGGAAGAATATCGGGTATGTCGTATGTGTTGCTACTTTGCAATCCATCTTCCCCACTGCTGGTATCATTCCCTCGCTCCTTGTATAATTCTCTATAGTAGTCTTCTGCTATTTGAATTAAGCCTTCTCTGCTGTTTATAAGTACACCATCGCTATTCTTCAGTTTCAGTATCATTTGTCTTTCTGTATTACTGCTCATGGCTGCTGATTTAAATCCTTTGTTTTCCCTTAATGCTTGTTCTACTTTTCTTGTGTTAAATCTTCTTATGTCCTCTCTGAGTCTCTTTCTAATGGCTTTGCATAACTCAGTATACTCAATTTTCTCCCTGTCAGTGTTTTTCTTGCTCTTCATTTGTCGTCTTTGGTTCATCATGACAAGTGTTTCTTGACTAATTTTTTCTTCTTTGGATTTCTGTTTCCCTATAGGTTTCTTGGGCTTTATCACTTTCAGAAAGTTGTAATATTCCTCGTCGATATCTTGGTCCTGAGCAGTCTGCAGAAGCTCAAACTTGTTCTTAAGTTCCAGTACATACTGATTTTTCTCCTCCTCTGTTATCTCAAAGACCTTTGTATTATTTACTCGAGTCAGGTTTTTCCTTTCCTTTCCTACATCTATATCAAGTGTACATCTTACCATTCTATGATCACTTCCAACATTTATCTTATTCAGGACGGTAACATCATTCACAATATATCTTCTGTTAGTGAGGATGAAGTCGATTTCATTAGTTGTTAATCCATTTGGACTCTTCCATGTCCATTTTCTGTTCACCCTTTTCTTGAAAAAAGTGTTCATTACTGACATTCCTTGAGATTCTGCAAATTCCACAAGTCTTTCACCTCTTTTATTTCTTTCACCAATTCCAAAATTTCCTATAGTTCCTCTTTCTGCGCTGTTTTGCCTTTTTCCAACCTTAGCATTGAAGTCCCCCATAATAATAGTGTAGTGGGTTTTCTGCTCATCTAGAAGACTCTCAATTTCAGTGTACATTTCTTCAACCTCTTCATCATCATGGCTCGATGTTGGTGCATAAATCATTATAATCTTTAGCTTGTACCTCTTAGAAATCTTGAGTATTAGTCTTGACACCCTTGGTGATGTACTTTTGAATTCCAAAATGTTGTTTTTAAAATCTTTATGGACCAGAAACCCAACTCCACCTTCACTCCTTTCACTGTTTCCATTGGTGTACAGCAGATTTCCACTTGATAAACTTATAAGTGATTCATTTCTTCTTCTTGTTTCAGCCAAACCGATGATATTCCAATTCACATTTTCTAATTCCTTTTCCAGCTCTAATATCCTGTCTTCACCGATGAGCGATCGTACGTTATAACAGGCCAAGTTCAATTTCCGTGCATGGCAGCCTGGTCGTACCCAGAGATTCTTAGCACCCTCTGCTTCCACTCTGATCCTCTCGCTGCCGTAAGAGGGAGAGTGAAAGCTGCTGGGGACTGAGGGCCATTTGTATTGTTGTGCTCTCATTGCTGGAGGGTTTGGTATTTTCCTCTTCGCGCTGACCAGGCGTCTTGAAGAGAACCACTCTACACGTTCGTTGCCACCTAAGTGACGTAACAGGGCTTACCATCGAGAAGGTGTGCATGAGTGGATTTTAGGGAGGCAGGCCAACCAGACTTCTCCTAAATCTTCTGTAATAGAGAGATATTGGATCCATCAGTGTTTTAGGCTGAGTGTCTGATAACACACAGGATACCTGTGAACCATTAACAGTAACTCCTTTAGAATCTTGTATTAAATTTTTAAAGGTTTCAGCATAGAGATTTTACAGCATAGGAGACAACACACATCCTTGACTCACTCCTTTCTGGATTTGTACCCAGTCTGTGTTTTCTCCATTTACAGTGACTGCCGCTTCTTTCTAAAGGTATAGTAACCGTAGTATCCTTAGTTCCTTGGGATTGATGTTTAGATTGTTCAAGAGCTGGAAGAGGATATCATGTTTTAAACAATTGAATGCTTTGTTAAAGTCAGTGAAGCAGACAATAGGTTCTGCTTGTCTTGAGTACTGCATACAGGTCTGGAAGCATCATTTTAGGAAAGATGTAGAGTTGCTATAATGAGTACAGAGAAGGGCAAAAAGATTGGTGAGAGGAACAAAGGGGGTGCTTACAAAGAAAGGCTTAAGTTCTGCAAGTTGCAGCATCTGGAGACTAGACACCTGAGAGGTGATCTGATTGAGGTGTATAAGGCTGTGAATGGTTTGAGCAGGCTTAATTATGATGGGATGCCTCTGCTTGCTCACATTAAGAACCTGAGGGGTTATAGATTCAAATTGAGGAAAGACAGTTTGCCTTTAGGCAGCGGGTAGTTGATTGCTGGAACAGACTTCCATCTGTTGTCATGGAAGTTGATAGATTAAATAAATTTAAGGCTGAACTAGACAAACATTTGGGGTGACTGGATGGGTGAAATAGGGTGGTTTTTTTTTTTTTTTTGACTGATGCTGAATAAGCTTGCTTTCTTGCATATGCCTCAACTAATTCTAATTCTGAACAGGAAATTGGTTTTTCTATAAATGATGTTTTAATGATGTTTGCTATATGAAATTGACAGTTTATCAGGATGCACAGAAATAAAAATACAACAATTTTATGGAGAACATCAGTGTTAAAAATCTCATTAGTTACTTGCTTAATTTATTTTTAAGCTTACTTCAAAATTTTATGGGCCTACTTCATGTGCTTTTTATGATAAGAGCAAATTATAATAGTTGTTATAATAATAGTTTTATAAAACCAGTATATTTTATTTAAGATACAAATACACTTATAAAATAACTGTAACAGATCAATTTCAAGAGCTTGTGCATTTTTGTACCCCTCGACGTGGGCACCTGTTCGTGGTGACGGGACCTCCCAGTGACGCTGCTGGACTTCCAGACTAGCATCACTGGGATCCAACGCCCACAGCCTAGGTTCCGGGCTTACATCAATGGAATCCGGCGTGTTTGCCGTGCGCTGCGACCCGTGGAAATTCGGAAAGGGGGATCCTGGTGGTTGAGGGGCCCAGCTTCAATACACCACTTTGGCCCCTGCTTCGACAAGACGGGTGGTCCTGGAAGGCCTGGCTAGGATCAATCGGCTAGTAGGTTCGCCTGCGAGGGTCAACCGTGTCAAAGCCATGCCCCTACCCTCATGGTCCGAGGGACAGGATTCAGGCTGGCGGCGGTGCGGGTATGGTGTCTGGGTAGCCCTGGCGTCCCACTCCCGAGCGCATTTATTGCATGCCGGGTAGTGGGCGTCCCTTTGGGCTCCGTGGTGGGTGGGGAGCCCGGGCACTGAACACTTTAATAAACTCCATGAATCCTGATAAACTCATTTCTTCAGGGGCCCCAACCCGGTCCCTATCTGAAAACACAGACACTGACAGCAATATTGCTTCAAAGAGGCAGCGGACTGAATTACCATCAGGTCCTATCCCGCGGTTTTTAATCATGCACTCCACCAATGAAAAACCGATTGGAAAAATGTCACCTTTCTTTATACAGAAAGGGTTAGATGGGTTAGTAGGTTCACCCAAATCAGTTAAGAGGCTCCGCTCTGGAGACCTCTTAATTGAAACTACAAATGAGAGGCAATCTGAACACCTACTCCGAACAACATCAATCGGAGGAATCCCTATAACAGTGACACCACACAGAACACTCAATTCATCTAGAGGTGTCATTTCGGAGTGGGACCTTCTCGACGTATACGAGGAGGAAATCTGCTCCGAATTAAAACCACAGGGAGTCATTGCCGTAAAGAGAATCACTGCGCGAAGGGATGGAAAAATAGTTAAAACCAGGAGCGTTATCCTGACTTTCAACACTCCTAAACCTCCTGATGAGATTAAAGCTGGATACATCAACTGTTCAGTGCGTCCATACATTCCGAACCCTTTACGGTGTTTCAAATGCCAGAAGTATGGACATTCTCAAATGGCCTGCCGTGGAGTCCTTGCATGCGCTCGATGCGGTGCAAAGGACCACGAAACAACAGCATGTTCAGCCGCAAAACCCACCTGTATTAACTGTGAAGGCGAACACCCGGCCTATTCACGAGCATGCCAGAGGTGGAAAGAAGAAAAAGAGATTCAACGACTGAAGGCAGAGCTTAACATATCATACCAGGAGGCAAGGAAATCGGTCAAACCCCTGAATACCAACAGACCTACCTACGCCCAGAAGGTAGCAGGGAGATGTTCCGTCGGAACTCAGACGGACATGACCATTCCTCCAAAGGAGTCTTTCACTCCCATCGCGCGGTATCTTTTAAGTTCGCAAAAACCTACACAGAAGGACCAATCAGCTGCCACTCCTATATCGGTACCTCCTAATGCTCCACAAGTATCAAAGACAATTATGAAAAAAAAGAATAAGAAAGGGGAAGTCCCCCCTAGTACCCAAGAAAAGATGGATGTGGAGCAGAAGGAGGTACCCGAAGAGTCAGTCTTGGAACTCTTCGCGGAGGAGGAAATGGACATGGGACAGCGTCCATTCTTCCCCAAAAAGGACAAATCCAAGACTGATAAAAGTAAGCCCTCAGCACCTCGGAAGCCGCTTGATGGACCCACCAAGCCAAAATAATGGCTAAATTTCTACAATGGAATTGTCGTGGATTCCGGCGAAACATTGATAACATCAAGGCCCTCCTGCAAAAGCACGAGCCAGTTTGCTTATGCTTGCAGGAGACATACCTAAAGGCAAATGACGATCCCACGATGCATAACACCACAATTTTTCGTAAGGATAGAATTGCGGATGGCTCTGTACACGGGGGAGTGGCTATCCTTGTGGGTAACCAGACCCCAGTGCAGCCCTTGCTAATTACAACCAGCATAGAGGCTGTCGCAATTCGCCTTTCAGTGGGATTTTTATTAACTGTGTGCTCCATTTATTTGCCGCCTGGAACTGACATCTCCCAGGCAGACCTTGATGATCTTCTAATGCAGCTGCCTCCCCCTTTCTTACTTCTCGGGGATTTTAACGGACACAATACCCTGTGGGGTAGTGCTAACATCAACGGAAGGGGACGAGTCATTGAGCGTATGCTCAATGACAATGACCTTTCCCTTCTAAATACTGGAAAAAACACCTTCTTCCACATTCCTACCCGTACTTTTTCTGCCATTGATCTCTCTATCTGCTCCCCTTCTCTACTCCCTTCACTCACTTGGGAAGTGGAGGAGAATCCATACGGAAGCGATCACTTCCCTGTGATAACCTTGTCACACAGTGGGAGACCATGTCTTCCTTTTAGGTTACCACGGTGGAAGATTGATCAGGCTGACTGGACTGCCTTCCAACAACAGGCAAATTTCGATCTTAGCACAGTCAGTCAAGAGCCTATCAATGATGCAGTTAAGTACATCACAGAAAATATTGTCCAAGCAGCTGCGAATACAGTTCCAAAAACATCAGCCCGGTTTCCACCATTTCCCAAACCTTGGTGGAATTCACAATGCACAGCAGCAAAAAAGGCTCAAAACAAAGCGTGGGGGATATTTCGCCGATATCCTACCACGAACAACCTTATAGCCTTCAAACGTGCACGAGCCAAAGCACGCTACACCCGTCGTCAGAGTCAAAAGGAATCGTGGATCCGTTTTACATCATCTATTAACCAGTCTACCAACTCTAAGGTAGTCTGGGATAAAATCCGGAAAATGAAGGGAAAATATACATCCCACCCTTCTTCAATCCTAGATTATAATGGATGCGCTATTGCAGATCCAACTGCAATAGCCAATGCTCTTGGGGAAACATTCTCTAACATCTCCACAACATCCTCGTACTCCCCAGAGTTCCTGGTCCTGAAATATAAAATCGAAAAACAGGCACTTAACTTTAAATCTAAGAGTATTTATCCCTACAACGGGGATTTCACTACTCAAGAACTGGAAAGAGCCCTCGCTCTTTCCAAGGCAAGTGCCGTTGGACCAGATGGCATCCATTATGAAATGATTAAAAATCTTCCACCAAAATCTATGGACTGTCTGCTCCTTCTGTATAACAGGATCTTTACTGAAGGGCAGTTTCCGGACTCCTGGCGAAAGGCAATCGTTCTTGCCTTTCCTAAGCCAGGAAAGGATCCAAAGGTCACCACCAATTATCGTCCTATTGCTCTGACTAGCTGTTTGTGCAAAATCCTGGAGAGAATGGTCAATTCTCGTTTAATATGGTATTTAGAATCAAATGACCTTCTCTCCAACACCCAGTGCGGCTTCCGACGGAACCGGTCCACTTTGGACCATCTTATTAGATTGGAAGCATCCATCCGGGATGCTTTCCTAAAACGCGAACACTTGGTGTCGGTGTTCTTCGACATGGAAAAAGCGTATGACACAACTTGGAGATTTGGCATTTTAAAAGATTTACATAACCTTGGCCTTAGAGGGCATCTCCCCCTTTTTATTCAAATGTTTTTAGCCAATCGATCTTTCCAAGTTCGTGTGGGATCCTCACTCTCTCGCTCCTTTAGCCAAGAGGAGGGAGTACCACAAGGATCAGTATTAAGTGTCACGCTTTTTGCCATCAAAATAAATTCCATCGCAGAACAACTTCCTCCAACTGTACACAGTGCCCTCTATGTTGATGACTTTAGCGTTTTTTGCCAGTCGTGCAACATGAGGGTTATTGAAAGACAACTGCAGAAAGCCATTGATAACCTGAATGTCTGGGCACTTGCTAATGGCTTCAGGTTCTCGCCGGAGAAGACCGTTTGCGTACACTTTTGTCGCAAGCGTAATCTTCATCCTGAACCTGAATTAAGGCTCGGACAAAATGCAATTCCGGTAGCAGCGAACACAAAATTCTTGGGACTCATATTCGATAAAAAACTGACCTTCTTGGATCATATTCGTCAACTCCGCACAAAGTGCACACGCGGGCTTAATATTCTCCGCTCGCTCTCCTCTACATCTTGGGGAGCAGACAGATGCACCCTTCTTCTGCTTTACCGTGCACTTGTGCGATCCAAAGTAGACTATGGGTCCCAGGTATACTCCTCAGCCCGAGACAGTGTCCTGCGGTGGCTGGACCCCGTCCATCATCAGGCCCTACGTATTGCTACTGGAGCATATCGCACATCTCCTGTCCAGAGCTTATATGTCGAGGCAAACGAACCACCGTTATCGCTTCGACGTAAGCAGTTGTCTCTAAAGTACGCTTTAAAACTGAAATCCCTGCCAGACCACCCTACGTGGCCCTTCGTTTTTGAGCCACGATGGGAAAACTTGTACAATACCCGTAAGACTGCCAATCGTCCTTTTGGTATTCGTCTCCAAGGGCTACTCAACGAACTTAATATCAAGGTAGACAAGGTTGCCCAAACATCACAGCAACCCTTTCCACCCTGGCATGCTCGTGTTCCGGCATGCGACTTGTCGCTTAGAATCTGGGCAAAGTCGGACACTCCATCATGTGTCTACCTGCAGCTTCATTCAGCACACCGAACTGAATATTCCGACTTCGCGCCAGTCTACACAGACGGTTCGAAGTCAGATTCATATGTGGGATCTGCTGCTGTCTTTACAGACAGGACTATATCAGAGCAGATTCCCTCTGAATGCAGCATATTTACTGCAGAGCTGCACGCTGTTGAGTTAGCCTTGGATCACATTAGTGATTGCCAATATCAACGGTTCATTTTATATACCGACTCTCTTAGCATGTTACAGGCTTTAATATCCTTGAGATATAATCCTCATCCAGTTCTGTCTAGCATTCAGCAGAAGATTCACGTTCTCCATGAACGCGAATATGACATCCGCTTCTGCTGGATTCCGAGCCACATTGGGATTAGGGGAAATGATTTGGCTGACGCTGCAGCCAAATCAGCAATTCCCAATAATACTCGCTGCCTGTTAGTCCCCTATACAGACTACAGGCAAATAATACACGAGAAAATACATTCCCAATGGCAGGATTCGTGGAATAGACAGACTGCGAATAAATTATATCAAATAAAGCCCGTAATTGAACCGTGGCAGTCTAGTCTGCGCAGGAATCGCAAGGAGGAAGTTGTTCTAGCTCGTCTCCGCATAGGACACGGTCATCTTACACATTCGTTTTTGCTGAGGGCAGATGACTGTCCTATGTGCGAGAACTGTGGCACCGTTTTATCCATGAGACACATTTTAATTGATTGTCCACATTTGAGAAATATCCGTTTTACCGCTTTTAATTATCTGACTGAGCCATATACACTCAGTCAGATTTTATCCGACAATGGCAATGTGTCTGCAGTTTTTAGGTTTTTAAAATCAATAAATATTTTTAATCGAATATAAAATTTACATTTTCCCTTTATATATTTGTTATACCTTTGGACATAGTGACCTGGTAATTAGGTCACTGAAAGTTTAAATTTTTTTATAACTGACATGGTCTTGGCGCATTATAGCCATAGAAGCTAATGCGCCAAAAAAAACCAAAACCAAACCAAACCAAAGCATTTTTGTAAAGTAGCTTATATGGCGAAAATGGTTGCTGGCTCCTGCTCTAAATGAATTGCTTTTGTCTGACGAAGAAGATGAAAATTTCTTGGTTTTCATAAGATGGAAAAGTAAAAAATATATATTTTTTAAATTGTAAAAAAGTAAAAAATATATATGCTGTAAACTATAAATATATTTTCATTAATTCATATCTTTCTAATACTAAGCACATGCCTTTAATTCAAGTTTAGAATTTTGTAATTGTCTTAAAAGTTAACTTTAAAATTTTAGATGATCTGTTTATACTGGAATATATGGTTGTTAAGAATTCCATTATTTCCATTAAGAAATAATGAAATTCTCAACAACCATATATTCCAAATGGGGATCGGTAAAAATGTATACCTATATCATAACATTTAAAGACTATACACATAATGGAGATATTTTCCTTCTTTCACGGGTGGCACAACAAATTAAAATTAATGGTGGGTTAAGAAAACATAGCTGTATACTGGAAAGAGAAAATTCTCTTTTATACAAAGGGTTATATATTTTTTTGTTTATACAATTGCATACTTTGCATGTAAGTGGTAGCTGATTAAATGTACTATTTTTATATATATAAAAAGTTTCATATCAAACCCATGTGAAGAATGGGTCGATTTTGTTATTTTGACTTACAGCAACACTTCTAGGAAAGTAACCTACCTCTGTTAATAATAATAATAATGTAGAACACTGCACATCTCGTAGATTACTATCCCTGTGAGATTATTATTGCCTTGTGTACAGCCACTAACAATTTGTTCTAGAAAATTAGGATAATGTTTGACTAAAAGAGTTCCCACTTTTCCACCCTCCTGCAGAGCTTAACTATGGCAGAGAGAAAATAGGAGATAGTTTCTTTGGTGTACAATGAGATTAAAATTTATGGTTAGCAAACTTTCTACAGTTGACAGGCTGATGGAATTTTCACAACTTGACTGTGGGCTAGAGCCATAAGCTGACATAATTTTATATTTTTTAATATATGTTACATGTGAAAAATTTAGCTACAGGAGTATATTCAACAAAAATACAATGAGGGTTGATTTCATCCTTAATAAAAAATTTAATGATTAATCTATTTTGACACCTTTTTATTACCTGACATAATGGGTAGATTGTTACACATCCACAGATAGAAAGATCGCAAATTAGTTTACTAATATAGGCTTTAGCATAAAACATCTTAGTTTTTAGTATGGAGCATTTACATGGGGGGGGAATATTGTCATTATGCCCAGATAGACAGTAATGTAAATGATCTGTTTGTTTGTTATTTGGTTTTTAGGAGCATTAGCAACTAAGGCCATATTGCTCCGGGATATGCGGTGGTCATTCCCTGACCTTTCCGCATCCTCCGTATTTGGCAGTGATTCAGGAGGCAAAATTTGCCTGAGCCTAAAGCTAAGGAAGGGGGGAGGGGAAACAACTAATTTTTCTAATACATTTTTACTCAATAACAAGTGTATTTGCTTAAAAAAATTCTAGAAAAGCATTTATTAAATGAAGTATACATTCAATTATGGTTCACTGTTTTTGTGCCCTATTTTGTTTTATGTATTTTCCTTTTTTATATTATGGCTAGTGATCTCAAAAGTTGGAAATGGCCTAGGCCTCTATGTGCCTGGCCCTCGTGTGCTCTACCTGCCATGGAGTGCTTGTCATTCATCAGTGTCAGTTGTTTACTGCATCTTTTGTACAGTTTAGATCTGAGATCCCATGACTTTTCTCTTTCCCTGCATAAAAAATATAATCTATATTTTCCAGGCTGTTTATTCATCTCCTCAAATTCTAGGGCAATTTTTTTTAATTTTTTGTTTTTTTGAGCTCTGTTTGATTACATAAACTGAAATCACCAAACAGGAAATTCCCTTAACATATAATAATAAAATTACATAGACTGTCTAGAAACTTTATTTAGCACTACTAGCTAACAGCATGACCACCATTGGTGTGAATCACTGATCCAACATGGTGTTGCATGCAATGAATAAGGTGCAAAAAAGTAATGTGAAGAATATTAGATCATTCATATAACAAAACTATTCATATGTGGTGATTTTTGCACTGTCATCTTGAAAGTTCCCCTGTCCATAGGGATAACCATACAGTGCTCTTGTGTATACTGATTCAAAATGATGTTTGCATATGTTCTACCATTTGCAGGAGCTTCCAACGAAATCAGTATTCCAAGGTCATGCCATGAGTGGATCTGGCAGTGAGAATTGTTCAATTGGGATGATGGGGATCCAGTGATATCCATAAGTTTGCCCCATACTACTGCACTTTAGTTGTGTGGTGGCAAGTTCATGGTTCCAGTTCCTTTTTTTGGTTCCTCTGTATGGGCCCCATCAAATCCTGTGACTTCCTCTGGACCTCTTTCCATCCTTTATATTCCTGGCACTAATGCAGCTGGCATCCAAGTTCAGTGATTTTCATGAAGGTCTCCCACAGTGTATTTTATGTAGGAGCCTTTGCATGATGCCTATGTTCTTGCAGTAAATGTAAAGGCTAATTGTTCTGTCATTTGACAACAGTTATGCTAGCTAATCTGCTCCAGACACTGGATATCTTGCTACACCACTTAACATTTTCAGTTACAGTTTCTCCTCTTCACACCTGTGAAGAAGAGAAACTGTAACAGGAATTTTTACATTTGTTAAAGACTTAAATGCCTCTAATCTTTGAATGCTTAAGTGTTGTATCCTCTTTGCTGTGGCAGCTGCTAAATGTGCACTAACATTCATACTCCTTTTTAAGTCCATCCAGTCCTGCCTATTTCCCCTGAACTGATTTGTGCACTAGTAAGGTCACACTGCTGTAGAGCATTGTGACCTGCATATGTCACTTGAACTGTGTAATCTCTTCTGATTTACATATTTTTCCATAGATTTTTGTATATAGCTCAAACCTTCATGGGCCTAATAAAGTGGCCAGGCAGTATATGTACATTGTTAATCATACCTGTGAATTTTGCATCCAGAAAGTTGGATTAAAGGGCATTACAAGGAATCCCAGTGCCAGATATACTTTTCTTTCTCTCCTCCTCTCTCATGGCAGAGTTGAACTCTTATCTATTCCTTAGATACATACATAGAGGGAATCAGGTCTATGATATTAACCAGAATTAAATAAAATAATGTAATGCTTAATTGTCTACAATATACAACTGAATAATCATGTCTGTTGCCAAGCTGCTCATTTCAGCTTAACTATTCACTGTTTTATCATATCAGTAAATCTCAATATGGAATTATAAACAGTTCAGCTTGTGATATCTTATTTGGCATGTGGCAGGGCCTGGCATGGCACAAGAGTATTCAGTGCCCTAAGTGAGTCCTAAGATACACTCTGAGCTAAAATGTTATGACCACCTACTTAATAGTGTGTTGGGCTGCCTTTCACTATGATAGCACCTTGCACCCTGTGTGGCATCAACTCCACAAGACCATGCAAGGTGTCCCAGGTCTCCTGGAAAGATAGACATCCCAGAGTTTGGCAATGGAGTGAGGTAATGCCGTGGACTGACAAATGCCTCGTTCTACTGCATCACCCAAATGTTCAATGAGATTGATATCAGGGGAATTTGGCAGTTAAAGAATTACATGAAATGCTTGGACATGATCTCAAACCTTTCCTACATAATGCAGGCCTTGTGACATGGGGTATTGTCTTATTGAAAGGTTCCAGTGCCATCTGGATACATGGTAACCATGTAGGGAAAAATTGGTTCAAAACAATGCCAAGGTAGGATCTGGCAGTGAGGATTTTTCAATTGGAATGAGGGGAACCCAATAATGTCCATGAAAACATCTCCCAAGTCAGGATACCACTGCCACCGGCCTGTTTTTGTCCAACCATACAGTCTGGTTGCAGATGTTCACCTGGTCACTATTGAATATGTACCATCCATTGGAATGATGTAGCTGAAACCTTGATTTATCAGGAATGTCCAGGAATGGTTTCCCTGTGCCCATTGCAGGCAGAGGTGTTGATGATGGTCAGTCAACATGGACAAATGAACAGGTTGCCTACTCTATAAGCTTATCTACAAAAGAGTCTGCTGGATGGTATAGTCAAAAACATTCTCTGTGTGCCCTGTTTTAAGTCTGCCGTTACTGAGGGATTATAAGTTGTCTGTTGTCCCAGACAGCATGTGTTAAAAGCCATTCACCTCTACTGTGAAATAATTGGTGGTTTTCCCATTCCAGTACATTGGGTGGTTATGTCCTACTTCAGACCATTCCCACAATACCTTTACAATGATGGCCCTCAAACAGCTGAAAATGCCTGTGGTTGCTGAGATGCTGGCCCTCACCTTCATAGCACTGCAAATCATTCCCCTTTTCCCATTGCATGGGCTTCGTACTGACGAACTGACAGACACTACCTGTGCTGCAGCACAGGTAGCACTCTGTATTGCAGGATGCATCTGCTCATGGACAGGGGTGGTTTTGGCTCAAGAGTGTAAGTGGCCTCTAGTAATTTTTTATAAGTTAATGATCAAATCTATTATATTGTTTTTGTAACTCAAAGAAACTATTGAAGACATTTATAGTATTTTGTGACTCCATAGACTAATAAACTTTCAGGGCAGAAAGCCACAAACTCTGACATCATTTAGTGCAAACACATAATTTTAATATCTTATATTGTGAAAGCCCTCGTAATGGGCTTTTCTTTACCTTGAATAAGTAATATTTTCCCATTAGAGAAATCTGCTGGTGCTTATTCTCAGTTGAGTTACCACCACCCAGACAACATTGTTTTGAAGCAATTTGGCCCTCTCATCGGTAGGCAGGTTAGAGCACAATTGCGACATATTTACACAATACAAAGATGCAAGAGGTAAACTTCATAGACTAACAAAATTTTAGGGCACACCTCAAACTGCAAAATACTTCAAAATGGCACATTTTCATGCAGATCCAGCAAACTTCCTTGCAAGGTTTGTGAACCATAAATGAGACAGATTCATCACTTTCAGCCAGAGACAAAGGAGCAGTCCAAACAGTGGAAATACAGCTCTTCTCTCCCCCCCCCTGCAAAGAAAGCAAAGTCAGCTCCTTCTGCTGGCAAGGTGATGACACCAGTTTTTTGCATTCTGGTGGAGTGTTGCTAGTGGATTACATTTAGAAAGCCCTAACAGTCACAGGAGCAGCATACTGCTCAGACCTTATGGGACATTTGCATGAAAACCTCAAACACAAACACCAAGAAAAACTCGAAGGTGTTTTGTTCCGGCAGAACAATGCACCTGCTCACAAGTCTGTCAGTGCTGTGACTGCACTGCATGAGTGCAGTTTTCAAATCTTGGACCATTCCCCATATTCATCAGATCTAGTACCATCAGACTTTCACCTATTTCCTAACTTGAAAAAATACCTGACTGGCATCCATTTTCCCACTGACAGTGGCCATTGCCTGTGGATGCATTCCTGAAAGCACAAGAGAAAAATTTCTTCCCAGCGGGAATCAATGCATCGAAGCATGGAAAAATTGTATTATAACAAAGGGGACTATATTACCAGACTCCTCAAATAAACCATTCATACTCAGGCCATGAACTTTTTAAATGCCCCTTGTACTAATATGCAGTATTCCATTATTGAACAAGTTCAACATATCAATTTGTTTTCTTATAATAAGTAATATAATTAGCACTGCAAATTACCAATTATATAATTATAATTGGTAATTTACACGAAGAGCAGTGTCCATTGATTACCACTCTGTCTTCTCCCACTCAACCATCCCTTTATCCATAGCAGCAATTTGCCTCCAATGCCACACTGCTCCAATTTGTGCAGCAGTCTTCCATGTGCAACAGTATCAAAGGCTTCTCTAAGATCCAAATATATGATATCAAAGTTATTCTTTGCATCTAGTTAGTTTGTGACTACATCATCGTATCCAATCAAATTAGTCAGACAAAAATTCCCCTTAACAAACCCATGCTGTGTGTCCTAGCTATAACTGAAGTCTTGTCTAGATGATCCTGCAATGCTTCTTTAACCAGTGCCTCCATTAATTTCTCTGAAACAGAAGTTAAACTAACAGGTCTGTAATTACCTGTGTCTCCCTTTGATCCTCCTTTGTGGATTGGTGTCACATTTGCACATCTCCAGTCCATGGGTACTTCCCCTGAGTCCAGAGAAGCTCTCATAATTATGACTAAGGGTTTGCTTACTTCCTTTGCCGCCTCCTTTAATAACTGGATAGATTCCATCCACCCCAGGTGCCTTTCTTGTGTTTAACTTCAACAATTTCTCCTCCACTTCAATAAACTTCAATTCTTATTTATCATAAGAATTGAAGTTAAATAAAAAAAACTTATTTTTTATTTTTTTTAAGAAAATGACAAACATTAATATTTATTAGAACATACTGTGCATGGGTTGAAGGCTGAGAAGACAGGGTACTTGTTGACATTAGATTTGAATTTATGTAGATTGTAATTTCAGGAAATACACACAAAAATAAGTAAAAAAGTAAGTAATATAAATATAAAGAAATAACTCAGATAAACTTAGGGCATAAAGCCTCATGCTATAAGTGCTATAAAACATTATTGAACAAGAGCTGCAGCCTGCTTATGTATACAAAAGAGGCCAAACCCAGCTTCTCAAAGTGACTCATTGTAGCTCCATCATTGGTTAAGTAGGCACCAAAAAGACCCTGAACAACTTAGTGCTGTGTTGTACCACAGTATGTTGAGATGCAAGATGGTAAAGCAGATTAAAAACTCAAATAAATTTAGGGCATAAAAGCCTTTACCTATGAGAGATATAAATATTTTGTATAAAATATTATTGTAGCCTGTTTATGTATGTAGCAGTGAGAAAAGTTTATTTGCTACTTATTGCTACCAAATAGCATAATGTGGAGGCTCTTTGCCACAAGTTGCACCACTCTACATAAATGGCAAACCTAGTTTGCTCATCGCTATATACATAAACAGGTATTATATAGGTATGGCATAACTATATAATACCATTTTATAGCTCTCATAGCAGGAGCCTTTATGCACTAAACTAGATTTTTAATCTACTCTGTCATCTTGCATATAACATATTGCTGATATATTTTGTCACTGGGCTCAGGTTTTCATAACTTGGTTTTAAATTCTGCCATTAAACATCCATAGTCAACTTTATTTTATCATATAACATCCATATGATTATCAACTTTTTAACCCTTAAGGCCATCTTGGCATCACAATGCCTATGGCTGGTACAACATGACTCCTCAACCATAACTCCTCTTTAGGCCTTCCAAGATCACTCTCATTGGACCCTCTTTCATCTTCCTCTGTCCCAAGTTGGTCTCACCTTTTCCCCCCTGACATGACCTGACTCGCACCCAAAGTGTTGAGCTTTTTGTGCAAGTGAATGTCATTTTAATAACACACCCTTCTTCAACGGGTCTTTTTCTTTCTTTTTTTATTTTTATTTTGTTTTAGCATAATGGCAGTCAGACAGGAGTTGTAAATTTTCTAAAGGTGGGGGGGAGATAAAACAGTGTTCCAGAGTAAGAGAAAAAAAATGATTGAATAGGTACTTTGCATCATCTTAAAAAAAGACAAGTTATGCTAAGGAGAAGCCAAGCAAGTGAGGCTGAGCTATATGAAATTATTGATTTAAAAATTACAGATGGTTGTATATTAGAAAATTGTTTGAGCCTAAACACAAGTAAGGCTTCTGGAGTTATGGCATATACCCAGTAATTTTGAGGGAGGCAACCAAAGAGTGTATTGAACCAGGGAGATTAATTGTTAGGGCATGTTTTGTCTCAGGAGAGATTCTTTGGGTTGGAGAGGTGCCAACGTATAAACTGGTTAGTCTGATATCAGTGATAGGGAAAATCTTAAGAGGCAGTGATTAAGAGTGCGCTGTCTAGGACATTTAGATAGAAATTGCATTCTGAAGGACATACAACATGGATTTTTTTGTTAAGGGAAAATCATGTTTAATCTCTTAAGCTATTCTGACACAGTTACTCGGGAGCTGGATGTAGAGAACAATTTCTACATAGTTTATTTGGATTTTAGGAAGGCATTTTACTCGGTTCCTCATGTGATGTTATCATGTTACTGTATAGGCCAGGACATGTTGGTATTACTGGCAAGGTTCTAAGATGGATTGCAGGGCAGTAGGCAATGGATTGTGATTAAGGTATTCTTCAGATTGGTATGATGTCAGAAGTGGGGTCCCCCCCCAAGGATCAATTTTTTGGACTACTGTTGTTTCTGATTTAAATAAACAACATTGATGATGGGAAAAAGGGCGTAATGTCAAAATTTGCAGACAGTGTAAAGATTGGGAGAGTCATTAATGATCAGTGCCAAGCAGCACTCCTTCAGGATGAATTTAACAGGTTTCAAGAATGGGGAGAAAAGTGGAAGCAATGTTTGAATGGAGCAAAATGCAAGGTTTTACACTTGGGGAATAGCCCAAAATAACTTATACACTTGGTGGGGGCAAATTAAAAACAGTAGAGGAATAAAGCACATATGAAGTTTTCTGAGCATTATAAACAGGCAGCCAGGAAAGCCATGATGTCCTACTGATGATTTATCAAACAATATCCTGTAGCAATAAGGAGGTCATAATCCTTTTCAGTTGTAAGACAAAATTTCATAATCCATTTCAATTATAAGATATCATTTAGAATACTATGTTGAAGTATGGAGACCTAATCTGAAAAGACATTGAGCTTCTTGAAAGTGTTCAAAGAAAAGGTGCCAGAAAAAACCATAGTGTCCTATTGATGATTTATCAAACATTATTCTGTAGAAATGGGTAGGTCATAGTCCCACTGTACAAAGGGTACTAGGAAAGTTTTGCAATAACAGCTTTGTTTATTTAATTTTTTCAAAGTAATTTCCTCTACATTCAATACACCTCTCCATCCTCCGAAACCAATCTTTAAACCAGTTCTGCCAAGTTTCACTAGGGAGTAAAGCACACTCGTTGTCCCAAGCCCGTAGAAGGTCCTCATCACTGGAAAACTGCCTCCCTTTTAGCTTCATTTTCATATGCGGGAACAGTGCAAAGTCGCAGGGAGCAAGGTCTGGACTGTAGGGAGGGTGCTCGAAGTTTCAGTCCTGTCGGGTCAAATATTCGGTGCAGGCTTTGGCGCGGTGAGCTGGAGCATTATCGTGATGGAGGTACCAGGTGTCCATTCTTGACTTTTGCCGAGGTTCTTCATAGATCCAATGACTTTAGGTAGGCATTGTTCAGTATACCACTTAGCTGTGACTGTCTTCTGCATGTCCAAAACGACACGTTCCACAATTCCACTCGATTTGAAAAATACAGCTATCATTTTCTTCTTTACAGATCGGGATTTTCTGACAATTACGGGTGTGTCGTCATCATCAAAGACCCAAACTTTGTTTTGAGCCTTGGTCGGCAGATCGTAATAGTACAGCCAAGTCTGGTCACCTGTCACGATGTTGTTCACATACCGAGATTGTCCCTTATCAAACTTTTTTAACATCTCCCGGCACCAAGTCACACGTCGTGTCATCTGCTCTTCAGTCAGTTGATGCGGCACCCAGAGAGAACAAAATTTCTTCATGTGCAAATGATCTTGCAGAATCGAACGAATTGCTGGTGCATTTAGGCCCAAAATATGCTCTATCTGTTGGTAGGTCACTCGCCTGTTTTCGTCAAGCATTTTCCTCACAGCAGTAACGTTTTCCTCCGTAACTGACGTTCGTGGCCTTCCCGGCCTCTCCGAATCCTCCAGAGTGAAATTTCCCCTTTGGAATTCTCTATACCACCTGAATATTGTTGTACGATGTGGACAATCATCATCTAGTGCAAGAGTCATTTCTTCTAAGCACTGGTCTATGGTTAAACCACGCACAAAATTATACCGCAGAACTGTCCTTATCTCATTTCGTGACCACGATGCCATCGCAAGCACTTTACACTCTCACTACTAATGAATAACTGAGCCCATCGACTTGGCGCGGCGGCTACTATGCATGTATGAACATGTCTCAACATGCAGCAACAAGCAGCTTCCTGTGATTCATTGTTGCGTCATATTGCAAAACTTTCCTAGTACCCTTTGTATTAGGCAATTGTAAGACCACATTTGGAATACTGTGTCCAAGTATAGAGACCTAATCTGTATAAAGGCATTCAGCTTCTTGAAAGGGTTGAAAGACTGGCAACTTGCATAGTGAGATTGGCAAAAAAGGCAACCATAAAAGGAAAGACTCCAGTTATGTGGACTACAGAGCTTGGCAACCAGGCACCTCAGAGGGACACCTGATTGAGGTTTATAAGGGTCTGAGAGGCATTAGTAAAATGAACAAAGGCAGAATTTTCACTGTTATAATACTAAGGGCTGTATATTCAAATTACAGGGAAAGAGGTTTAGACTAGTTTGCAGGAAGTTTTCTTTTAGCCAGCTTGTTGATTACTGGTACAAGTTGCCTTTGCAGGTAGTTTGGGCTGACAGTCTAAATAAATTCAGAGGTCAATTAGTTACCTACATGAGGAAGGAAGTGCATAATTCCTATTTTTCTTATCTACTTTTTTTTTTGGCCAGTTTAGCAAAAGCCTATGGCTTCCTTGCACTATATGGCTGGTACTAATACTAAAATCATTATTTTGATCACAAGGCAGGGGGAGACTAGTCCCTTTATCCCCTATCTGGGACTGTTATTATTATTATTATTATTATTATTAGCCATATGGTGCAAGGAAGCCTGAGGCTTATGCTGCACCAGCCAAAAAAAAATTCCCGCATTACCCTGAGAGAGAGAGAGAGAAGTAGAAGGGAATCACCAAGAAAGCAAGAAAGAGAAGAAAGATGATATCCAGCTCAGGACCCTGGGTTTGCTAAGCCCATACTCACCAGATGTGAGCCCTGGAGTTTGGGCTGACAGTCTAAATAAATTCAGAGGTCAATTAGTTACCTACATGAGGAAGGAAGTGCATAATTCCTATTTTTCTTATCTACTTTTTTTTTTTGGCCAGTTTAGCAAAAGCCTATGGCTTCCTTGCACTATATGGCTGGTACTAATACTAAAATCATTATTTTGATCACAAGGCAGGGGGAGACTAGTCCCTTTATCCCCTATCTGGGACTGTTATTATTATTATTATTATTATTATTAGCCATATGGTGCAAGGAAGCCTGAGGCTTATGCTGCACCAGCCAAAAAAAAATTCCCGCATTACCCTGAGAGAGAGAGAGAGAGAGAGAGAGAGAGAGAGAGAGAGAGAGAGAGAGAGAGAGAGAGAGAGAGAGAGAGAGAGAGAGAGAGAGAGAGAGAGAGAGTAGAAGGGAATCACCAAGAAAGCAAGAAAGAGAAGAAAGATGATATCCAGCTCAGGACCCTGGGTTTGCTAAGCCCATACTCACCAGATGTGAGCCCTGGACTACCCTTGGTCTTGGCCACTTCTCCCTTCATAATTCATTTTTTTTATTTTTACTCAGATTAGGTAATTTTCTCTTATGTTTGTTCAGAATTTATGGTGCCCAAGATGCTGATGCCCTAGGCAAGAGGCATCCGACATTTTCTGGATAGAGACCAAAACAGATAAAACGTTGGTGATGAACTGCAACAGTTCCTTACTGCTAATTCTGCATTTTTCCAAAATATGATTTAATTTTTGTTGATAAGTGTTTATATTTAGTCTAACTTTTCATACTTAGCATTTAAACATTTGCTCAAAAACTGCTCAGAATTTAAATTTTTTTTATAGCATTAGCATTAGTAGAGGCATATGATGCAAGAGAGCAAGCTTATGCAGCATCAGCCAAAAAAAAAAAAAAAAACCACTTCCATTTCACCCCTCCGTTCGTTCCAAGTACCTGCCCACCTCAGCCTTAAATTTATTTAGCCTATCAACTTCCACAACAAAGGATGGAAGTCTGTTCCACCACCCAACCACCCGCTGGCTAAAGAAAAATTTCCGCACGTCTGTCCTACATCTGTCTTTCCTCAATTGAATTTATGCCCTCTCAAATGATTATTCTGGGCAAGAGGAAGAATTCAATCAGCACTGAGCATGCTCAAACCATTCAAGGCTTTATTCATCTCAATCAGATCACCTCGCAGGTGCCTGGTCTCCAGACACTGTAATTTGCAAAATTTAAGCCTTTCTTCATAAGAGCAACCCTTTGTTCCATTCACTAATCTTGTTGCCCTTCTCTTTAAGGATGTAGAGCCATTCCAACAGCTCTACATCCTTCTTAAAATGAGGTCTCCAGACCTGTATACAGTACTGAAGGTGTGGCCTGACCATTGCCTTATATAAGGGGATAATCACCTTCTTATCCCTACTAGAAAAATTCCTGTATATCATTGACAAGACACTATGAGCTACTCTAGCAGACCGTCTGCACTGCTCAGAAAATTTCATATCTGCCTGCACACTTACCCCCAGGTCCTTTTCGTTCTTTACCACTGTCAGTTTAGTACCACAGAGTTGATATGTCACTCTGGGGTTGCTGTTTCCCATAAGTAGTACTTTACATTTGTCAATGTTAAACTTCATTTGCCACCTCTCAGCCCATCTCAACTTTTCTAGATCCTGCTGCAGCAGTGTAATGTCATTAGTGTCCTTAACAACCCTGCCAACCATTGTATCGTCTGCAAACTTGGACATTAAGCTTGATATACCATCATCAATATCATTTATAAATACAGAAAACAACAATGGGCCCAATAATGAACCCTGAGGGACTCCACTAATAACATTAGTCCACGATGAGCAGTGTCCATTGATTACCACTCTGCCTTCTCCCACTCAATCATCCCTTTGTCCATAGCAGCAATTTGCCTCCAATGCCACACTGTTCCAATTTGTGCAGCAGTCTTCCATGTGCAACAGTATCAAAAGCCTTTGTAAGATCCAAATATAAGATATAAAAGTAATTCCCTGCATCCAGTTCCTTTGTAACCATATCATAGTATCCAATCAAATTGGTCAGATAAGACTTTCCCTTAACAAAACCATGCTGTGTCCGAGCTATAACTGAAATCTTGTCTAGGTGATCCTACAGTGCTTTTTTAACCAGTGCCGCCATTAATTTTCCTGGAACAGATGTTAAACTAACAAGTCTATAATTACTTGTGTTGCCCTTTGATCCTCCTTTGTGAATTGGGGTCACATTTGCACATCTCCAGTCCATGGGTACCTCCCCTGAGTCCAAAATGCTCTCATAATTATGGCTAGGAGTTTGCTTACTTCCTTTGCTGCCTCCTTTAATATAACTGGATAGATCCCGTCCACCCCCAGGTGCCTTTTTTATGTTTATCTTCAACAATTTCTCCTCCACTTTCCTCTCAGTTATTACAAAATCATCCAGCTCACTGGCAGAGTTTAACTCACCTCTGGCATTCCCCTCCCTGAATAACTCATGAATGAATGCAGATGCAAAATACTCAGTTTGTTAGCCACCTGAGCAGGATCATCAACAGTTGAACCATCAATGTCCAGTGGACCAATCCGATTCATCCCTTTTCTTCTAGAGTTTACATAGGTAAAGAACTCTGTTTTTTCTTTGCATCCTTTGCAAAGGATTTCTCATAATCTGCCTTTGCCTGCCTAATCTCCTTTGTGACTTGGTTACAAACCAGCTTATATCTATCATAGGCTTCAATGTCACCCATTAATTTATATGTATCCCATGCATTTTTCTTCTCTGCCACATGTCTCATTAGTTCATCTGACATCCATTTAGGCCTAAACCTTGAACATATTTCTTAGTTGGTATGTAGAGCCTAGTAGCTTCCAAGATAAATTCTTTGAATGCTTCCCATTTTGAATTTGCTGTTGGTAACTTCATCAGTTGATCCCACCATATAGAATTTAAATACTGTCTCAGACCACCATAGTCACCTTTACAAAAGCAAAAACCCTTTCCTCTACCTCTGAGTAAATCTCACTTCAGCACACTGTGATCACTGCCACCTAGTGGTTCCTTTATCTGCAGATTCTTAATGCGTGAAGAATCACTACTGATAATCAGATCAAGAGTATTACTTCCTCTAGTTGCCTCCCGAACATGCTGATGTAGAAAACAATCACCCAATAAATCCACAAAAGCCTTGCTAGTGTGTGACTGACCAACCCACAAATTCCAGTAATGTCTGGGAAATTAAAATCCCCCATTATAAGGCTCTCTGATTTACTGGCCCACTCCATTTCCCTGTACAGTTCCTTATTATACTCATCAGAGTCATTAGGCCTATAACACACTCCTACTCTCAATTTTGATCTCCCAATGCTTATGTCAAACCAAACTGACTCGACACTGCACTCTCCAGCGATGTTGACTGGCTTCACTTCCTTGGATTTTATATGTTTCTTAACTAATAGTATAACCCCACCTTACTTCTTATCTTGTCTATCCTTCTTGTATACATTGTACTCCTCAAATTCCAGTTCTGCATTCCTTATATCTGTGTGACACCACGTCTCTGATATCCCAACAATATCTGCCTTTAATGTTCTGGGCATTACCTCAAATTCATCAAATTCATCAAATTTATTTACCAAACTTCTAACATTGGTGGCAAGTATACATGCACCTGATGCTATTCCTAGCTACCCTAACACAACCCATGTGTTTACTTGTACTGCAATGACTCCCAGCAGTCCCTGATATACCCTGCATCTTGTTTTCCAGGCTGCTGCTCATTCCAATAGAAGCAGTGCAAGAATCACTTTCACATTAATAATTAAGGTGACTTATACTTAATAATTAAGTACAAAATTCCAACACAATTATTGCAAAACCCTATAACCATTCTTATTACATGGTAGTAATAATAATGTTATAGTGCAGAAGATACATAAAAAATAAAACATCATAAGAAACCAATACAGAAAAATCAAATGTGTTACTAAAAAAAAAATATTTTTTTTCAAGAACTGCCTACATGGCTGTGGGTTGGACACACCCGTTTGTCTAGGTTGCAACAGTGAGGAGTACTGGCCCTTTGTGGTGAGTGAATGTGTTTTGTTGCCTGAATTATATAATTTTTACAAACATGGATTTTGAGTGCATTACTGCACTGAGTTGACATGGAATGTTCTTTCCTGGGAGTTACTCAAAGAGGTAACTACCATTAGGGGTAAAGGGAAGGGGTATTGCTTTCGTAAACGCGACTATGATGGACTAAGACAGTATTTAAATTCTAAACAGTGGGATCAACTGATGATGTTACCAACAGCAAATTCAAAATGGGAAGCATTCAAAGAACTTATCTTGGAAGCTACTAGGCTTTACATACCAACTAAGAAATATTGTTCAAGGTTTAGGCCTAAATGGATGTCAGATGAACTAATGAGGCATATGGCAGAGAAGAAAAATGCATGGGATACATACAAATTATCACGTGACACAGAAGCCTATGATAGATACAAGTTGATCTTTAACCAAGTTACAGATCAACTTGTATCAAGGAAGGGGATGAATCAGATTGGTCCACTTGATATCGATGGCTCAATTGTTGATGATCCTGCTCAGGTAGCTAAGAAATTAAATGAATATTTTGCATCGACATTCACACATGAGGAGTTATTCAGCGAGTGGAATGCCAGAGGTGTATTCAACTCTGACAGTAAGCTAGAGAATCTTATAATAATTGAGAGTAAAGTGGAGGAGAAACTGTTGAAGACAAACACAAGAAAGGCACCTGGGGTGGATGGGATCTGTCCAGTTATATTAAAAGAGGCAGCAAAGGAAGTAAGCAAACTCTTAGCCATAATTATGAGAGCTTCCTTGGACTCAGGGGAGGTACCCATGGACTGGAGATGTGCAATTCACAAGGGAGGATCAAAGGCTGACACAAGTAATTACAGACCTGTGAGTTTAACTTCTGTTCCCGGAAAATTAATGGAGGCACTGGTTAAAGAAGCACTGCAGGATCATCTAGACAAGACTTCAGTTACTGCTCGGACACAGCATGGTTTTGTTAAGGGGAAGTCTTGCCTGACCAATTTGATTGGATACTATGATGCAGTCACAAAAGAACTGGATGCAGGGAATTACTTTGATATTATATACTTGGATCTTAGAAAGGCTTTTGATACTGTTGCACATGGAAGACTGCTGCACAAATTGGAGCAGTGTGGCATTGGAGGCAAATTGCTGCTATGGATAAAGGGGTGGTTGAGGGGGAGAAGACAGAGAGTGGTAATCAATGGACACTGCTCATCGTGGACTAATGTTATTAGTGGAGTCCCTCAGGGTTCTGTATTGGGTCCTTTATTGTTTTCTGTATTTATAAATGATATTGATGATGGTATATCAAGCTTAATGTTCAAGTTTGCAGACGATATGAAGGTTGGCAGGGTTGTCAAGGACACTACTGACACTATGCTGCTGCAACAGGATCTGGAAAAAGTTGAGCAGATGGGCTGAGAGGTGGCAAATGAAGTTTAACATTGACAAATGTAAAGTACTACATATGGGAAACAGCAACCCCAGAGCAATGTATCAAATCTGTGGTACTACACTGACAGTGGTAGAGAATGAAAGGGACCTGGGGGGGGGGTTGTGCAGGCAGATATGAAGTTCTCTGAGCAGTGCAGATGGTCTGCAAGAGTAGCTCATGGTGTATTGTCAATGATATATAGGAATTTTTCTAGCAGGGATAAAGAGGTGATCATTCCCTTGTATAAGGCAATGGTCAGGCCACACCTAGAGTACTGTATACAGGCCTCATTTCAAGAAGGATGTAGAGCTGCTGGAACGAGTACAGAGAAGGGCAACAAGATTAGTGAATGGAACAAAGGGGTGCTCTGATGAAGAAAGGCTTAAGTTTTGCGAATTACAGTGTCTGGAGACTAGGCACCAGCGAGGTGATCTGATAGAGGTGTATAAAGCCTTGAATGGTTTGAGCATGCTCAATGCTGATGGAATTCTTCCTCTTGCTCAGAATAATCACCTGAGAGGGCATAAATTCAAATTGAGGAAAGACAGATGTTAGGATAGATGTGCTGAAATTTGCCTTTAGCCTGCGGGTGGTTGGTAGGTGGAACAGACTTCCATCCCTTGTCATGGAAGTTGATAGCCTAAATAAGTTTAAGGCTCAGCTGGACAGGTATTTCGAACGAACTGAGGGGCGAAGTGGAAGTGGTTATTTTTTATTTATTTATTTATTTTACTTTATTTTTTTTTTTGGCTGATGCTGCATAAGCTTGCTTTCTTGTATCAAATGCCTCTACTAATGCTAATTGCACTTAAGAGAAAAAACAGGTGTCCAGTTCAGCCTAATATCTTTTTAAATCACATAGTATTACCCAGTAGGTGAGTCTGCTATGCATTTAAAAATATGAAACACTGCCAGGACAGCTGTTTTTCAGCTTATTGGTTTCTGACAAATTGGCAGGTTGCCTCTACTAGCAAATCTATGCCTATATAATTTTTAATTATTAAATTATATAATTGAATATTTGTGTCTGTCACCAAGTTGAAGAATTCAGCCCCCTCACTATTGTGCACAAAGGGTATCATAAACAGTTCAGCAACAAGTAGCATAATTTGGCATGGTGAATAAATGTTTCCATTTTTTACTTCGTGCATCTAATCAAATTCAACCACAGATGTTGAATATTTTTTTGTTCACATGTTCAGCTTCTTTTGAAAAATAAAAAAAGAGAAAATTATGTAAATGACAAGGCTTACCCCTAGGAATAGACTTGAAAGGTTAAATTAACTACTGAACATTATATACTGCTTGAAGTATAATAGTAAATAATACTAGTGATGGGCATAACTGATTGTAGACTTTCAATCAGGGGCGTGCAAAGGTATGTGGAGGCCAGGATGCAAGGGACTTTGTTTATTTATGTTGAGACTTTGATGGCTCCCTCGATTGGGGGCCCCTTTTGTGGTGCAACCAATGCACTCCTATTTATGCATGACCTTCCATTCGATAATTGAATATAAACTTATAATCAAAAATTGGGCTGTGTGTGAGAGGGGGGCCATAAAACATTGTACATTGTATTTCATTACATTGCACAATGCATTTCATTGCACTGGACTTAAACTTTAGTTTTGATAACATCAGTTCTAATCCCTCCACTGTCTTTTCTTTTTTTTTTTTCGATTTCCATAGTCGATCATTAATCATTCAATTACGTTCATCAGTAATTACTATTATTAGCCATATGGTGCAAGGAAGCCTGAGGCTTATGCTGCACTAGATACACACACAAAAAAAAAAAAAAAAAAAAAATTCTGAATTACCCTGAGAGAGGGAGAGAGAGAGAGAGAAATAAGTAGAAGGGAATCGCAAAAAAAGAATAATATTGATATCCAGCTCAGAATCCAGGGTGTGCCAAGCCCTGGATTCTGAGGCTCACAAAATGTTGAGCCTCTGGGGGTAATAATAACTAACCTCTCTTTGAAATTCTGTGATGCAATACATCATTACATTTTATATTTTGGATAGTATGATGCACACTGAGATTTGGCAAAATCTTAGCGGAGTCGTCCAACTTTTGCGTGTGCGCTTATTGGGCTAAGTCACATTAGCTTTCACTTTCCAATCAGTCAGTTGCCATTTAAGGCTTTAACAGCTCTCTCTCTCTTTCTCTTTTAACGTGTAAATAGTGAATATTTCCCGACTATTCTTCCCTATTTAAATTTTAAAAAATAATAATAAAAAATGCAGAAACACTTCACTGGCAAGAAGTGTGATTTGGTTCACAGCGAGAATGCAGTTCACCGATGCGATTTTCTGCCCCGGTTTAGCCTAATATTCTTTAACTTATTTTTAAATCATCAGTAGTTATCACCTCCACAAATACATAATTCTTTGTTGGTATTTATTTTCAATATTCATATAAACAACTTTGCGAAATAACTAAATGTCACCCCCACGACATTTCAAGAATTCCACTTGAGGCAGTCACCTCTCCGACTCAACCCACATTAGATCACACACTGACATTATAAACTTGTTAAGTCTGCTTTCCATTTTTGGAAACTAAGCTAAAAAGGACGCATGCCTAAACGTTTTATACTGGATAAATAATATTCGCATATTAAAAAAAATTAGTTTTTAACGTTTGTTTTAAATAAATGAAGTAGTTTAACCATGAAATGGGATAGGAGCATTCACGAGAGGAGGGCGGCATTACACGTTCTTGTTTGTACTCTGGCATGACCACTAGGTTAGAGGAATTTACTATTAATAATTTTAATAATGAATACAATCGTTAACCTTATTTCGCAGTCACGCGAGCTTGAACCGCGCTCTACCCAAACGCGTGTACATATTTTCACTCTCACGACTGACCACGCACATTCGTCGAGCCGGGATTCCCTATCAAGAATATTGTTTTGTATTACATAATTGTACTGCCACGTGTTTGACGCTTGTAGAAACTAGTGTATTGCAAAACGTACAAACCCCCACAAACAAAATCACTGGGTATTTCTGGGGGCCCCAGTGAGCTCTTGAGAATTACAGGTAACCTCTCCTGACGAAGAATAGATATAGGATATAAGTCCGTGAAAGGGGGTACACCGCATGCAACGCACCCTCGTCCTGACACATAGGGGAAGAAACGGTTCGAAAATGGTTATAACATAGCCATAACAAAAGAAAAGGGGTCCCTAAAATCAACATCGCACCCGGGGGTTCTCAATAATACTGCACGTCCTGAATATAAGTAAATGAATTTAACAAATAGAATCATAATTGGAACTTGAGCCCATTAAAGGTCAAGGAGCGGACCATTCCCACGATGATTAAGCTTAATGGAGAATCATTGAGCTTTAATCATGTAGCAGTAAAAAAAAAAAAAAAAAAAATCAAAATTCACATTTTAATCATGGGGAGTTATAGCCCTTCAGTTATAACTTTGCCCCTGCAAACATAGCAAATTAGATAAGGTCACCTTGTCCTCCTAAATATGCCCGATTATATAGCACTTGTATTCTGCCAGAGCACAGCAATACTGCACTAACACCTTGACCTCTCTCCACACACACACACACACACAATCTTGGGGTTACATGATTCGATGACCTAGTCTTAAAGAACGACGAGAACGCTCCAGTTTTCTGTGTTTTTGAAATTTTTAATATTTTGTGGCTTCCGAGCGCTTTAGGCTTGCGTGTTTATTCTACACCAGTCTAGTCTCCAAGAATGACGCACAGGTTATTTACGTTCCTTATCAGACACAGTTCCGAAATTCACAGTTGTTGATGCTATTTCGAATCTGTTGCGCGTGGTTTTCAATAAATGAAAACTAATGTGTGATATTGCAATCACTGTAGAGGAAAATGGGATTTACCATTGAATATTAATATCAAAAGGTTATCTCTGGTGGGGAGGAGGAGGTCAAATATATTTAATAATAAAATCGTATATACATAAAAACAATAGAAATAAATCAATTATATCTGAATCAACCTAGCGTTTAAAAATTATATGGTAGAGTCAGATTCCTGATTTTCTTACAAATTAGAAAATTATAAAACTCGAACTCTCTGGAAGTGAGTCATCACCCTCAAAAATTAACTTTGAAATCTATTATGATATTACTTATGGAAAAAGCGACTTGTCAACGTTAACTCCTTTGCTAGTATTAGTATTATAATATTTATGTCACACGAGGTGCAGACGTATCACGTTTCGCGAAAATTTCGCACTATTTCTTCCAATCGCTAGTCACAGGGAACTAGAAGACGCATGATGACGTCAGCGTTCTCTTCTTGCCAAATATTTCAAAATAAACCCTGCGCTAGCGATTCAAGAGCAGTGAAAACAAAGCTTCAGTTATATATAGGATAGCACCTCTATCGTTTGCTAGTATCGGCTCAGCTGGAAAGTGTGCAAAATCCTAATGTTGCTAAGTGATTTCTTTCAATAAGTTAATTTTTATTATAATTGTACAGTGACAAGTGGTTTCCCTTTATTAATTTGACGGTTGCCAATATTCAGAGCTACATTATTCGTTCTTGCAACAGAGTGGTATTGCAGTTTCGCTGTCACCGTTATCTGTTTCAATGGCAGAAGATTAAAAGAAGGAGTGATGGGTAAAGATTATTACAAAGCGCTGGGGTTAACCCGAGGTGCTACAGAGGAGGAAATTAAAAAAGCTTATAGAAATCTTGCTTTGAAATTCCATCCGGATAAAAACAAGTCAAAGGATGCTGAAGACAGATTTAAAGAAATTGCAGAAGCCTATGAAGTTCTTAGTGATAAGAAGAAGAGAGAAATATACGATCAGTATGGAGAAGAGGGTTTAAAAGGTGGTGTTCCGGGAAGAGATCAAAATGAAAAAACGCAATTTAGTTATGCTTTTCACGGAGATCCAAGAGCTACTTTTGCGCAGTTTTTCGGAACAGATAATCCATTTAAATTTTTTTTTCAGACAGGAGATGATCTCTGTAATCAAGCGTCAAATGCATTTTTTATGGAAAACGAAATGGATATTAACAGTGAACCTTTTCTTTTTCACTCTGCTGGATGGACAAATCCTCTTCATTCTTGGTTTTTTAATCCTGGCACCCAAAATATTTCAAGGGGAAAACGGAAACAGGATCCTCCAATTGAACATGATGTGTACGTCTCATTAGAAGAGATCCTCGTTGGCTGTGTTAAGAAAATGAAAATTGGTAAGCAAGTGTTGAATCCAGATGGAAAAAGTATACGAAGAGAGGAGAAAATTCTAGATATTGCTATTAAACCTGGATGGAAAGCCGGAACAAAGATTACTTTTCAGAAAGAAGGCGATCAAAAACCGAATACCATTCCAGCGGACATTTTATTTGTGATCAAGGATAAGCCGCATCCTGTCTTCAAAAGGGACGGTGTCGATATCAAATTCACAGGTAAACTAACGCTTAAAGAGGCACTATGTGGAACACAGTTCCAGATTCCAACACTTACAGGTGAGAAGAAGATATTAAGAATAAATAACATTGTGAAACCTAATACTATGTATCGCGTACAAGGTCTGGGACTACCTTTTCCTAAGGAACCATCAAAGAGAGGAGATCTCATAGTGAAGTTCGATATAACTTTTCCAGACACTCTCTCAGAAACAACAAAAGACATTCTTTGGGACTGTTTACCTTAAAAAGATAAAATGCGAAAAGAAAAAAAATTTTTTTTTTTTCCTTCAATGACGCCCCGATAAATCTATTCTGAGGAATTTTGCAATGGCTCATGTGGAATGAGAGCTTTATTTCTTTGCCAACATTAGTCGTACTCTTATAATGATTTATTTTCTGTAAGGAAATTTTATTGTTTATTTTTAAGGTCACTGTATATAGTATAAATAGTATATATAGATAAAAATTACATATTATTTTGAAATAAAAATGTTCTTATTTGAGTTAAAGTACTATTTTTTTTTTTTTTTTTTTTTGTTCATCGAAATTTTACTAAAACTGAGGACTTTTATCATCTGAGCCTTGTCTTCCATAGCATTAATACAGTGCTCAAAGCGAAATGATCGCTCATTTCGTTTGATCACTCATTTCCTTGAACTGTTTGTGGGTTACCTCCCCTTTAAATGAGATTACCCAAGTTTATTTTTAAGAAATTTTTAGAACTAACCAGCCTTAAAACAGTTTTTAAGGAATATTTAATTGAGTAAAAACTGCACAAGTTATGCTGTTATGTATCTGAAATCACATCATTTTAGAATTGCTAATTTAAAGAAAAAATTGGAAAATAACAAAATCTATCGTGGGATTATGTTGGGTTTTATGTCAAATAAAACGATTTCATTGAAATTTACCTTAACAAATAATGATAATATAACACCAAGTATAAACACAGGCCACAGATGTTGAAACCACTGAAAATTTACTCACATTTCAGTAGTATCGCACTAGTTTTATCATTGGGAACGAGGATAATATTACTAATACCACTTTATTCCTAGTAAAGATTTCGTAAGTAATTATTAATACTTTAAGTTAAAATTTTAACGTATAAGGTGGCATGGAACATATTTAACTAATATATGTAGTAAAAAATAGGGCCAAATTTATGACTAGACAAATTAAGATTAAATCAAGGCTAGACAAATTAATTGTCTGAGGTCCGTAATTTAGCAGAACCCATGCCTACTTCGGTCCTAGGTTCTATTTCATTAGTTGCAAATACATTATCTTTTGAAATTAAGTCAGGTTAAGCAGTTCATGCTATAGCTATTGAAGCCTATTATATATTTTTAAATAAAAGGTACAATTCCAGTTTTTTTCGAGCATCATTATTTCAAAATCCTCCTTTCATACCGTGGCTGAATTAGTCGGCCTCAAAAGGAGGATAGTAAGGTTTTATTCTCAAAAGTCCGATCTTTTTGTCCAGCAAACCGACTGAAGAACTCACGTATTTATGAACATAATACAAATGGATGAATGGACTAGTTCTCTCCGGTAACCCTAATATGAAATATTCGTTGTAATTTATTGTATTCTCTATTTAATTTATTAAATCACAGAACCCGAAATATGTGTTTCATTTTTCACACTGTTGATTACAAAGTATCACAAAACGTGGAATGAGTAGTACGTTGGGACACATGTGCAATTAAATAAAAGAATTCAATAATAATAGAATAAATAAATCCATCCATCCATATTATATTATGTCCGTAAATTGCGTGTGAAGTGAAAACAGTTAAGGCGAATTTACATTTTGCACTTGTAAATTTCGCATGATTCATCCACAGTGAAACAGAAAGTTGAAAGCTGACACAATTTACACGATTCAATATTTTTAACACTGCAGTTTCATTTCATCTGTTTCCAAAATGTTGGAGACTGAAATAGTGAGTGTTGGCATCAATTCAAGAAATGTAGCCCTTACAGAAGAATGTACTAAATCACGAATAGGGGGGAACGTCGACACCACAGAGTAGTAACATATCTTACTTCTCTGTGGTCGACGCAGTCGTTGGTGGATCAGGTCGTGGATCAAACAGCAAGAGCAATTGAGAGCATCAATAAAACTGTTAACAGAACTTGCCGTGGAAGATCCTGATATTTATTGTTCCACAGGCACTCAGTTTTGTAGGCTTCCAAAATATATGCATATGCTCATCCTTCCAATTAAATGCCATTTTATTAAACAGAAATCTGACAGCTACAACCATAGTTTGAAAACGAAATTTTCTCACTGTTCACTAAATGCCCAGAATGTAATGAAAATACATGTTTACATGTGTTACTCTTTTCACTACGGATGGATCATTCACTCGATTCATCAAAAATAGGAATTCGATCTACTTTGTTCACTACTCACTTTTGATGTTCACTTTAGAGGAAATGCAAATTACACTTTTTCGCTTTAGATGAATCATCTGGGATTTTTATCCAAAGTACAGTCGCCTTTTATAATAATTTGTTAACCAATTAGCGATTAATTGGTAATAAGATAATTTGTTTATTTTTCACGTCTATTAATCACAGAAAAATTTTTAAAATTCAGGTAATAAACGCACTGAGTACATTAATTTGGTATCCATTGTTGATAAATTTAATATATTATATAAAAAAGCTTTCTAATAAGATAAATCTGTTATTCACTGAATGTATCGTTGTATTCAAAACTGTATTTTAAAAAAAAAGTTAATTTTGAAATGAATTTTGGGATCTTTCACTTCTACACCTTGTTCATAATTTTTTTTTTTATTATTATTATTATTATTTTTTTTACTTTACAAGGTTGCATGGAAGGAAACAGGTGGGAATTTGGTTAAATTTCTTTTGCATCGGTTAAAACGAATTGTACATCTGAACGAAAATGTGGTAATTGTCAGCGAATCTTTTTCTGCACATTGCAATTCCTCAGTACATATAATCGGCTGCCACCAATAAGCATATCAAAGCCAAACAAATCATTAGTATCCGTGCGGTAACAGTGCTGGAAATCCTTAGAATTTATCAAAGTAATTTTAACTTCTAAGGCAGTCGAGTTGGACGTGCTAAATTATTTTGTACAGATTAGTTTGGTGTATGTATTATTGTAGAAATTTTTTTGGTGACCGCTGAGCTCTCGCTCTTTTCTTCATATAGATAATTCCAGGCACTGTTACAGCCTTCATTCTTCCATGTGTGATGCATAATAGCGATGCGTGAGACGAGACTCTCCCTTTACGCTTACCAATATTTGAACTTCACACATTTTTAAAACCTGCACAAACGGGAAACTACACTGACCTACAATATTTACTAGTTTACAGTGTAACTAACCTAAACTAGTTAGTGTAACAGAAATGTTAAAAGTTTAAATGGATTAATAGTTAACCTATGAGCTCTTGATGACTCAACTTCCAGGTTGTGATAACCCGGGTAACCACCCTAGATAAGAAGAAAATTAAAATCCGCTTGTGCTGTAAATGACACCGAAAAATGATGTAGGCGAAGAGTACACGTAATCGAAATGGCATATTCAGAATTCAACAGGAGGCGGGATTAAACGCTGACTCATCTACACATGCTTACCCCGTAGGAGTTTTTTCTTATTTTTTTTTTTTTTTTTTTGGATCTATTGGTAGGCGAGTCAGTAACCAGTAAGAAATATGACTGTAAACGCGCTTTCGCGATATATATATAGTCACTCAGCATGTCAGGAAAACTTATAAAACATGCTGCGCAAGAGATTAAAAGTCAATGCGCTGTGCAACCATTAGTCAACAAGAATTCCATTTTTTTTTTTTTTTTTTTTTGTTAATCTACAATGTTATCTTTTTCAGTTTCGATTCTTATTTTTACGATAAGAAAACTAAACTTCAATTCTGAATATATATTCCTAAGTTGAAGTCCAGATTTCATACATTGCCTAGCCACTTTATTGGAACTATGAGTAAATAGCGTATTGAACTGCCGTTTGCCTGACTTACTGGTCTGACACGACGTAGCATAGAGTAAGGTTACTGTAGAGTGACACGAAGAATACTGGACCCCACGCACGTAACAAATTGTGCTCAGTTCCTGGAGTAATGGGGTAGACGACTGTGCTGACAAATACGGCTTTCAGTTTGTCTCAAAGATACCCAGTGGGATTGAGATCCAAGGATTAGGATGGACAGAGCAGATGCTAGAATTCACACCTCAAACGTCTGGTGCCGTGTATGGACTTTGTCTACTAGGTAACATGCAACATTGCTCAATATGCCAGAGCTACAACGACGCACAGATTTTCTCTGGCATTCACAATGCCTTTCAGTGGAATTAGAGGACCAAGAAAGCATGCATAATATCATTACATCTGTTCCTGCAGCATATACTGTCTGAACACACCAGGATAGTTCTTGCCTTGTGCGATTTCCTCTACACATGTACTCTTACAATGGACCGAAATGGGCAACAGGACTCATCAGACTACATGACTTTCCTCCTGCGCTCGTCCTTTGCATTCCTGCCACCAACGCAGATGTATTATCCGGTCAATGTTCGAGATCAGTGGCTTTTGAGAGGCTGGGGAAAGGTGGTAGGCGGATTAGCCTTCCGTTGAAACCTAGTAAAGCTATTTTCTCCAAGGCTGGCTGTCAACGTGGCCGCCACTCCTGTAGTGTACACTTTGTAAGGTTCTTTCGCATGTTGCGCATACTGGTGCTTTGTGATATTTCTACATTAAATGCAAAGGTTAATTATTCTAAATGCCTATGGCACTGGCACAACGGTTCTACCTCCAACAGACTGCCTACAATGACTCGGGTTGCTTTAGGAGTGACGCTAGAATTAAAGTGCCTGTTTCATACACTTTATGGGAATTATTCTGGTTTTGAACAGCTTTGGTAATAGCTTTCAGACTCTAAAACTGCAGTAACCTGATTTTCGTAAAAAAAGAAAAAAAAAATGTGGCTTACGATGTTTTTGATATGACCGATTCAATTATAGAAACTAAACCCAATTGTAACAGACAAAGTGGGCATAAAAGAAAGTGATAGATGTATTAACCCCAGGGGCTCACATCTAGTGAGTATGGGCTTGGCACACCCAGGGTCCTGAGCTGTATATCATCGTTCTTCTCTTTCTTGGTGATTCCCTTTTGATTCTTCTTCTTCTTCTCTCTCTCTTTCTCAGGGTAATTCAGAATTTTTTTTTTTTTTTTAGCTGGTGCAGCATAAGCCGCAGGTTTCCTTACACCATATGCTAATAATAATAATAGACTACTGCCACCGAAATAACGATTGAACATTACACCTATCTGTAACATATCAATACACGTATGAAGATATTTGAATTAATCTAATTATACGCATCTAGTTAATACAGAAGTAACCTGTTATATGAGAATGGGTGGCCAGGTATGCGAGATAAAACCAAACATAAAAAAATAATAATAATAATACAGTAATCATAAATAAATACAATGAAATAATATACACATAAAAGCATATAACCAGTAGCGAACCTTGAATGGTACATTATGAACCTCTATCTAGCACCATTCCATATACCCATAACTATAAATTAGCTATATGTATCTATCTCTGATTGCTATCTACCAGTTATAACTAGATCTGGAGATCGGTTAATGGCCAACCTAGTTTAAGAGTATATTATACTTGCAGCAATTTCGCAACTTGTTGGAAGAATAACTGCTAGCCCAACAGATGGCGAATATAGGAGCTCACATCTGGTGAGTATGGGTTTAGCACACCCAGGGTCCTGAGTGGGATATCATCATTCTTCTCTCTCTCTCTCTCTGGGTAACTCAGAATTTTTTTTTTTTTTTTTTGTCTAGTGTACCATTTGGCTAATAATAATAATACAAGTATCTGCAATCTGAGGCAACTATGTCTATCTATGACGTGGTGGGTAAGAAGTCTATATTAACCTTATCCTTATATAATTACACCAATGCGCCAAAACAAAGGGATGGTTGAGTGGGAAAAGACAGAGTGGTTATCAAGGGACACTGCTCTTCAGAATTCAACAGGAGGTTCAGTGTTGGGTCCATTCTTGTTTTCTGTATTTAATAATGATATTGATGATGGTATATCAAGCTTAATGTCCAAGTTTGCAGACGATACTAAGGTTGGCATGGTTGTTAATGACAGTACGCTGCTGCAACAGTAACTAGAAAAGTTGAGCAGATGGGCTGAGAGGTGGAAAATGAAGTTTAACATTGAGATATGTAAAGTACTGCGTATGGGAAGCAGTAACCTCAGAATAACATATCAACTCTGTGGTACTACACTGACAGTGGTAGAGAATGAAAAAGACCTGGGGATAATTGTGCAGGCAGATATGAAGTTTTCTGAGCAGTGCAGACGGTCTGCAAGAGTAGCTCATGTTGTCTTGTCAATGATGTACAGGAATTTTTCTAGCAGGGATAAGGAGATGATTATCCCCTTGTATAAGGCAATGGTCAGGCCACACCTTGAGTACTGTATACAGATCTGGAGGCCTCATTTTAAGAAGGATGTAGAGCTGTTGGAACGAGTACAGAGAAGGGCAACAAGATTAGTGAATGGAACAAAGGGTTGCTCTTACGAAGAAAGGCTTAAGTTTTGCAAATTACAGTGTCTGGAGACTAGGCACCTGCCAGGTGATCTGACTGAGGTGTATAAAGCCTTGAATGGTTTGAGCATGCTCAATGCTGATGGGATTCTTCCTCTTGCTCAGAATAATCGCCTGAGAGGGCATAAATTCAAATTGAGGAAAGACAGTTGTAGGGTAGATCTGCAGAAGTTTGCCTTTAGCCAGCGGGTAGTTGAGTATTATCATTATTATTAGCCATATAGTGCAAGAAAGCCTGAGGCTTATGCTGCACCAGCTAAAAAAAAAATTTCCAAGTTACCCTGAGAGAGAGAGAAGTAGAAGGGAATCACCAAGAAAGATGATATCCAGCTCAGGACTCTGGGTGTGCCAAGCCCATACTCACCAGATGTGAGTCCCTGGGGTTAAATTGCTGGAACAAACTTCCATCTCTTGTCGTAGAAGTTGATAGTTTAAATAGATTTAAGGCAGAACTAGACAAACATTTGGAGCTAGTGGATGGGTGAAATGAGAAGGGTTTTTTTTTTTTTTTTTTTTGGCTGATGTTATATAAGCTTGCTTTCTTACATCATGTGCCTTTGCTAATGCTAATTATGACCACCTACCTAATATGATGTTGGTCCTCCACGTGCCGCCAAAACAGCTCGTATACTGTGAGGCATGGACGCTACAATATTTCTAAATGTATCATGTGGTATCTGGTACCAACATGTAACCAGCAGATCCTGTAAGGTCCGTGGTTGAGACACCGCAGATGGGAGGTGCTGTTCCAACACAAACCACAGATGCTCGATGGGATTGATGTCTGTGGAATTTGGAAGCCAGGGCAATACCTGGAAGTCTTCCTCATGTTCCGCGAACCAGTCTCGAACAATCCGGGTGGTGTGGCATGGCACATTATCCTGCTGAAAGACCGCACTGCCAGAGGGGATGACCGTTTCCATGAAAGGGTGTACCTGATCAACAATGATGTTTAGGTAGGCGGTAGACGTCAGAGTGCCCGGCACATGGATGACTGAACCTAGGGAATCCCAGCAGAACATCACCGCCACCAGCTTGTTTTCATCCCACAGTGCATCCAGGCGCCACTTCCCCAGGTAAACGACGTACACGTACCTGGTCGTCCACATGGGCAACAGGAAATGTGATTCATCGGACCAGACGACCTTCTTCCAATCACTCAAAGTCCAATTTCGATGCTCGCGTGCCCACTGTAGGAGCTGTCGCCGGTGAACCGTGGTTAGCATGGGCACTCAGAGCGGCCTGCGGCTACGCATCCCACTCTTCAGCAGGTTCTATGTACTGTATGTTGTAACACATTTCTCCCGTCACCAGTATTCCAATTACTGGCGAGTTGCGCCACAGTCGCCGTTCTGTTGCCACTTACTGTCCGGGAGAGCCTTTGCTCACCTCGAGCATCGATGAGCCGTGGTCGTCCAACACCTCGCCGGCGTTTCGTGGGTTTTCCCTCCTCGGACCACTTTCAGTCGGTACTAACCACGGCTGACCGTGAGCATCCCACCAGCCGTGCCGTTTCGGATATACTTTGACCCAGTCGTCTGGTCATTACAATTTGACCTTTGTCAAACTTGCTTAAGTCAGCTGCCTTTCCCATCTGAAGAACAAGAGTAACACTGATTAACGGAGCTCAGTATCAGGTGTTTTTTATACCGTGTCCCCGCACGCACCGTAGTTCACCTGCAGTTTCTTCGATTTGCATAACGACTCGCTGGTCATAATGTTTTGGCTCATCGTATATATTACCAGGAATTAACATTTTATCCTATTTTCTGTTGTGCAATGATTTACCGGCACTCCATCTTATAATACGGGAAGTTACGCTCCTGGTATGTCTGATTACTATTGTCAGTAGCTGTATCTCTTGCCTATCTCTTAATTATGGATTTCAATTTCTTATAACTCATGATAACTACGGCCCGCCCCGCACTGTGCTACAAATGATCAAAATTCTAAAATATATTGTAATTATTTATATGGAAATATAATAAATAGTGAATCAACGAAATACTACTGTTTCAATGACAGCTTTCAATGAACAAGGCTGAGTGATGAACATTTAAATGCAATTCAAGACCATTCTCTTGGTTGGGTGTAGCAATTCAAAAGCAAACATTGATGATATTTTAAAAGCTAAACGCCAGTTCCATAAATCACATTAATCTTTTTTGCTTATCTTATTCCTAATGTCGCCTTCCTTGATAAGTTTTTGATAAATAAATATATTTGTTATCTTTATTTTTCTATATATTCTTTATTTTTGCATATTTTGTGTATTGGTAAATAAATATATTCGTTGTCTTCATTTTTTGTTGTATTTACTGAATTGTACATATTGAACAAAATGATTATACCGCCCGCGCTCGTCAATCTCTCGGTTATCTGGCCCGTCGTGAAAAAAGTTTGGTGACCCCTGTCTTAGAGTAACTCACAGGACAATGGAGTGCTATTTCTACCACTTATTTCGCCTAATTTTAACTTTTTTTTTTTTGCCGATGCAGTATAAGCTTGCTTTCTTGCATCATTTTCCACTACTCTTACTAATAATAATATGCTTTAACCGCTCCCCCCCATCCTCCCACTTCATTATGAATAGATTATACAAGTGTATACACAAATCAGAACCAACCATATTCTGCTGCTTGTTGAGCTAGCTTCTCTCCTACCAGTAAGCTGTAAAGTGTTGTGTCCGACCACCGTGCGAAGAACACTACAATCATTCTGCTCCCAAGGGTTCATTTTTGTTCGGGTTTTATGTGTGCTCGAAATGCTGGGTTGTTGTTTCCACCAATGCTCTTCAACGACCAATCTGCCAAGCTATAAAACTTGCTTTGGCAGCAACGGGGGTTTCTCTTTCCACTCTGATGAGAATAAAATCAGGCAGGTGAACTTGAATGTAGTACCAGTAGTGTGTTATCAACACTCGGAAAATACCGTAATAAAGCTGAACATCTGAAAGGAAATATAGACTTCGATAGATGAATTATTAGCGATGTGATAAATGAATTTTATACAAAACAAAAGAAAGTGCCAAAAATTTGCAAATTGTTGCCTGTTTTGAAAGAAAAATAGATTTTACATTGAAAACTTTTGAGAAAAATATTGCATTCCATGAATTATCGTTAGCGAAAGTGCGCCAACAAGCGAACAGTTTTAATTGAAAGGCCAGATATTGTTGCATGGAGAAATAAATATTTGCGCACACTGAAGAAATACAGACAAGACAAAACAAATTATGTACTTAGATGAAACATGGATTGAAAGTAATTTTACTTTCCAAATATTTGGCAGAGCAGCACTACTCTTGGAATTGAAATGGATGTAAATTCGAAAAAAACGACTTAGTGATGAATGCTGGTACATTATCTGGTTTTATTCCCAATGCTGACCTTGTGCACAAAGCTGAAACAACTGCAGGTGATTACCATTGGCAAATAAACTATCAAAATTTTGAAAAATGGGTGTTAGTAAAATTGCTTCCCAATATTCTTCCTCATATGTATAAACAGTGCACCTTACCACACCAAAAAGGCCGATCCAGTTCCCACGAAATATTCAACTAAAAAGGATATGACCGCTTGGCTCGAGGAAAAAAAAAAAAAGAAAGGATCAAGAACCCCAAAAAAGAAGTCTGAACTTTTTGATCCGATAAAACAGCATGTACCAACAAACAAATATTTACAAAGCAGACAAGATGATCACTGATGCAGGCCATGATATTATCATACGTATTCCACCACTGTGATTTGAACGTTATTAAATATGTTTGGTCTTTAGTAAAAAAAGGTACATTAACAGAGAAATGAGTCTGCAAACTTGGGTAGTACAACCTTCAACTTTTGTTAAGCAAGGCGTTCAAGGAGATAGGACAAAACGAATGGGGAAAATACTACAAAAACTTTAAAAAGTATTGGGATACAGATGGACTGTTGAAGAAGTGGCAGATGAGTTTATTATAGAGCTCAGTGAAAATGAAGAAACTTCAAATGAGGACAGTTTTTTAAATTATTCTACGAGTGAAAGTGATGCTATTATTTAATTTGATTTTTATTTCTTTTTTTTTTTTTTTTTGATTTGGTAGTTGTTGGCGCATCGGCTTCTGTGGCCATATTGCACCGCCCAAGGTTTTTGCAGTACTTTGATCCAAGCCCGAGGCGGGAATCGAACCCGCGCCCTTTGGGTTGCCGGGCAGGTACTTTACCCACTCGGCATTTTTATTTCTATTTATTAAATTTTTACATTTTAGACATAGTGCAAAATTTTTAACATTGTATTAACCAATTATACAATTTATATATTGAAAACGGTACTTAAATTCCTTGATACAGCAGACTGTCGAAATAACGGCACATTGAGATCGGATGTATACATACAGCGCAGATGTCTTGCAGTGCTGAAAAAAACGGCGTCACGTGATTACTATATTTCTTTACATAACCCATTTTCAAAGTGAATTCGGTACTGATATCACGGATTATACCGCTGTTTTACATTTATTTTAAATTAAAAACCCCTCACCATGGTTCCTAAAGTTAATAAACCTCATACAGACAAGAACAACATTAAAGCTTAGTGATAAACTTCATATAATCCAAACTATATTGTTATATCCAAATTGTATTACATTAGGGTCACCCGGAATGTTAATTCGTGTGTATTGGATCTATAAATTGCGTGTTCTCTGCTCGATTTGCCTGTTTTGCTAGACGAAAAACCGCGGTTTCTGGGTAAAAAACCTTGATATCTACGCCTGAGACCCACTAACTCAGCCACGGAGTGAAAAAAAGCCTATAAAAGTTCTTCGCGTCATCGACGGGATTCAAACCCTAGCCTTTTCCACTTGGTATGGGGCGAACGGTGACGATACCACTGTGCTACAGCGCAGACTAAACTTGATATAACAAAGAAAATAGAACGAGGTGTAAGCAGAAGTGTACGGCAGAATATAACATCGGAATATCAACATGTTTATGTTTTTTATGATTTTATGTTTTTTAAATCGCATTCTTAATCTCTCTATTTCTTATTTGGCCTCATTATTTCTGCATTAAATACATTTAAAAATAAAACTTTCTAGATAACGGAAAAATCGAAATAACGGCACCTTGAATCCCCGAAGGTGCCGTTATTTCGAAAGTCTACTGCAATTTACTTTTTTTTAAAACTGTTATAACTTTCAGCTCGATGTTAATAAGTATCATTTGGTTCATTAGAAAATGTAAAAAATTATATCAGCCTTTTTGGAGTAACTCTGACGGCGGACTTAGAAGTCTAAGAGAAACCGGGCAGTATTTCAACTTAACATGCTTAAATATTTTTGATAGAAAATACTTCCATTTTTTGCTATTTGTTAATAAAATACATGTGTTTAGTTTCTGTTACCATGTTTTGAATTATAAATGTTGACCTTGTAAGTTTATAACTGACTAAAACCCCCTTTTTTATTAATCTTTATTGTTCAATTTGCCTATTAGAGTGTATTATTTAATTTACTGATTTTAAAATGTAAAAATAGCCTTCAGTTAATGCCATGATAATGTAAATAGGGATAACGCCAAAGCGCGATAATTCAGATAATTCGGTGTTTGTGGTATCCTTGCTGAAGACTTGCCTTGCCATTTATCCAAAAAAACTGAAATGATCTATTCCGTTTCCATGGTTGCAGAATTATAATAGGGCTCTTCTTATCGTTGTCAGATAATACAATGTATAGTAGTGTAATTTTAAACTCGGGTGTCCATGTAGCCAATCTACGCCTAGCCATAACACTGTAGATCAGAAGCACATAGATACAGCTACCATATATTTCGGCGTATAAGCTTCTGTTTTTTGCGACGTGTAACCGATCTCCGCTCCTTTTTGACAGTCTCAAAAGTTTACTTTCCGAAACTCGAGAAGTATACCCGAAAACATAATTCCTCACGAATTTCACGATGTTTTCGTCTGATGAAGAAAATAAACAAATGGTTTGGTTTTAAAAGATGAGCAATAATGCATATTTGTGTAAAAATATATAAGTCAATAAATATATATCAATATTATAATGTACCATTATAATTTTATCTTGACACACTACAGTATCTAAGTCTAAGCCCTTGCCTTTAATTAAAGTTTAGGATATTATATCCGTGCAAAATTTTAGACGATCTGTTGTGCTTTAAGGTTAACATATAAGACGAACTATAGGATAATCATATTGTTGCCCTCTGTGGCAACAGAGACGCAATTAAAGGGACGCAATGAACTTGCAGCAGGATGCGGTTTCTAATAAACTATATCCTGTTACAGTAAGTCTTTTGTGGATATTTGGGATATGTTTATTTATTATTATTATTTTTTTTTTTTACGTTAAAAACATTTTTGCTGGCGTTATTCCAAAAATTTTGTAACGAAAAACCATCATGCGAAAAGCGTTACGAAAATTTATTCCAGTTTAATTTATCTTGTACTGGACCAAAATTTAATGACATTTTGCACTTCATCTTATTTCTACATACTAGAGGGAAAAAACTTTCAAACCTCTGAAAATTGTAGTAGTTTTTTCTTTCCAGGATAGTGGAAAATATGAACATGTGATCAAAGAAATTTGCTCACGTAATAAACGGGATAATGTGGATTTATAGCATATCGTTAGAAAGCTAAGGAATTTAGAAACAGAAATATTAAGGTTTTAAGACATAAAAAAAAAAACTTTGGGAAACTAGGAAATGCGTTCATTCGAAAACGTATCTGGTTTCAAGTCACCTGGTGTTTTCAGATAGAGTTTAATTGTAAATAAAAAAATTACATTCAAAGGGTGGAAAAGAGTTCTGCATATTTATGAAAACATTCTTCAGCTTGGACATGTCATCAGATCTTTCGATAAATACTACATGTAATGGAACAACTATAGATGGTGTATTTAGTCGTGAACTCTTCAATGTAAAAATTATATATCCTACTTTAGTCATCACAGACCAATACTTTCAGTAACCGATATGTAATTATTATTAATAAAATAAAAACATTGTTATATTATTATCCATGAATTTTATTAATATCTGAAAATTAAAACGTTTTTAACGCCTGCCGATGACTCTTAAATGTAAAACACATTAAATATGCTAGCAGCAGGACACATTATGTACCTGGTACAGAATTCTTTTTATATATCTGTTAACCTTTACTACCTTATACATTGTAAAATCATTAACTAACTTTATTAAATGAACATATTTATTTGAATTATATGGAAATATATGCATTATACATGAGTACTTCATATTGGCCAGCAAACGTTGTCTGCTGGTGAGAACTAGACAAATTAAATTTCTGCATGCACACAATTAAAATTACGTATAAAAATTAAACACAGCTTTCGTATACTTGCGATCAGTAATTACTTAAAATTAGTGCTCGAACTGGAAAATATTAACAGGAACGCCAATATTTCTCAAAAGTAATAATAAGAAGAATAAATATATATTTTAGGTCTAAAGTTTATCCAGTACAAGTAAACTTTATTTATTATACACCAGTTTTCATTGGTTCCCAATTTAGACACTACGATTAATTACTAGTGCTCGAACAAGCCCTTAAGCTTCTCGCATACAGAGAACTTTTTGTTGTCTCGTTAATGTTGCCAACAACTGCAGTACGACAAAACAGTTTTGTTGCTCCACCTCCGCACACCACCGACTTTTCTAGCTGCCCAGATAGGATATGGATTTCGATGAAGTTGTAATTGTTAGCGCTTAATTAATTATACGAATGAGGAAGAAAAAGAGAATGATGAGTTCATCCAATTTACAGCGAGAGGCCCATCAAAAGAAAATTCTATGCAATATATAATGAGTTGCGAGATTATCCTCCCAAGTTCTATTCGTACTTCAGAATGAGCATTGCCTGCTTTGATGAATTATTACATATTCTTAAACCGACCATTACATGCACATTTTTGAAGTTTTAGCAGCACAGCACTCTGATGATAATGAAAACTGGAAGCAGATAGTGGGAGCTGTGTTCACAGCCATTTGAGAGGGAATGAAGAAAGTGAAGAGAATGGGGGCTGAATTCAACGATAGTTCTGTTGTATGTGGGCGCACCTGCATTAGAAGACTGTTTAGTCGTCGGGAATTTAGGACCGGTTGCAACACTTTTGTCCAGTCGCAAGTCTGTCGAATATATGAGCGCACCACCATATAACCATATCATGTAATAGATTTCATCCCTACGACTAAATGGTCGTGCGAAAAAAAAAAAAAAAAAAAGTCCTCTGTGTGCGAGGAGACAGAAATTTTAACATTGTTGCTTAACTTCCAAAAAACGGGAGATTTTTTTTGGGGTTAATTTTTAAAACCGAACTTATCAACTGCGGCGGCATTGTGGTATGCCGACCCAAATCGAGAAATGTTTAAAACTCAGGAGCACACATCTGGTGAGTATGGCCTTGGCACACCCGGGGTTCTGAGCTGGATATCATCATTCTTCTGTTTCTTGGTGATTCTGACTCTCTCTCAGGGTAACTCAGAATTTTTATTTATTTATTATTTATTTATTTTTTTTGGCTGGTGCAAAAAGAGCCTCAGGCTTCCTTGCATCATATGGATAATAATAATAATAATAAACAAATTCTAAACAGTTATTATACTACATTCAAACAGCACGAGGCATATTTGAATACTATTCAACATGGCCTTGAACGTCGAACGAAGTTCACGGTCTATTCGTTTACTTCCTGGTCGTAGAATTTCGAGAGCTTTCCAGAGCGTGCTAGATGGCAGCACAAGACGTCATTGAACGGTCGACGTAAGGCTGTTACCATAGCAACAGAAACGTGCCTCGCGATTGTACAAGAACATTCTCGAAACGATTACCAGTAGGTATATAAATGCAACCGAGACTTGTTATTCCAGTTCATAAGGCGAGTGCTACTACAGGAACAACATCTTTAAGTCAGTTCACAGTACTGTAGTAGCATATGGTGTTACTTGAATTAATCGTGAGTACGGTATAGCAAGAAGTAATTTTTTCAGTAGTTACACGGTTCACTTGGCTTGTGTTTTCTCTTGATATTAAAATGGCAAAAGATTATTATAAGATATTGGGTTTGCCCCGAGGTTCTACAGAAGATGAAATTAAAAAAGCGTACAGGAAGTTAGCCTTGAAATTCCATCCGGATAAAAACAAGTCGCCAGAAGCCGAACAGAAATTTAAAGAAATTGCAGAGGCCTACGAAATCCTCAGTGACAAAAAGAAAAGAGAGGTGTACGACCAGTATGGAGAAGAAGGATTAAAAGGCGGCGTCCCGGGAGGTAATAGCAGTGGAGGAACGCAGTTTACATATACTTTCCATGGAGATCCGAGGGCTACATTTGCACAATTCTTCGGAACGGATGATCCGTTTAAATTTTTCTTCCAGTCCAACCGAAACGATCCAAACAACCACTCGAACGGTTTTTACGCAGACGATGATATGGATATCGATGGCGATCCTTTTGGTTCACATTTCGGCGGAAACTCTAACCCTTTCTATTCCAGGATCTTTACTAACGGTAGTCCGAACATGTCATCGAGAAAACGGAAACAGGATCCAGCGATTGAACGTGAAATTCATGTTTCCCTAGAAGATATCCTCGTTGGCTGCGTTAAGAAAATGAAAATCAGCAAGCAGGTGTTGAACCCTGACGGACAAAGCACGAGAAAAGAAGAGAAGATTCTTGATATTGTTATTAAACCCGGATGGAAAGCGGGAACAAAAATCACTTTCCCGAAGGAAGGAGACCAAAGGCCGAATACAGTTCCAGCAGACATTGCATTTGTGATCAGGGATAAGCCCCACCCTTTATTCAAAAGGGAAGGTGCCGACATCAAGTATACATCTAAAATAACACTTAGTCAGGCTTTATGTGGGATGCGGTTACAAATTCCGACCTTAACGGGTGGTAAGAAGACGCTGAATATAAACAGTATTGTGAAACCCAATAGTGTGCATCGTATCCAAGGTCTAGGACTGCCTTATCCTAAAGAACCAACAAAAAGAGGAGATCTGCTTGTGACATTTGATATATTGTTTCCAGAGGTTCTTACGGAAACAACAAAAGAAATTCTTCGGGACTGTCTGCCGTAAGACCGATTTCTTCTTGTCTACAATAAAGAAATGGGCCTCTGAACTCCTGCTTTTAGTGCTAGTGAGATGAATTATGTGACTCTGCAGAATTGGGGACCAAATGGGATCGGTAGCTTCCTGTCCTGGTGAGGAAAAAAGTGAACTTTGTATATATGTTATTGCCAAAGACTTTACGGTGTGTTTTGTACATAATTTCGAGATTTTTTTTTTTTTTTGAGCTCCATATGTATAGGACTTGTATATATGTAAACAATGTGTAATATTTATTTTCTTAAATAAATTTTTTGTTTAAAACAAGGCATTAGTTCTCTTCTTTTTAAATATGTAAACATCAAGATAAAATTTGTTATTATTTGGCAAAGTGGCTGCAGCGTGACATGATCAAGATAGTAAATTGTTAGCATAAGATACTTCTGAAGGTTGAATTGAACCATTAAGTCAACACAAACCAGATGTATATGACACTTCGTCAGGGTTTGCGTACAAAATTGGCAGGTTTATTTGTAGCACAAATAAATAATAATAAAAAAAATTCATATTAATTTAGGACTCGAATTTTTTTATGTTATACCTTCTTATCATGTATCTGCACGACTTGTAATATGAAAATGCTAATTTTCAACATTATCTAACCCCCCAGGGGCTCACATCTGGTGAGTATGGGTTTGGTACACCCAGGGTCCTGAGTTGGATATCATCATTCTTCTCTTTCTTGGCGATTCCTTTCTACTTCTGATTCTCTCTCTCTCTCTCTCTCTCTCTCTCTCTCTCTCTCTCTCTCTCGATAACTCGGGAATTTTTTTTGGCTGGTGCAGCATATGCCTCAGACTTCCTTGCACCATATGGCTATTAATAATAATAATACTGATTTTTTAAAATTGGTGGAAGCTCTTCTGAACACTAGCTGACGAAGTGGGTCACACCTTACGATTCGTCAACCTCGTGCCTTTCCGTTGACACATGAAAAAGAAAAAAAAAAAAAAAGTAAACTGCAGCAATTATCAATCGACTACAGGATGGGAATCATCCTCAACAATTCATATTGAGGGAAATGGACCACAATCTGCCACGCTGGTCTAGTGCGGGTTGGTAGATCGACCGTATTTAGCAGTCAAGGGTTTGAACTCTGGTCTACTCGAAGAGCATGTACTGCTGCACTCTCGCTACTGACCACTAGGCTACAGTACCACTCAATCAAGTACTTTGGAATAAAATTATAAGGGCATGAATCGCAGCGGTTACTCATGTTAAGTGGAACTACACTTTACGGTAACGAAATTAAAAAAAGTAAACATTTACCCCTTTACTTAAATTTCTATTATAATTTAGTGTTCAAATTATATTTAAGAAAGTATAATAGAAGACACCTCGGGCGCAAACGTGTTGTTGTTATTGGGTTTAGGAGCATTAGCGACTAAGGCCATATTGCTCCGTATATATTGTCTGTAAATGCGTGTTCTGAGGTCGATTTTCTGTTTGCTGGACGAAAAACTTGGGTTTCCGGGAGAAAAAACCATGCTACGCTCGCCTACGACCGACTAACTCAGCCACGTTGTGAAAAAAAAGCCCATAAAAATTCCTCTCGTCATCGACGGGACTCGAACCCAGGTTTTTTTCCACCCAGTGTGGGGAGGATGGCGACTACAAAATATACTAACCACGAGGGCGCGAAAGTGTTTACTCACTGATAAGAATATTTCACCACTGACCTAAACGTTAAACAATTTATTTAAAAATAAAATGCATAGGCATTAAAATAACTGTAAAAGAAACAAAACCATGTCCAGCATAAAAGATATAAAAAGAAATAAAAATGCGCTGTATGGCAATAAAAGGCGATAAGAATATAAAAAACACGAAACAGCCAATAAACGATAGAATAAACATACAAGAAACTTTCGAGGCGTAGGAATCTCTCTTTCAACTTGGACTGTAGGAACTGCTTTCTGGTGTAGCCCAGAAGCTACACCAGAAAACTATCTCCTGTTTTTGCAATTTTCGTTAATTAAGTAGGGGCCCAAACATGTTCTTTGCCGCCGGGCCCGAAAAAGGGTAGCTACGCTAGTGCCAGATATGCAACACTACGCGCATCGAACCTGGCAGACGAAATAAAGGGGAAAAGGGGGGATGGAAAGGAAGAAAAAAGAAGTGGAAGAAGAAGAACTCTTTATTGCATACAAAACGCACATGCCGTACACAATACCCTTCACGGCTAAAAGCCAGGGTATAACGTAATTTAACCTTCAGCCGATCATTCATCAGATTCTAAACGTAGTAGTACACGACGACTACTTGCTCGACCTATCATCATATTCTGTTTTTAAATAAATTGTTTAACGTTCAGGTTAGTGATTGCAATATTCTTATCAATATTTTAAAAAATGTGTGGTGGCGTTCTTTATACGGATCACGTAATACCTCTGACTTCCAAACTTCTTGGCTTAATCAACCGTTCTTCGATTTTCAAGAGTGACAAAGTTATAATTCTTCTTTACAAACAGCTTATATTTCCCATTTTTGATGATAATTATTATTTATTTTTTTTTTGTCCTCGCTTTTTTCCCACTTTTTTTTTTATATATATATATGAGGTCAGCGTTTTTAGTGTTTTGGCATGAAATTTTTACGGCCGGATGCCGTTCCTGACGCCAACCCTCACCCTTTATCCGGGCTGGAGATATGCGGTGGCCATTCCCTGATCTTCCGCATCCTCCGTATTTGGTGGTAACGGGCTCGAACCCCAGTCTAAATCAAGAAGCGCGTGCTACGCACTGCTGCTTCTGCCCACCTGACTACGGAGGCGCCTTTTGATGATGATTATTATTATTATTAGCTATATGGTGCAAAAAAGCCTGAGGATTATGCTGCACCAACCAAAAAAAAAATTCTGTATTACTCTGAGAGAGAGAGAGAGAGAGAGAGAGAGAGAGAGAGAGAGAGCGAAAACAAGAGTCAGAAGTAAAAAGGGAATCACCAAGAAAGAGAAGAATGATGATATGATGATATACAGCTGAGGACCCTGGGTGTGCCAAGTCCATACGCACCAGATATGAGCTCCTGGGGTTAAAAAATATTATTTGGTCCCTAAACAGGAATATCTTTATTACAGACTTTTGAGAATTCAAATTAAATTCTTATGCTTTCGAAATCAGCACTTTTTCTTACAGCGGCTTAACGTAGCCGAATGATCCGCGTTCAAGCGGAGTAGTACACGCGTTTCAGTTTACCTTGGCGAAATTTCCTCTTCATACTCCTGGATGGCCATGCAGGTTGGGAGAAGTTACATTATATAGAGTACAATAGCGTTACTGTATTTAGTGATTCAATCACGTGACCGCGAAATACGATTTAATTATAATATTCATGCTAAAATTAATAGCTGGAACTCCCCTGATCTGTGTAGTTGTGCTGGAAGCGCAATATTAACGTCAATAAAAAATGTCTCACACTTGGAGTTTACCACAGGAAACTCGCTTATTTTCTCGTAAGTTATTAAAATAAAGACAAAATGTGCTCTGTTCAGTTTATGAAGAAAGAAGTGGTTCTGTGTTATCAGGCTCTCACAGTAGTTATGATCACTGTTCTTCCACACCATGTGGGAAAATCCTGGGTTCGAATCATGATCACAACAGTAGAAATTTACTTGGGGGTTTTCGTCCAGCAAACTGACTGACTGAATACACTGATGCCCGCAGCTGTGGGTTCTTAACATACTCCATCAACCAATTATAGGAAATAAATAGACTGAACGTCATCAAATATTGTCCAAGTTTTGTCATAAAATGAGATGGATAATAGAATAAGAGATTTTGATATATGATTAGAAAGTACTTTTAGACTAGGATTAGTCTAAAAGGGCTGTTCCGGAGTATAAATGAAAAATTTATTTAAGAAGATGCCTACAAATTCAGTATATACATATATATATGGAGCTGTCCATAAGTTGTTTCAACTATAAAATCTGAGATTTCATAAAAAATATATACATGATGGAATTCTGTGGAAAAGTATTAATTATAAAGACTCAGTTATATTAGTCTGAAAAGAACTATGCCTCTATTTTCATGAATCATAATCACAACCAATTCAAAATCAAGGGGCCAGCCTTGCATAATTAAGCATTCAATAGGAAGTACTGGTTATCCCTGACAGCCATAGTCCTACAATGGGTTCTCATGCTATTTTCCAGGCTGATAATAAATACCTGTGGTAATAAATCCCAATCCTCTACAAGAGGATTTTAGCACTTGAAAGATACTGGAAGGAGGTCAGTGTGTCATTTTTCTCGCTAAAGCATACCAGGCGTGCTCAATTAGATTCAGATCTAGAAATATGACTGGCCACATCATCTGAAGAACATCAAAACTTGGACGGAATCTGTCGACCAGCTGAGCCTTATGTGGAAGAGCACTGTCATCCATGAAAAAACTCACGGCCTGCATCACCTCTCTCAAGGATGTGGAAATTGATGCCTGATGTTTCCATATTCTCTTCAAATGAAAACGCGTAGAGAACTAGTTTCAAGACAATCTTTACTCATATGAAAAGAGCCCATTGGTCTTGGCTCCAGAAATGGTGTTGAATGCACCATCAGACAGGCACTCCTGTGGAAATGGGATGAAAGAAAGAGAAAACAAGGAAGCCGTCTCTATACAGTTTGCCTTGAAACTATCGTTTCTAGAGTTGCTGATAGCTCTAATCTCCTAATTGCATCTAGCTGTTAGAATCTTCCAACAAGATACAGACAACAGTCATCCTGGGATGTTGTTGTTGTTACCATAACTTTTAATTTACCATTTATGATAAGTTCAGAGTACAAGCAACCATAGCTTGCGACTATCATGCCAATAATCATTCACTACTCTTCTAAGAATCTTCCAGAAGTCCATGTTGCATTCTACAGAGAAAGAAAATCTAATCGACCTGAGTTCTTTGCCTCATCAGATCAGAAAGAATCTTACTGTTTGTACTGTGCACTTTATAAGAGGGTACAATACAAGAAGGTTACGATACAAGTTTAAGTTCGTTTCGGTACAGTACTTAAAATATCATATTAGTATTTATCATGTCATCAGAAAATTAAATTTCGTGCGGGTTTCATAATTAAAATTTGCATTTATACATTACGTTTAAAAACATGGTTGCAATTTACCCTTTTTTTTTTTATAACCATTATATGTATACATACACAGCTGGGTATTGAAATTCTCTCTCCTCAGAATTGATTGGATCGGTTTAAAATTAATTTGCGTGAATGTTGTTCCTGCATAAAATGCGTATACAAAGAGCTTTTCGAGAAAACTGCGATAGTATTGGTCCTTGAGGTTGTCGCAGACATTCTCTCAGATATGCCAGACAAGCTGTGCTTGCTACCTGGGAGTCTAAAACACTAATGGAACTGATATTCGGGTAACACTCAAGTCAAGTGGATCCAATTTCGGAAGTCGGGATGGTTTCTGACAGCCAAATACTCTGCTTGCACCTTCACGACGGTGGTACTGTAGTAATCCTCGGTATAACCCCCATGCGCAAGCACACTGCGGGTGACCACCCAGGTGTGAACCAACGTAAGCAGGGGTCGAAGTGTGGCGCCCACACCACACGGAGGAATGCTGCCCCTCTGTGTTACCAGGCAATACTAGGTGGTAGATGACACTGATCAACCGGTGCAATACCACCACTTTGCTTATTGGAGGCTAGAGGTGGTGGAACCCATGTTTAGTCTCCACAGCTAAGTTCTGGTCAACCCTTTCCCATCTCTTCCATCATGCAGTATAACTGTTGTCTTTTGAGGTTATGATGAATGCCATGGCGAGATCCAAACTTCCTTACATTTCGAGGATACAGCTCTAAAACGGTGTTCGCAGGCCTGCCACTAGTTAGTACACCGGACCGAACCTATTGGTAACTCTCTAGGAGGTGTCCGGATCGGCTAGTGTATAATCTTGCTACCTCTACTCTACCAGGTAGTGACTGGAGAGAGTCCGTGTAGTGCGTATGCGTGCGGCATTGTCGAGGTCAAGTTATATCAAGGATCTGGTTATATTCTTACCATGTGTACGCCATATCCAAATATTTCATTACTTCCTACAACATGTCTCCCCCCCCACTTTTTCTTACCATGGAATACATCATGAATTGTCAAACTAATAGAGGAAGCTTATCTGCGAAAAGATCAAAACCTCCCAAACACTTCCCAGTTCATTTCAAAAATATACGTGGTCTCAGTTCTAATCTCAACGATGTCCATTTCCCCTTGCAGTCTGCCAAACCCCATGTACTTTTTCTGACAGAATCTCAGTTATCGGTTAATTCAACCACTGCTGACCTCAGTTGCCCAAATTTTCGCTGTATGATTCCTTTCGCCTCAAAGGTGGTACTTCTGCATGTCCGTTCCGTGTTATTCCCTGTCAGAGACTTGGTAATTTGGAATCTCTTCTTTTCGATCTTCTCTGGCTTAAAATCTCTCTACCTCATTCTGTCAAATTCATCTGTTGTCTCTACCGTTCTCCCAACTCCACTAATCATTTGGAACTCTTTGCAACTTGAATTTCTCCACGCCAACTTTCCTAACAGTAAGGTTATTTTCCCTGGCGATTTTAACGTTCATACCTCCAGCTGGCTTACGTTCTCTTGTCACACAGACCCAGCTGGTTAAGATGCTGAGGCTTTTGCAATTAATAATGACCTCGCACAGATTGTTCATTTACCTAGCAGAATACCGGACAATCCTAACCATACAGCCAACACGCTTGATCGTTTTCTTACAAACAACACTTCTAAGTACACGGTCGAAGTGAGTGGTCCTTTAGGCACCTCAGATCATAACTTTGTGATTGTCTGTTCTCCAATGGAGCCTTTATCTCATGGCTATTCCCAATCTCGTGTTGTTTGGCATTACAAAATGCAAACTGGGATGACCTGCGAGATTTCTTTTCCTTGGTCGGGTTGCTGTTTCAAAACTTCTTATGTCAACGTTTGCTCAGATCGTGTCAGTGAAATTATTCTTGTAAGAAGGGAATCCTTTATTCCACACTTCACGTTAAAATCTCGTCCTTTATCTAAACCTTGGTTTTCCAATAAATGTGATAAGGCCGTTCTGGAGAAGAATGTTGCATATCGTAATTGGCTTGTTTCTAATTCTTCAGTTTCATTATCTGCCTACACCAAAGCTCGCAACAATTGTAAAGCAGTTATTAATCAATCCAAACTAGAGTTTGAACAGGCTAACAGTAGAAAACTAGCTTCTTGCCCTAATGGTAGCCGAGCATTCTGGTCTCTTGCCAAAGCTATTGGCCGCAACTTTTGCCCATCTCTGCTCCCACCTCTGTCAAAACTAGATGGTTCTATTGTCACTTCAGCCAAGAATAAAGCTGATCTGCTAGCATCTCATTTTTTTCCCAACTCATGTATTAATGATCTTGGTGAAACATCTCCCAACGTTCCCAACACGATCCATTTAATGCCTCCTGTCTTCCGTCAAAAGGATGTCAGAAGGATTTTGACAAATCTTGATGCTTAGAAATCTCCAGGTCTTGATGGTATTTCTCCTCTTCTTCCCAAAACCTGTGCTCCTGAACTTACTCCTGTTCTTTGCCATTTTTTTTTTTTTTCACTTTCTTATTCCGAAGGTGTTTTTCGGAATAAATTTGCTCATATCCAGCCAGTTCCTAAAAAGGGTGACAAATCCCTCCCATCCAATTGTCGTCCCATTGCAATTACTTCTACTCTTTCAATTAAAATCAATTAAACGACAACTCTTAAACTATCTAGAAACCTTCCATCTGATCAGCGATCGCCAGTATGGTTTCCGTCAGTGTTGATCCACTGGCGATATTCTGGCTTATGTTACCCATTTATGGACAAATTCAATGGAAAAGTTCGTTGAAACAGAAGCAGTTGCTCTTGACATCTCAAAGGCTTTCGATCGTGTTTGGCATAAAGGTCTTCTAAACAAGCTTCCATCTTATTGTGCCAACTTCTTTTTGTAATTGGTTATCCAGTTTTCTCTCTGATCACTCACCAAGGGTGATGGCAGATGGCTCTCTGTCATCTAACTTCTCCACTAATGCTTGTGTCCCCCAAGGTTCAGTTCTTTCCCCCACTCTTTTCCACTTGTATATTAATGATTTGACCGGAAATCCTATCCATAGTTTAGCCGATGATAGTACATTGCATTGTACTTTCCGGTTTGAGAAACCTCGCCTTGCTCTATCAGCTTCAACTTCTCGAATATCCACTACGAATTCCTTAAATGCCGATTTCCAGGTAATTCTCAAGTGGGGCAAAGACAACTTAGTTGATTTCAATCCTTCTAAAATTCAGTCCTGTCTTATATCTCGCAAAAAGTATCCTTCTGCTCCTATACTTACCTTTGGTGACACTCCGATTTCTAGGCAAGATGATATATCTCTTTTGGGGATTACCCTGACTTCTAATCTCTCTTGACACAAGCACATTACATATATTGCTTCCTCTGTATCTAAAAAACTTGGTTTTCTCTTTCGCTCTTGGGGTTACTTTTCTTCCAAACAGCTGTTCACTCTGAACCAATCGAAAATCCGTCCTACCATGGAACATTGTTTCCACATTTGGGGCGGTGAATGGAATCTAGAAGCCTCTCTCAGGCTTCTAGATTCCATTCAGAAGAAGGCAGTCATGTTAATTAATGACTCATCTCTAACAGAGTCTCTCCACTCGCTGTCCCATAGAAGTACTTTTTCTGCTGCATGCCTTTTCTACAGATACTTTCTACAGATACTCTCTCTTTCAAAACAGTCCGAACACGTGCTGCCACCAGCCAACATCTATTTACTGTCCAGCTTAAAACTCACAGAACCAATTTTTCATCTTCCTCGTTTATTCATTCAACTGCCTTTTCCGGAACAACCTTCCTTCATACGTAAATCCTGAAAATTACAGTCTACAGAAGTTCAAGTTTAATGTCAACAAATATCTTCTTTCGTCTTCTTCACCTCCAACCCAAGCACGGTACTAAGTACTATAGGTTCTAATACCTCTCGTGTTTGGGGTTTCCATAAAAAAAAAAAAAAAAAGTAATGCTGTTTATTTGAACAGTATTTTTTTTTTTTCGAACGTTTGCACATACTTCTTCAAACATATGCCTGAAGGGATTTGAGCAAAGATGGATTGTTTTATCTCTGTATTATACCAAATATATATGATTTTTATTTAGCTAATATTAACAGAGTGAACGACAGGTTTATTTACTTTTTTTTTATGTACAGTACATACTATACTCGTGTTATATTTTGAACGCGAAATCAAACCATAAAAGCTGTTTGACAGGATATACGAAAAATTTCAGATAGACTGGTTAAGTCCTTCCAGAATCGTTTTGTCAGCTGAAGCAAGACCGTTCCATGCTGCTAATACAACTCATTGCCTCCTCTACATATGGCTAAGTGTAGTCCCAACAGCAGTTTCGTCTGAGACGGTCGCCTGTACACATTATTCCATTTCATGCCCCTGTCTAGGTTGTTCACTCCTCACAAGGAAGCCTGATTGGGTAGCGATTGAGGGCGGGTGGATACGATTTAACCTTACCTAGCTCTTTCGCCATCTCGACATGTGAGGGAGTGGGCAGGGAAGACATGTTCACCTTTGCTTGCGGTGTTGTTATTGTTGTTGTTTTGGTTTTTTTGAGCATTAGCAACTAAGGCCATATTGCTCCGGCTTGCGGTGTGCTACTAGAAGAGAACCTTTGCAAATTCTCTTCTGCTTTATTTTATAGTACTTATCACCTCATCTAATCTTTAATATTTGCAAGCATAGGCTGAGTAACCACTGCAAACTTCAAAAGGTGCATTATGGCCTTAGTAGCCACTGAACCAATAAATCAAACAACAACTGCAAATTTGGGAAGGACTGTCCATGTGTAGAGAATAGCGAATATTTCAGGGAAGGACTGTCCATGTGTAGAGAATATTTCACATGGGCTAATCTTACTGTGAGCCTGTTTCTGAACAAAATACTTGAAGAAAATGCTATAAGAGGACTGCCATAAAATAAGGGCGGTTAGAATATTCTACTTAAATTTTGCGTCGCTCCCAGTAAAATGAGTATCAGTTTCAACAACTGTTGTGATGTGAAAAAGAATTCGAGTTAAGAAAATTCTTAAATGAGCCTCTTTTATTTATTTTTTTTTTAAATAATCAATCTACAGCATCGACTTTCAGCCGATGTTCCACAAAAAAAATCCATATTTAGATATACATTTTAAAATAAAAAGAAAACAAATTCTCTTGAAATATTAATTTGAATAAACTTCTAGCCATAAAGACAAAGTTTTTTTTTTTTTTTTTTTCTTTTTTCTTTTTAACTAAAAGTGAATGAATGATTCATACAGATTCCGTGTTTCACCAATTTCTTGCCCATTCCGAGTTCTCCATTAAGACAACTAAATGTCTCTAAATATGGCTAAATGTAATAGCTGAAAAACACTGAGTTAAATTATCAAAAATTATTCCTGTCAACGTAACAGATAGCTCATGCAAATAAAAAGAAAGTTAAAAGAATAAGACTCGTCACTAAACCGTTATATTTTTGATTAATAAAAAAAGAAAGAAAAGAACAGTCACTGAAAAGTATATCACTCTTTAAAAACAGACAAGAAAATGCTATTTTCAAGGCTTAATGCAATTTCTCCGGCTCTCCCAAATTTAATCGAAATTAGACAAATATAAATACAGCAGTTATTATTTATTATCATTATTTTTTTCATATATATACACCATAGGCTATCCTGTCTGATATTATGGCTGAAGCACTGAGTGTCCTGATTTCTTTCAGCTATCGCTTCAATCACAGGCGCAGATAAAATTATTCCGTTTAGAAACAAAGCTCTACATGACCACTGGAGGATCCAGACATTTTTTGTAACGGGGTGGGGGTGATATAACAATGATCATATACAGTCTCCCCCTAAAAGTTTGGAATCAGAGCGTATGAAAACACAGTCTTTGTTATTTATTATTATTTATTTATTTTTTTTTTGAAATGACCTATGTTTATTATAATGAAAAACAACGTACTACAAAGTATTTTAAGATTTTTTTTAATTAAGCATTGAAACATTTACAGCAACAAATATTAAAATAATTAATATTAACAAATACTGATTTTTTGTAAGATACAATATCTTACGAAATAAATTTATTGTATAAAAACTTGAGAAGTAAGTTTCATTAATTAATAGATCCTCATCGCAGACTAAATACAGGAATAATACCGTCCGAGACAAATAATAAGAACAATCCAGTGAGAAAATAAAATTAAGAGAGGATGGTAGGGTAATAAGAATCTATCCTTACAACTGTGTTCAACAGAGATTCGCTATTAATATTGGAAAAATATGAATATTTTAACAGATGGCCTTCGGAAAATTTACTTGGGCTCACACCGTATTCGGTTTAGTGGAGTTCGGATTAGGAGTAGCAGCAGGGGGTGGACTGTTCGAATCTAAACTACAATAGGAGTACCAGCCCGGAGCAGTTCGTGTTTAGAGTAAACAGAGCGAAAACGGCACTTCGTCCATAAGGGTGCTTACACGTAGAACGCAGGTGACCGCTTACTTTGAACCAGCAGCGATACGCAGCTAAAGCTTCTCACTGGGTATGAACACATAGAAAGCAGTGACCAGTGCAATTTCTCACTGGGGTAGGTTTTACGGGCGCTACTGTATTGCGGAACGTTAATCCCTTTAGCTCTCAGGTAAAACCGCTACCGTAAAATTTTCGATTATCTCTTCCTGCAATTCAGTGGGTGTCCCGTAATTTTCAGGTGAAAACTTATCAAAAGATAAATAATTAGGGGAAAAGAGAGGGAGTGGGTTGTTTACTAATGCCCATTGCAGGACATTCGATTAAATATTCGTTGGAATGAGCGCTGAAATAATTGAAAGAGGAAGGGAATAATGTTGCTGCAGGGGAAGAATTAAAAATTTATCGAAGGAAAAAAAAAACGCTAAAGTTGCGAAGTGTTCAGAAATTACTACACATAAATACGCGTTATGTATTAATAACAGTTGAAGAGAATGAAAAAAAAAAAAAAAAAAAACTGGAAAGATGAGAGGAGGTAGCATAGCTACAAATCGAAAAATGAATAATTTTATTCTCTTCCCTCCCTGTTGGTTTGATCATTATGTATAATTTCACAATTTTCGCTCTTCTGTCTTGCCATGCCATTTTTTATCATTATTCTCATTTAAGTTTATATCTCAAGCGTCATGTAGAGGAAAATGCTTTTTGCTGCCTCTGATGTATGTTTTACCCTTTTTTATGTAAGATTCAGTTTCTAATTATTTCAAACATTATTCAATTATAAGTATATATATATATAAATTGAAATGAAATGTATATTTATTTTCTTGCCCAATTATCATCTTTTTCTCTGAAAAATTCCTTAAAATTCATAATTTGGTCATATAATCTAATATCATCGATTTTCGATTATACAGTCCACACAAAATATTTATAAAAAAAAACCAAAAAAAAAAAAAAAAAACCAGCGTAATACAAATATTAACCAGGTTATATACTTCTGTACCTCATACCATATATATTTAATATAAAATAGATTTCATATATATATGTATATCAAAGTATTAAAGATATTTTACTGGATTTATACGTTATCGTTATTTATATATATAAATACACACACACACACACACACACACACACATATATATATACATAAATAAATAAATTTTCTGTTTATACTCCGGGACGACCGAACAGTCAGAGTAGTTTATACAAGAAACAGCATATTTCCTTCCAACATTTCTGCACAGCATTCCTGTTCGAATGTATTTTTTCAGTTTTATCCCATACTGGTCGTCGAAGATAAACTTTGGAAATAAGAGCTTCAATATCCATGTTGCAATGAATGTGTGGCGTCGACAACCAGCGAGCTTAAATAAAAATTCATTTAAGCAAGCAGGTGGATCAGCACAACCAGCACTAACCAATTCCGATACGTTTTTGCGGACCCCACTGTCTCGCGTGACTTGATGGACAGGGGGATGAATCACATTTCCATTAACGGATTAAATTTGGATGATTATCAGTGATTTTTAGGTATAGCTTAGTAATGAAAATCATACAACATACATTTTTCATATTGATTAATTTTCATTTAATGTTAACTGCAGAAGGAAAACCGAGATTAATTAGAAGGGAGGAAATATGAACCGATGGGTGTTATCAGTTACTGTCTTCATTTAAAATATAATGCATATTTTACGCACCGTGCAGGCTGCAATTTGTTGTACAAAGCAAAACAATAAGAAACGTTTTTAAAAAAAGTTTCTTATTGTTTTCAATGATAATAAAATTTAATGTGATGTTTTTAGAAACAATAAGTATAAATCTAGAAACTGAAGTAATGAAAAGTTCAATTTAGATATTCCAAAACTATTTCTTCGTTGTCATAACGATTATTTATTTATTTTTTTTTTTTCAAGATTGAAAACAATAAGGAACTGATGGGCATACCCAATGTCTGTACATTACAGTAGGCAAAATTTTGAATATCATAATTTATGTAACGAATTGGAAGTTTCTAAATATTTAGAACGAATAGAGAAACGCTGTTTCCATTTCGAATAATAAAAACACTGACTGACCGACTATTTCTACATACGGTATTTATTAGCACTTTACAAATAAATATAAGAAGAAAAGAAAGAACTGTTGTTACTTTGAGAAAATAAAAAAATATAATGGTATATTTTTTTATTATTTTATATATATATTTTTTATTTTGTTTTTTGTCAGCATTTCTCCATGGTATTTAATGCAGTTTGACACTTTTATCTCATATTGCACGTTTAACATAAATCCATAAAAGTCAGTCTGAAATCAAAATTTCAGTATCCATGTTTAAAACTTTTGGATTACAAGTTTTTTCTACAGCAACAGCAGTTCTAAAAATTGCCTGAAGGCCAGATTAATATCAGAGGTGTGAACAACACGTACCCAGTTGAGTGACATCTGTACTTCCCTGAGACCAGTAAGCTTAAATTGTTGAGGTAAGCTGGGGGATTAAAACAAGAAGCGATGCCGCTGTCCACACGCTCTTATTGTATGCACTCCCATTGACTTACATTGTTCATTTAGGCTGCTGTTTCCAAGTAAGCGGTCACCTGCGTTCTACTTGTAAGCACCCTAAGAAACAATAGATCGGCTAAACTCCCCTGCTCAAGAAAAAGGTTAGAATGCAATAGAGGAGGAATCCGAGAATTAGAGTAGGCTCTTAAAAATTTCATGGGGCGATTAATGGACGGTGAAGCGCGACGAAAGAGGGTAGTGGACGCTAATGTTCCGAGGAAGATTCTGGAAATTTCTAGACACCCGGAAGTTCCGGCGAAGGGTCTAGAAGTTTCTAGATGCTGGAAGTCCTCACTACAAAGATGGAGGTCAAGACAATAGGATGGGCAATGAGCAAATGAGAGTGGAGCTGAAGAGGGCGAAATAGCTAACGACTGGTCAGAAATAAAGGGGGTAGGGAGTAGAACAAAAAAGCCATGCGAGGCGAAGAAAGGGTGTTCCTGGGTTAGGGTTCCGAAGTGTGATTCCTGAGGAGAGTCCCCGAGAGAGAATCGTCGCAGAGCTAAACCAGAAATGAAGGAGGGGATGTATAAGTGTTTTTAAGAGTTAAGTAAAAATGTATAGTGGGGGATGGAGAAGCAAACCTGCTGAAGAAGCGATAGGGAAGCTGGAAGTTTCCGCATGGAGATATATGTGATCAGCACACAGTGAGAAATATCGCCGATGAAAGCATTGACAAATTAGGCAACTCACATAGAGTAGGGAAGAGAGCTTGAACAGCCCAGACAGACTCCCAAACGCCACGGCAATGTTCTGATGCCCTGGAAAGACCAAGAGGAAGGAGATATAAACCCCGAGGAAATGTTAGCAGTTCCGGAGTCGACGGGAAAGTGAAGCTACAGACTAGCAGCAAATTTCCAAAGATGAGCAGCCGTCCACTTACTAGGAGATGAGTTCTAGGGAGTTCTATGGTTACACCAGCCCCAAGTTGCAGAGATGAAAGGCCTTGCAGGAAGATTCGCCTCGACAGTATAAGTGCTAAAAACACACAAATGACAAATGACACACAAATGACTCCTAAACACACAAAAAAAAGGACCTTAGAGAACGTATAGTTAAATCAAGGGAGAGTTTGATTCATATATACATATATATGTGTAATTTAGAAGTATAAGAGAGAAATAGTATGTTGATCTAAATCTCAAGTTAAAGTAAAGAACAGCAGGAATATATATATATATATATAAGATATATATTGTCTTTCGTTTTGAGAATGCTCATTACCCATATTTTGGAAGGGATAAATTAAAAAGTTTACCAAGAAGAACTTATAGATATTAATACATGAATATATACATTATGTACACATGCTACTTCACTGTGAAAGATCAACTGTATGGATACTGATCATGACAAGTAAGACGTAAATCCTGGACCTGATAGTATACATCTATCCAAGAGACATGAAGAATAATGTGCTTGATTTATTAATTAGTCTAATCAATAGTGCATACCTTATATAATTAACTGCTTGACAGTATCAATCTGAATTATGTACACAGCTATCAATTATTCATTTTTGTAAATAATGTTAATAAACAAATTTGTATATAGTTCATATGAGTTGTGTTAGTCATTTTGAACACATAACCAAGAATCTGTGTGAGGAATATATTATTCAAAACCCCCTATAATTTGAAATCTTCTGGGAAATTAACAAGTCAGGTGCAAAGTGGGAGGGGACAGAAAGGGGGGGGGGATATAGAAGAGTTCAGTGAAAAATTAATTAAATAAAAATTAATGGAATAAGAGAGATTGTAATTAAATAAATAAAAGAATAAAGTTTATTAAAAAACCTCCCCCCCACATTTTCATCAAAATATTCTCCACGAGATTTTATCACTGTCTTAGACAGACGTGGTATTCTGGCGATTAATTTTATAATAATGTCTCTAACATTATTCCAAGCGATTTGCAAGGTTCCCATAAATACCGTATTTGAAAATGGGCAGACTACGGACTTAACGGTCTAAATGATCCCATAAAAGCTCTATTTAATTTAAGTAAGTCGACTGGGGTGGCCACACCATAATTTGCAATACCGCCTCCTGTTGTTTGGTTGCTAGTAATTCCATGCACAACTTAGAGTTGTGTGCTTCGGGTATTTTCGGATTTTATAAGGGTTGTCTTGTAATATAAAATTTCTTCCACAAAGTCGGAAATCCAGAGGATATTGCATCATGTTCGAAAATGTTTTTATAGACTTCTTTTCTTAAAATTCCTTCAATTCTCACGATGTCACCCACTCCAGAAAAACAGAAGCAGTCCCAGATCATGATGGAACTACCAACATGCTCGACGGTAGCTACTAAACAACGTAGCACCATTTTTATTTCAGTTGATCGTCTCACATAAACTCTACGCTTGGATCCAAACACTTGAAATTTGGATTCTTCCGTCCACAGTATGTTTTTCCACGCTTCATTTGTCAATGTTCAGGGCTCTTAGCTCCAGCCAACCGTTTCTTTCGATTTTCCGATTTTTATAAGGGTTGTTGGACCGCTACACGGCCAGGTAGTCAAACAAGCAGGTAGTCCTGCTTGTTTGAAACGAAGTTTTATAGTGGATGAAGATACGGGAGTTCCTCTGTTCCTATTGCACTCAGCTCGGATTTCAGGTGCAGTAAGTCGTCGATTGCGTTTAGAAATCAGTGCTGTGGTCATACCCTTGTGCTTCCTGATCGTGGATTGTCCTTTAAATTGCCAGTCTCATTGAATCGTCGACTGGTAGTTTGTGCTCCTTTAAATGAAACACCTAGTTTTTTTTTTTTTTTTTTTTTTTTGCCAGTACTGTACTTCTAACAGAATAACTTTCTTTATACAGAGTTATAACAGCATTTCTTTTTATAATGCTCAGTATCTTATTTCTTGCTATGTTTATCACGAAACACAAAAACTTACACTAAACACTCTTTCTGAATGACGGGTGTTCGATTTTATAAGTTAACTCCTACTCCTAAATTTATATTATTACAAAACACACTAGAATCATCTACAATTTTATATAATATAGCAACAATACTCCCGCTTTCTAGAATATTCTAGAATCAACTAAACCGTTCTCCCACCTTCAACAATGTTCTACCTAATCTACCACAGGAGTCTTTTACGCCTTTCTGGAATATTCTAGAAAATCTTAAATATTTCATAAATATTATTTTTAAGTTTTTTTTTTATTTTTATACATAATAGAAAATATTTTAATAAAAAAATGGTAAACAAGTTGGTCATATTTTAATAAAAAGTATTAGTCGTTATCGATGCCACCCCATCGCTGTCGCAAGGTGTGAGTATTTTACGTACACACTCAAGAAAAAATCCCATAAGAAAATTAAGAAAAATTAAACGTGACTCCAAACTTTTATACGGGAGTGTATGTGATTGTTAGAGTAATCGAAAATTAAGCTCGAAGAATTTGCACCCACTTATTCAGGCTCTGGGAGTGTGAGGACTATATCAATTACAAGTTTGGGCAGATACATAATTAATTTTGGTTACGGAATGCCAGAGTTCCTGATTTCCAGTTCAAGCACTGGTTCATTACGTAAACAGTTTAAAAATTCAAACTGTGCCAACCTTTTTTTTTTGTCCTTGAGGTTTTATTGTATACCGGAAGTCCACCTTAGCTTACAAAAGGGGTTGTTCCAGAAGTTTGTTCATAAATCGGCTGTTCAAAAATTGAGACATTTTCGAGCATTATTGTACAAATAATTTATAGGAAGTACGGGCGCAAATAAATTTTGTTTCAAATAAAAAACACACACACGTTCTGTAATAAATAGTGATCATTCAATCAGAGAACGCGCTAAACTCCCGTAATTTGCATGGCATCTCCCAATGGGACCTGCGTTTGTTTTCCAAAATTATATGTGCATCCTTCTTAAGCGATCAAACTAAACTCACGGCAAATAGCAACCAAATAGCAACCATATTTTTTTCTCCTAACTTTGCACCTTTAGTTGTTTCTTCTACACTCTGCTTTCAACTGACTCACTACACCATGATATCAACCATCTGCCGTTTTGCCTTTTACCGGTTACGCGGAAGTAAAGATTTCACCTCACTCCATAAAATTATTAAGTCTGTCCAACCACTTTGAAGAGAGTACAGTACTCAGTAAAGTACGATAAAATTATTTTAGAATTCAGAAAGCTATTTTTGACGTTTGTAATCGGCTTATGGTATGGGGTAAGCGTTTCAGTTCAATGGATTGTCTATTGAAATATACACTGCCCTACCATTAATATCCGGACAACCCTCCACGGATGGGGAAACAGGTCCTATGAATGCAACGTCACAGAACCTGCTATAAATATGCACACTGGGCTTCGAACGGACAATTTCAAAAGTGGGCATGCAAGATGACACGTTCAACAGAATTGATCACCTCAATAAATGCTAGACGCCGATTAACATGGTGTAAGGAGCGCGAATCCTGGACTGTAGAGCAGTGTAAAACAGTCCTATGGACCGACGAGACGAGGTTCGCACTCTACCAGTGTGATGGCCGTTCCTGGGTATGGCGAACGCTAGGGGGAACAGTTCCTTCCTGATTGTATCCTCCCAACAATGAAGTTTGGTGGAGGCAGTGTCGTGGTATGGGGCTCCTTTCATGGTTTGGGCCTATTAGTCGTTACCGACAAAACCTTGAATGCTGTTCAATACCAGGACATCCTAGTTATGCACTTCCAACATTATGGCAATACTTCGGGGGAGGCCCATACCTGTATCAGCAGGACAACGCGCCATGCCATACTGCTCGGGTCGTAACAGTGTGGTTTGAGGACAAGGGTGTGAAAAAGTTGGATTGGCCAGCCCAGAGTGCTGATCTGAACCGTATAGAGCATCTTTGGGATGCATTGCATCCTCGGGTACGTGCACGCAGAGATCGCCCAAAGAACAAGGCAGAACTGGTGGCTGCGTTAAAGGTCGAGTGGCAGAACATATCACCTGACATTTATAAAAAGCTGGTTGAGAACATGCAGCGAAGCTTGAAGGCCGCCACAAAAGCAAAAGGTTTCAGCACAAAATATTAAACGACACAATAAAAGTTTTTTTTTTTTTTTTTTTGTTGTTGTCTAAAGGCAGGTGTCCGGATATTAATGGGAAGGCAGTGTAACATAGCAGTGTTAGCAAGTAGCAAAAAAAAGTTCCGGGTGATCCTTCCATTTTTGTACATATTCCTTATTCATATATTCCTTCCCTTAAATATGTACACATGGTCCTTAAAATGTATGTACCCAGTACATACATTTTAATATCTTGTTTGTAAACAACGTCATTACAGGTTTCATCCGGTATTTTTGTATTTTACCTGAGAAGAAAAGAAAAAAGAAAAGAAAAAAAACAAAAAAATCACAAGCACTGTAATGAAATATCTTATGGTATCGTTTGTATATAGCGATGTCGTCACTCGGAAGTTTCTGTATTTCTACTATATTAAAATAGGGATAAATTTGATTACGCGTTGTCGTCTAAAAAGCGTGTGACCCGGTGCAGCTGCAGCTGCACCTGCACCTGCCTAATGCCGGCTCTGCCCACGCGTCGTTCCCAGACTTACTATTGATAAAGGCACTCGATAGTCACATATTGTGCTTAATATTTAATATAGAAAAACTTTTGATGTTAATTTTTGGTTGAATGTTTCGGTCGCTTTTTACTTGAAGGTGTACTGTACAGTATTTCTGTGAGCCTGAATCGACCAGAAGATCGTGATCGAGTACTTACCCGGCCCAGGTTTATACAGATGCCACCCCATCGCTGTCGCAAGGTGTGCGTATTTTACGTACACACTTAATGAGGCAACTAAAGAAATAATACAAATTAATTAATTTGTGTATAGCATGGTATTCAGATAATATTTCATATTTAAAACAGAAACAAGCAGTTTTAGGGCAATTTAACATGGCCTTGAATCTATCACTGTTGTTTTCTCGTTATAGCAGTTCGAAAACTCCACAGGAAATACAGTACAGTATGAGTATACCACTCCGCTTTTCCAGAACTTTCCAGTGGTGATAGATGGCAGCACAAGACGTCATTGAACGGTTGCCATTAGCAACAAGAACGTGCCTCCCGATCGTTCAAGAACCTTCCAGAAGGAAGCGCTACACATATAAATATCACCGAGAGTTGTTTTCATAGTCTTCAAACTAAAGTGGTGATAGCAACGGCTGATAGCTTTCAGTTAGTTGACATTAAGTGTTTTTCTTTAATTAATTACGAGTACAGTATTTAGCTTTTTTTTTTTCAACAGTAGCTGGTTCTTCGACTGACAGTGTTTCTGTAGAAGACATTTAAACCGATATTATTATGGGAAAAGATTATTACAACGTACTAGGTTTAACTCGAAGTGCTACAGAAGACGAAATTAAAAAAGCGTACAGGAAGTTAGCCTTGAAATTCCACCCAGATAAAAACAAGTCGCCGGAAGCCGAAGAGAAATTTAAAGAAATTGCAGAGGCCTACGAAATCCTCAGTGACAAGAAGAAGAGAGAGGTGTATGACCAGTGTGGAGAAGAAGGGCTAAAAGGCGGCGTCCCGGGAAGTAATGGCAGTGGAGGAACGCAGTTTACATATACTTTCCATGGAGATCCGAGGGCTACATTCGCACAATTCTTCGGAACGGATGATCCGTTTAAATTTTTCTTCCAGTCCAACCGAAACGATCCAAACAACCACTCGAACAATTTTCACGCAGACGATGATATGGATGTTGATGGTGATCCTTTTGGATCACATTTCGGTGGAAACACGAACCCTTTCTATTCCAGGATCTTTACGAACAGCAGTCCAAACATATCACGGAGAAAACGGAAACAGGATCCGCTAATTGAACGTGAAATTCATGTTTCCCTAGAAGATATCCTCGTTGGCTGCGTTAAGAAAATGAAAATCAGCAAGCAGGTGTTGAACCCTGATGGACAGAGCACAAGAAAAGAAGAAAAGATTCTTGATATTGCTATTAAACCTGGATGGAAAGCGGGAACAAAAATCACTTTCCCGAAGGAAGGAGACCAAAGACCGAATATGGTTCCAGCAGACATTGCATTTGTGATCAAGGACAAGCCGCACCCTTTCTTCAAGAGAGAAGGTGCCGACATCAAGTATATAGCTAAAATAACACTTGGGCAGGCCCTATGTGGTGTACGGTTGCAAATTCCAACACTAACGGGTGAGAAGAGGACGCTGAATATAAATAGTATTGTTAAGCCGGACAGTGTACATCGTATAGAGGGCTTAGGACTGCCTTACCCTAAAGAACCAACAAAAAGAGGAGATCTGCTTGTAATATTCAATATACTGTTTCCAGAGGTCCTTCCAGAAACAACGAAAGAAATTCTTCGGGACTGTTTACCTTAAGACTGCCTCTTCGCTGAAGAGAGGACTGAATACTGGCAAATTGGTGGTGTGTGAGGTGAAATTCCTTCAGAGACTAACGTGTACCAAATCGGATCCGGAGCTTCCTGTCGCGGTCCAAGAAAAAAAAAAAAAAAAAAAAAAGACTGAACTTTTACTGCCAAAGACTTCATGGTGTATTTTTTTTTTTTTTGTATATAAATTCGTGTTTTTTCTCTTTGGAGCTCCTTTTGTACATGTGTAAATAATGTATAATAAATATATTTTTTGTGTTTTAAAACAAAACATTTAGTCCTCTTATTTTTAAATATGGAAACATTTTACCATGATTAAGAATGAACGATAATGTTTAAAATAGTTTTTGTTATTTGAGAGAAGTGGCTTGTAGTAGGTGGTAATAAAGCTAAAAAAGATATTTTGCAGTGACATAGTTGTCGCTTAAAAGTTGAATTGACTCACTTCATCAATTCCATCACAGAAGTAAATGTGTACTACCTCGTCAATGTTTTGTTACGGGATTTTGAGTGAGGCTTATCATCAGGAGACGAATACAGGTTTTCGATCCGAATCGGCAATGGAAGTGTCACCTTCAAAGAAAACCTAACGTTGATGTGTACTGACTTCTCAGAAATACATGATTTGTCCCTAATTATCATAAATTAAAAACAAAAACAGGATTTGTATTAAAAGCTGTTAAAGAGCATGAATTGTTCAGATGTTTTTCTGGCGTTCCGATTAACTGTTCATAAAACGTTCGTTATATCGCTACAAGCAGTTCTTACATTAACTTAGTAATGCGAATTTTTTATTTTTTTTATTTTCATTGCTATCGCAAATATTTTTGATAAGGATATCTTATTTGCAATGCCGGATTTGGGGTCCTCGTCCACAGGAAGTTTCACTGCACTTCGGTAAATCTGGCCTTGCTTATTTGTGCAATGAAGTTGAACAAGATTTTTATGGACATAACTTTAAAAAAAATACAACAATCAAACTTAAAAAAATAATAATTAAATTTAATTTAACTAAAAAGAAATCACAAAATAAAAATTGCTGCTTTCTGATTCCCGACATGAGGAAGCAGCCATACGTCAATATGCCATTTACTGATTGCAGAACAATAATAAAAAAAAAAATAATAATAAACAAATAACTTCTGCTTACTGCTAGGACCAACAGGCAGCAACAGTGCTATTATCATCAAGGAGATCTTGTACCCCTCAACCAAAGTACAAAGCAGAAACTGGTCACAGCAATTACAGGAACCTCCCCCCCCCCAAATATATTAAAAATATAAAAATTGATAATAGACATTAACTCTTACTAATACTAAGTTCGTTTACACTCCAGCATGACCACATAGATCACAGGAGTTTACAGTTAGCTATTTTCACAAGAATTTAATCAATGTTATTTAGATCATCGAGTCTAAAACATCAACTGAAAACGCTTGTACTGCCTGAACTCTGAACCACTCATAAAAGTTCTGGGCAATTTCACTCAGTGGGAGGGGAGCGGAAGAACCAAAAGATCTGAAATATATATATAAAAAAATTGTTTTTATTTTATATTTCAGATAATTTTTTTATAAAAAAAAATGTGTAAAACGTTTTTATAAAAAAATTAAATGCATATTTTCCGGCTAAGTGGTTACCTTAACATCTGCCGTTTGGGCGCTTGTTAGACTAGATATCTTACTTTACTGTAAAATAAACTGTAAAATAAAATATCTGTGACAAAATGGTTGTAAATAAAACTGATATTGTCGTTTTAGAATGGGATCTCAAAATGAAGGGGAGGCCTTTGCTTTCGTTCTCCCTTCTCACCCACTCCTTACCCAAAGGGCACAACCAGACTTATCATAGAGAGAGTTTGCATGCTTTGTTTGGAAACATTGTATTCATACAATTTAGCTGTTATGCTTCTCGACTGTATTGCGAATTTTAGATTTTGTTTGGAAACTGTCGGGATAAAATCTTAAAACACTGTTGCGGGTCTACATATATATATAGTATGCAAAGAAAGATTTAAGGGCGTGTATAGTGGCGCAGTTTTCCAGAACTCAGGGATGGCAGACCAACACAATTGCTGTAAGGAATAAAGTTTTTTAGCTTTTAATTGAATTTAATTTTATGTAATTATTGCTCTTTTCGTTTATTTAAATCTATTTGAAAATATATCACAATATATTGTGCCACATCAAATATCCACCGTCAAATATTATGCCGATTGTGCCACATAAAATATTATTCCAAATCGGCATATCTGGCAATGTAACATTGCCAGGTATGCCGGAAAGTACTCCTGTGGACAGGGGTACTTTCAAGATGACAATGCAACTGTCAACAGCACAATATTATTATATTATATTATATTATATTATATTATTATTGCAAACTTTGCGACCATTGGTGATTTTTCCTGAATGACGTTGGTATATAAGTGGACATCAGACCGTTATACTGCGTCATTCTCTATTACGTTTTAATTTATAAAAACAATTTTTAAAAAATCGTGTTTATTTTTGTATTTATAAATTTTGCAAGTTTATTATAGCAATAAGTTGCTGAATAAACAAACCAGACGTAATTTTTTGCATTGTGTTAGTTTTGTTGTTAACAAAAAAACTGCGTATTTAGGGATGAAATATGGTGGCCAAGATAAATCTGGGCTCCAATACACACACAAGTTTGTGACACTAATGTTGAATAGTTAAGAAAATGGAGCCAAGGTAAGCGAAAATATCTGCCTTTTGCCTGTCCCATGGTCTTGCATTACCCGAGAAACCAAGGAGGCGATTGCTAGTGTTGTTTATCTCAAGTTCACGGCTATAATACTAAAAATAAAATGGGCCTTCCGTATCTAGCAACTGCTGTAAGACTCACAGTACATGGACCTAATCTGCCTATACCTCATCCACCAGAGACTATCAAAAAGTATCAATACAGTTTCATCATCGGATTCTGAATTCTTCAGACAGTGCCTATTCCTAGAATGAACATGTATATAAATCAACAATTTATACAAAACGAAATTAATAGTTTGTCGAAAGATTTGGGTCTTGCAAAATATTCTAAAAATACCCTGGAATCAAGACCCATATTCTAGTAACATTATTTTCTTGGTACAGAGATTCCTTCCACACTTTTTTCAGAAAGATTCACTTGTTTATTGCAAAAATATTTCCGGATTAATAAGCCTTAAAAGCTGAAAGCAAATGAACCAAGTGGATGAAAAATGTTAATCGATTCCTCCAAAAATAGACTGAAAGATATTCTTCATGAAGGAAACGTTTATGCTTTTAATAAGTTGGAACAAGGGTGTTATTTTAAGTTTAGTGCGGTAACTATCTTAAAGATTAAAATTAATAATAAAATGCTCTTATACCATGAAAAAAATACGATTAAGAATCTTTATTGAGAAACCTTAATGCATACTAAGTGACTAGAATACGTTTCGAGACGTAGCATTATCTTGAAACGTATTCTACTCAGTGACTAGAATACGTTTCAGGATAATGCTACGTCTCTTCTTCAGGCATTAGGAAAGTAGATCACTTCTTCTTGTAGGTGATCCGATGAAAACTTGAAATAAATTATATTGAAAACAAGGAGCTCTCCACTTTCACAAGACGAGACAAGAGTACTACCATGAAAAGTAGCCTGGTCAGAGTGTTTAGTAGAGATTGTTAGTCCTAATATTCACATGGTATAAGAGTGTTTTATTATTATTAATTTTAATTTGTGCTTCTGTTCTAAATGCCCATTCAATAAACTTAAAGGAGACGTATGAAAACCTTAAAAATTTCTTAATGAAGCAGAACCGAACCAAAGTATTTAGGGGCTCCGAGCACAAAGATTTTTTGGCGCCCTTTACTAAGGATATATATTTTTTCCATCATTGTTCTTCTGTTTTTGGCACCTCTTAATCAATGGTGCCCTGGGCTAGGGTCCTGCTAGCCCGTACCTTAATCCGGCACTACAATAAAGTTAAATATAAAGGACACAATTGGCTACACTGTGGACACTTGAAGATTCTGTGTACTGCTGGGGTTAAAAATCAGATTCAACTAAAAAGTTTTATATCAGAGCACAAAGTCAGCATGAGATAAGAAAGCAACAGCCACACAGTGATGACGAATATATACAGTATATTGTTTAATCCGGCACTATACCGGATTAAACAAATATATTACTGAGCTCAAAAGTCGAGTAGATCCAGTGAAAGTCCTATTATCTCAACTTCATATGACAGAGTTAATGAGGCAATTTCTATAGCTTTAGACAAAAACGGCGCCGCTTCAAGTAGCTTTTTAATCAATTTCCTCTTTCATCTGATACGAAACTCAAAAGAAAGCGTTTTTAGGCCACAGATAAGAAAGTTAACTTCAGAAATGCAATTTGAAAGAACGATGACTATAGCTGAAAAAGTAAGCGTAGAATGATTTCAAAAATGTTGTTCATAACTTAAGAAACAAGATAAATGTCAAGAACGAAAGTATCAGTGAAACTATACCCAATAAATTTCAAAATATAGGATGTAAGATAACTTTGAAAGTTATTTTCTTACACCCAATTTTTTTCCGGAATATCTTGGTTCCTTTAGGAATCCAGGAACTGGGAGAATGATTGTACTAAAATATAAAAGAGAGAGAAAGATAGAAAGGAAGGAAAGTAAAACTTAAACATGATAGAAAATTACTGCTATTCTTTGAAAAGGGTTAGGCATAAAAGAATAAACTTAAAATCGCTCAATTCAGACCAAACGACCTAGAATTTATTCTAAGGAATCAGGTGAATCTGCATAAACATTTACTTCTGTATTAATATTTTTCTGTACTTTTGAATTGCTACTTCAGGCAAAGGATGTATTAATAGTTGCTTCAGGAGCATGAATATCTTGTTCCGGATCTGGTCCTGATTAAAGATATTCAAAGTTTCGTATTTTTGAAATAATGCAGAAGCTCTTGCAAATGTATATGTATTGTCATATCTGTGTGCATGATCGTACCTGTAATTACAGTCATTTACTGATTGGGGTAATAAATCTTACCAAATAATAAAACTCGTAAAAAAAAAAAAATTCAAACGAAGCCAAGATGTTGAATCATCTTCAATTGAAAAGATTTCGGCTCTTAGCTTTATGCAAGGTATTGTTGTTATTTTTAGGGGTTCCCCGCCGTTTTCGAAATGGAATTCCCATCCTTAATTTCAGAAAAAGGTTTAAAAGTTTTTTTTTTTTTTTTCTTTTTTAAATAGTGACTTAGTAGTAAGTACTAAATTGTTATGATGCGTTATGGATGGGACGTGCGACTGGTCGCACGAATGCTTTCGTAAGAAAAAAAATCTGATATGCCTTGGAATATTTTATTATGTAATAACGTGGGGTCAAAAGCATTGTTATAAGTGTTACAGGATGGGGGAGGGGTTCAGAAAAGTCTGTTTGTATTTCTAGTCGAAGTACGACTAGAATTAGTTTCAATTAAACTCACAAAAATTTGTGGCCTTGCTCATGCGTTTATCATTATTAGTATCATGAGTAGTTGATTATTGTATTTTTCTTTAAAAAAGAAAGTTTGAATTGATCTTCTAGTATTTTCTGCAAATAAATAAAATGTTGATAAAGCAGACTGAGTAGGAACAGATGCAGGATCTTTCCAAGCGTGGGGACAAACGCAAGGGCACTGATGCCACTTGTCTTAAACGCCCTGGCCTATATATATACATACCTACACAATCTCTTCCTTGAAGCAGTTCTCCTTCACCTGACGAAGGTAAATTATTGTTTTAATGCTTCGGGACCAGAATAACAAGTTTACAAAAACTTCACAGTGCGAGAAAGTTATATCCTTAGGAGTACTTTTGAACAGTAATATTAATATGAAACTTTTAATCTTAGAATTCCTTCTGTTTTCTCTAAGTATCAATAGCTATACGACACAGGAGTTTCCCATATCGTGCAGATATTGAAATGCAGTTCAAATGTACCCCAGAAAAAAACTCATGTGAAATGCATAAAAATATGAGTTTTCTCTGCGGTACATCGTGCCATATTGCGAATTTGACATTAAGCTGAAGCCTGAGACGGTGTTATATGCACTGTGCCATTTAGAAATTGCTGCTTGATAACAGTGTTTACAGTTAACGAAACTGCAGATGAATTTATTTCAGTTTTCACCCACAAGGACGTGGGAATTCCCTCATCTCTGATTTCCTCACTGATAGATGCTACTATCACGTGGTCAGGAGCGGGAATGCAGTAGCACATGCTCTTTGAGTAGACTGGGGTTCAAGCTCCTGACTGCTAAATACAGCCAATCTGCCAACCCGCACTGGACCAGGACGGCAGATTATGGTCCATTTCAACATGGATCGTTGAAGAGGCTTCCATCCTGCAGTGGTTTGATAATGGCTGCAGTTTATCTTTTTATGACAATGAGAGGGCCAGCATATTTGGCCTCACAATTAGAAAAATGCGGTGTTCAAGCTGGCACTTTACCCATTTACCTCTCCTTAAAATTGTTGTGCACGGTATAAAGCGGAAAATAAGGAAAAAAAAAAAAAAAGAATCAATATTCATGTCTACCTCCATTACTATATTTCACTTAACGACAATTCCTTATAACGGTACTTGAAAATTACCACCAATATTCGGTTTGCGACATTGCTCACCTCGTTATAACGACACCTTAAAAATATTAAATAAAATTAAATATAAAATATTTAAAAAGGCACCACCAAATAGCGGCCGTCCAAGCTGATTAAAAACAAACTGTCGTTGCAACATTTAAATAAACCAACCATTCACAAAGTTTCAGTCTTCTCTTATCATTCTCTGTAATACAGCTAAGCTGTGGTTACCAATTGTTTATGCAAATTAGGCAAGTTTACTTCTTTCCCAGTTACTAAATTTTTCTTTAATGACTGTTATATTTAAAATTCAATCCTTAATTGTTTCCCTTAAGGCAGGCATCTATTATTATAATATATTAGCGTATGAAAAATCGTAATTCACTTAGCAATATTTTGCTTAACGCAAACCTAATCCTGTCGTACGAGATATACCTGTATAAAAAATGAAATAATAATACAAGTAGATTTTTTTAAAAAATAATTTTAACAGGTGAAACGTCAGTTACAAATACCGTTCTTTGACTTTGTAAGATGCCATTGGCAAGACTGTTTGCTCTCACCACCTGCCCCACTTTTCCTACACAACTGGTTTGTTCTCCATAGAAAATTTTCTGCGCATCGAAATTTTTAGATCTGACGTATTTGTCCTCCATTTTAATATTACGCCTATTAACGTTAAATCGAGAAGTACAACAGGTTTTTTGTTGTTGTTGTTGTTTTGTTTTGTTTTTGAATTTTAGTCAAAAAAGAAGCTAATAGATTATCATCATTTTATGTTGATGATATTCTGTTGGCTTCCTTCCACGAAGGGAATGGAGAAACCACAGTCAGCCTTCAAAGCCTGAAAAGACGGTATGAAAACTTTCCGAGTTTCTAGGACATGCCATAATTCATCTACTGATAGACGACCACGTATTTGCATCACAACTCGTTCCCCAGTAGACTGTTTCCATAGCAATAATATCGGGTGTCGTGTTTGTTCAAGGACCGTGGAGCGTACGAACACCAAGCTATGTAGGGCAATGTAGTAGTTGTCTACATCAGCAGACAATCAGAGCGACGAAACTAGAAAAACCCCAACATTTTTTTTTTCACTTTATAATTGTACTGTTACGTATTGACACTTGTAAAAACGACCAAGCTGGAACGTACGAGGTTCCCCCTCCACCAAAAAAAATTTCTAGGTACATTGGCCTCCCTCAAATAATGTTCTGTGTAGTGTATTCAAATGCAAAAACTTACAATTGATTACACTACGCTGAATACTTTGCACTAAGACAAAAATTGTTTCAGTGAAAAACTGATGATGGGTAAAGATTATTGTTATAAGGTTGTAATGGTCAACTTGTCCGGAAGTTTCTCAGAAAAGCACAAGTGTCAGCTTCACCACAGATGAAGAAACACCTACACCGGAGATATAGGGGTTTCTTTCTTTTCAAATACATGTATACCTTCTACCTGCCCAGAATACAGATACAATTCTGTGACGCCTCGTGGAAGTTTCTTTTTGAAGGCATTTTTAGACTGCACAGGCACTGAAATATAATAGTAACGCTGCAAGTAAAAAAACAAACAACCACCACTAAATGAAATAAAAATAATCAAAAGTAACAATAAAACTTTCGTAATTGTCTTTACCTCGATGTCAGTAGAGTAGTTATCATTTGACACCCGCTTGGAAATGTCTAGGTTCGAGTCAGTGGTGAAACTGGCATGCCAGTTGGATTTGCATTGTTGTTAAAGAGAAAACAGCCAGTTAGTGAATCTCGCCGGGGAGGGGGAAGAATTTATTGGCTAGCTACTAATTCCACAGACCACGAACTTTTAGCAAGATTTTCATCCGGGCTTCATTTAACCTGTCCCAATCGCAGATGGCCTGACGTAGCCCAGTGGTCAGGAGCGAGAGTGCATAGCACGCGTTCTTTGAGTGGACCGAGGTTCAAGCCCGTGACTACTAAATACGATAAATATTTGTATTGACGATTTATTGTAAACTCTACTGACTTGGTTGTCGTGCCGGAGTATAAACAGAAAATTTATGTTTCCATTCCCCGGCAGACATGCAAACTGGTCCTGAATACGTAAAGCAAAAGAACTGCACACACACACACACACAGGTGCAGAAGATACTGGGAAACCATGAAATCACTCTGCATTATTCCTGTGAATGGCCTTAGTTGCCTTGACCCAAGAGCTGATACTAGTGAGTGGGATGCATTATCCCCCTCCCAAGATTACTTCAAATGCATGTCCTTGCATGTTGCTCTTTTGAATTATTTGTAAGCAGAGAAGTTTTTATACTAACCTTAAAACTAGTACAAGACGTAAGAGTTTTACGTCTTGTACTAGTTTAAAAAAAAAAAAAATCTTGTCCAAATTCGTGTTAGGTAGGGAATAGGGTTCGTCAAACTCCTTTCGTGAGAGTGCTGTTTCCTGCACTGCTTTTTTTCTGTTATCCACATCTGAAATTTAATTATTTTTTCCTTTGCTTTGGTCATCACATGCACACAGGTGGTTCGGATTGCCATATGGAGAATGTGACAAATTAGTATAAGTATTAGCAATGGCCACATGGTGCAAGGAAGCCTATGGCTTATGTTGCACCAGACAAAAAAAAAAAAAATAAAAATAAATAATAATAATAAAATAACAAAAAAAAAATAATATGATAAAAATAAAATAATAATAAGAAGAAAAAAAATAAAATTCCACATGGGCTAGTCCGGGTTGGTTCTTTATGGGTTCTTTTTTCACATTGTGGCTGAATTATGTATGTCTTATGTTGGGCAGCCCCTAAACAACAGTTCAACTCCATCGTGTTATTACTCTTGTGATGTTGCAAGCACTGCAAAGGCCAGGGTTATGCGTCTAACCAGAGTTTTTGTCAGATGCTCATGAGCTCAATCCAGCATCTGGCTTTTCCCGCTTTAGGGTCTGCAATGACGTTGATTGATATGTGAATTATTTCCTTGTGTTCCAGTTTTATTATAATAGAACAGGCTTCTGTATATAAGGTGCAGATTAAGGGGGAAGAGAACCAGAGATAACTTGTAAAACCGGGGTAAAAGCCGTTCTGCAAGTTCTGGAAGTATTAAGGGAGTAGTAGCTGTTTGGGTAGTTTGCATCTTATTTTGGAACGTAATGCTAGTGCCGTTGAAACCATAGGTGATCGTAGGTATAAATATTGCTTTGTGGTACGGTTGAAGTGTTTTTTAACCCAATACCAATCTTTGTTGAAAATCCGAATAAGCTTACTCATGAACTGTTTTACTTTGCTTGCCATCTGAAGAAGGAAAGCCTGTTGCCTATAATGATGATTTCTAAATGTTTAACGTGGCCGAACCGAACTAGTCGATCTCCGAAGAGAGTTGTATGCCTTGCTTCCCCGGAAAGGTCACACGAAACTTGAGTTTTTCCATCCATCAAAACAGGCAGGGCTGGATTTTGGTGTTCGTAGGCCCTAGGCACTTTTATTCCGAAATGTGTTAAAAAAGGGGGTAAAATTTTAACACTTTGACTACGAATCATGTCATTTAACGCGACTCAAGTTCCAACTATAATAAATTATAAACCACCTCAATTGACGGAGCGACCATCACTTCAATTTCTCGTTTCGATAACAGTCGCTAGATAGCGTATACGTATTGAATTGAAGCTCCTAGAGCCGATTGCACACGTTTTCTCAGCTCGTTTTTCGTTAGTCACAGTAAATCCAGGGCGTCTCCCTAGCCAGGTGGGAAGGAGCAGTAGTGCGTAGCACGCTTCTTGATTAGACCGGGGTTCGAGCCCGTCACCACCAAATACCGAGGATGCGGAAAGGTCAGGGAATGACCACCACATATCCCGGAGCAATATGGCCTTAGTTGCTAATGCTCCTAAAAAAACAAATAACAACAACAGCAGTAAATCCCGGAAGTTTCGGGAGATGTAACCCATGGCTTTATGGCAGTGAAGGGCAATAAAGATATCTCTCTAAAAAGAGTGAGCTGTTTTTTAAATTTTTGCCTTCGTAGGCCCCTAGCCACTGTGCCTAAGGTGCCTAATGGGTAATCCGGCCCTGAAAACAGGCACTCCACCATACAATATATGCCATTTCAGACGGAATACACTGCAACCTCATTGCCTCAGTTACTGCGGCGCAGAAACAAAACAGTTAACTCTGCAGAAGAGAGTCGATCTTGAATGCGTTTCTGGAAATTCTGGAATCAGGAAAATTTACTAAAGTTAAGTTCCACGTGTTTTTCTTATTTTTGTTCATCTTACTAATGTCAGGCCAAAGGGGTAATCATGGATAAACTATTGAAATGTAGCTCATTATAATTAATGAGCCACAAGTTACAAGTTATCGAGTTACAAGCATTCCTCCTCTTTCAAAACTTTTCATCAACCAATCGAGACAAAATATAGTACAGTACAGTACTTAAAAAAAAAAAGAACAGGTTTAGATTATTATTATTATTACTATTATTATTATTATTATTATTATTATTATTATTATTAGCCATATGATGCAAGGAAGCCTAAGGCTTTTGCTGCACCAGCCAAAAAAAAAAAAAAAAAAAAATCTGAGTTACCCCTGAGAGACAGAGTCATAAATAGAAGCTCAGGACCCTGGGTGTGCCAAGCCCATACTCACCAGATGTGAGCCCCTGGGGAGTATGAGTGATGTGCAATTCTCGTTTGCGTAATAGTTATTTTATTTTAATTCCTTCAAAAGTAAACATACCATATATTTCCTAAACAACAGTTAGCAGAGCGTAAAATTGGGTCATAAAATATGCGGTCGCGAACGAGAAATTCATGCAGCGTATCCTGATTTACAAAATTTTATGTAACTGTGCAGAAAAATGTCGTTCTGCTATTTCCCAATAGATGGAAGCACATGATACTAGCAAGATATTACGACTCACGATATTCAGACCACAGTTACTGCACGCACTATTACCAATGCACTGAATCAGTTCAACTGTTACATAGGAGCAATAAAAAAAAAACTGCTTATGATTAAGTAATACGAAATAAAGTATTTATTTTTCAGACAGTTATTAATTCTTTTGGGCAACGCTAAATTAAGCCGGCAGTAATTTTTCTTCTTTTTTGTTAGTTGTTGGCGCATCGGCTTCTGTGGCCATATTGCACTTTGGATCAGAGTACAAAATGCAAAAAAACTTGCATAAAATATTTATACAAGGGTACAAAATGCAAAAAAACTTGCATTTTGTACCCAGGCAGGCACTTGACCCACCTGGCTAGCCCAGTCGGCCCGGCAGTAGTGTAAAATCGAAATAAAAAAAATTGAAAAAAATTTTAAATATTTTTTCAATATATATATATTTTTTAAATTTATTTATTATTATTATTATTTTTTTTTTTTCAATTACAATTAAAAATTCTGTGAATGTGTTTCTTGGCTCATAACTAACTCATTAGTTATAACGAAACAAAGTTTTGTATAATTTTTTTTTTTTTTTTTTACGTTACCAACGTATTTTAGAAAAAATGTTGGTAACGTAAAATAGAAACAGAACTATTAATTACTGCCAACTTAATGCATTTCAATAAGAAAAAATAATAAATTGCTATTAACTTCTGCCTGTGTGTATGTAACAAATATTATATGCAATATTCGTTACATAAAGCATGAAAGAGTAATATGAAATTACTCATCTCTGTAAAGCCCCTAGCTGTATAACTGCGATGGGATATTGAATATACTAGAGTAACTATACAATAAAGGTTTTCCTCTCAATCCCCCCCCCCCCACGGTCCTTGTGACATTCACTGAACGAAAATTGTGCATGACTCAAATATAAAAATAGATAGCAATACATCGTTTCGTGTGCTCATCCGTTAGGACAGAGGTTCCCAAACTTTCTCGGTTCACGGCGTCCTTAGTGTCCCAATAATTTTTTCACGGCACCCCTAGGCCAAAATAAATACCTAACAGTAGTTTTCGACCTTTTAATATATACCTATATAATAATTTTATTCTTTATATAGAAGTACTAAATAAAGATCAATTATAGATCAGAACAAAATTAAAAAGATACGGTACAATGGATACCGTACACCTTTTTTATAATGAAATAAATGTATAAATTTCAAAAAAAAAAAATAAATAAATAAAAATAAACAATAATAACTTTAAGTAACTTAAACCGAAATTACACGGCATCCCAAGAATGTTGTCACGGCACCCTAGTGTGCCGCACACCCCGGTTCAAAACCACTGCGTTAGAGTGATAACCATCAGGGTCCTCAGGCAGAGGTGTATTGTTAAAATAATAGTACCGGAACGCTCGTTCTCCAGAAGGCTATATGATAACGCCACATCGACTGTACAGTAACTGAATCAGACTTCAGACTCACGGTTCATAGAACAACCAGTTCTAGCGTTCAGCTCATGGCAAATCAAAATACAGCGTTCGCACGCATCATAGTATATCTCATTCGTTCGATCTCTTTATCTAACACATTGTACTTTAGTCACAAACGTTCAAGTTTCATTGCGAAATTTATATTTTTGTTTTTAAATAAATTTTTAAAGAAATCTATTAATTTTAAAGATTACTATATATATATTTCAGTAGCAATGGGTAAAACAGATATTTCTCCCTCCCCTTTGATTATGCCGTTGTTTCATAATAGTAGGTGTATAAATTTAATGATTTTATATTATGACAGTTAGAAATAAGTACCGGAACGTCGTTCTGGTACTTTTTTACTATAGAAGCCAATTCAGAAGAACAATGCCCATGGATGGTCCTGAGTAGGCACAGAAATGATAACTGAACATTTTCTCTGCTAGTTACAAACTATTATTTCTTTGCTAGATACAAACTGTGCTGAGGGGACGAAATGTTAGCATTGGCTTTGCAAATTGTACATTTTTTGATTGGTTTGTCTATATGTTGGATGAAATATCCAGGTTTCCCGGGGGGGGGGGGGTGGAGAAGCGGTGTAACTCCTGTCCAAGATTGCCAAACCGGTGGCAGCGAGAAAAATGCTCATAAAAGTTCTTTCCATCCCGATGTAGAATAAAACCTCTTAGGCCTTTACAAGTGCGGAAGAACAAAGGTCGTATCCACTGTGCTAGCTGCAAGGGTCTAACGTCCAAACTAAACACTGCATTCGACAGAAAAATAAATAAATAAAAAATAAAATAACATAATGAAAGATATTTTGTACCGAACACCCCTTCATAGCGAGTTCGAGACTGAACCGCTTCAAACAAACGGCACTTCTCTACTGAAAAGTATTAGCATCATTTATTTGAAAGTACTGTACCGCCAATCTAACAGCTGTTCTGATGGTGTTGCTATTGCATCAGAGACCACTGGAGAAAAGAAATTTGCTATTTTCCAATAGTTATTTAGATTTTCAACATTATAGTTCTACTATCACCTGACGTCTCTCTTTCTTACTGTGCACTGTATCAACCTTTTCACCAAATTTACACGACGTAGCACTTAATAATAACAAATCATAATAATTACCCCTTAAACCTCTTCAACTATCTAGAATCCATCCGTCTGATCAAAGATCGCCAGTGTGGATTCCGTCAGTGTCGATCCACTGGTGATATTCTGGTTTATGTTACCCATTTATGGACAAATTCAGTGGAAAGGTTCAGTGAAACAAGCAGTTGCTCTTGACATCTCAAAGGCTTTCGATCGTGTTTGGCATAAAGGTCTTCTAAACAAGCTTTCATCTTATGGTTTGCCAAATGTTTTTTGTAATTGGTTATCCAGTTTCCTCTCTGACCGCTCACTGAGGGTTATGGTAGATGGCTCTCTGTCTGCTAACTTCTCCACTAATGCTGGTGTCACCCAAGGTTCAATTCTTTCTCCCCACTATTTTTTTCTTGTATATTAATGACCTTTTCCATTGACCGGAAATCCTATCCATAGTTTTGCCGACGATAGCACATTGCATTTCACTTTCCGGTTTGAGAAACCTTACCCTGCTCAATCAGTTTCAACTTCTCGAATATTCACTACCAATTCCTTAAATGCTGATATCCAGGTAATTCTCCAGTGGGGCAAAGACAACTTAGTTGATTTCAAATCTTCTAAAACTCAGTCTTGTCTTATATCTCGCAAAAATGATTCTTCTGCTCCTATGCTTATCTTTTGTGACACTCCGATTTCTAGGCAAGATGATATATCTCTTTTGGGGATCACCCTGACTTCTAATCTCTCTTGACACAAGCACATTACAAATATTGCTTCCTCTGTTTCTAAAAAAACTTGGTTTTCTCCTTCGCTCTCGGCATTACTTTTCTTCCCAACAGCTGTTCACTCTGTATAAATCGCAAATCCGCCCTACCATGGAATATTATTCCCACATCTGGAGCGGTGCCCCAAAAACCTCTCTCAGGCTTCTAGATTCCATTCAGAAGAGGGCAGTTAGGTTAATTAATGACTCATCTCTAACAGAGTCTCTACACTTGCTGTCTCATAGACGTAATGTTTCTGCTGTGTCTTTTCTGCAGATACTTCCATAGGCACTGTTCTTCTGAATTGGCTTCTATAATTCCCGCTCTCTCTTTCAAAACAGTCCGAACACGTGCCGCCACCAGCCAATACCAATTTACTGTCCAACTTCAAACTCACAGAACCTCTCGTATTTGGGGTTTTCATTAAAAAAAAAAATTAATAAAAATAAAAAAAATAATAATTATAAAGTGCTACATCCATAATTATTATCTCATTGTCTGCAACTAAAGTAGAAAAAAGAAAGAAAAATTAATAAATTATTTATTTTGTACAGTTTTTTTAAAAAAGAAATCATTTATGTTTCGGAAATAATTATGATACTATTGAAACAGCTGTAAGGATGGCGCCATTTGCTTTAAAATTTTAAATAATACTTCTTAACTATAGAAGTACAGTACTGTTTATGAAGTAGCGCGATACCAAGGCAACTCCTCTATGCCTTTACAGATAAAACAAAAGTTTTTTCCCCCCCAAAGCGAACAGTTTCAAAGCCTATAAACCTGCCAATGCAAAAGGGATGTATGTTAGTTTAAAACGTTTAAAACGAAACAGTCTATTTAAATGCTGTTACTTTTAGAACAGCGCGCAACAATACAAATTTCACTGACCTGTTGCATCTTTGTACTTTATTGTTGGTAACAAAGTAAAAGTAAGGAATGGTAATTACAATAGCGTGGTAATTACAAGATCTGTATACATAACAGCCTGATAAGAAATTTTTAAAAATGTTACGATCGCTACTTTTGTAATTGCTGTTAATCACTTGACTTAGAATTCTGATTTTGTTTTACTCGATGGTTATACCATGCAATCCAATGATGAACAGAATTCTGCTGGTGATACTAATTATCTCACATGCCTCAAGTACAACGGATGAGTTTTCGGGTGTAGCGGAAAGGGAAAAATCTGGTTAGTATTTGATTTGAATTAAACGATTTTAGGATACTAGCCAAATGGTATTTCTCGAGAAAATTCAATATTCTGTACAGGCCTAATATCGTGACAGCTCACACAGACATACAGCCTTCTAAAATACCAGCAAATCGCTTTGAACAATTTATAAATTATTTTGGAGTTTAACTTCTTACTAAAGTATTTATTTCGAAAGACCGCTGTAGTGGTCACACAAGTGTGCATAAGTACACGTGCCTTGTGTGGTCGGGGTTCGATCCCGTGGCTGCTAAATGGTGCTGTTTCTTGTATTTTCTCTACTTTGTGAACTCCTCTGGTTGGCCCGGGGTATTAACAGAAAGTTTAATTTATTTGTATGTTTTCAAACATATTCTTGACGAAACTTCAACATAAGAAAGACTCCATCACTACTTTGATTTACAGTATTACCCTTGGGGGGGGGGAGTATCAAACACCCTAGGAGAATTGATGAAAAAGATCAAAAGAACTGATGGATCACTACATACTACAGCGATTTAAACGGATACGTTTTCATCGATTCTTCACTCTCCCTCAGGGAATAAAAGGTAAAAGTCCAAAATAATTAGAAATTATTCAAAGCAATTTAATTTAGTAATTTAGTTTAGAAAGCCCTTTCTGTGTGGAAGCTCTGTTGCTAATCGCACGAATCTCTACACAGAAAGCATCCACTACACTTCCCTTGTGCACAGCCAGTATAAATAAAAAAGTTTGTATCTATCTGTCTATCGGTCCTTTATCAAAGAAGCTAATAGATATAAAAACTTCCTTATTTATAGTGGCGGCTTCAGCCGAGTGGGCAAATGCTAGGGATGCAGTAATACACGCGTTTGGTGTGACCATGACTGTAGCTCACATGACTTCTAAATACGGTGATCTTCTTGTACTCTCCATCCTATAAACCCCTATGTGGCTATCCCGGAAAACAAAAGGATATTTATTTTCTTGTCATTTCACTAACATTGCGTTTGCCTTGGACAATAGCTTGTGCGCAGTCCCTTTTTTTTTTTTTTTTTTTTTTTTGTTGGCGGCCGCGTATTTTATGGTACAATTTTAAGCGACCCACACTTCTTATAATCTATTTATTTATTTATTTATTTTGATTTTTGAATGAGCAGAAATATTAATGTTCATAATTAAATTAAATGTTCACTGGCATAAATGTCAAACTACACGTCTGATATTCACGTACGGTATTTTGATTTTGAAGATTCTTCAGAATGTCTGCACTTTTTGCTCTGCGTGAAAAAACAGCATCGAAAATTTCCTACTAATTACGCAGATAAACTAGATTGTGGTCGGTCCATAGTAACCAGGAATAAAGATGGTACGTTTGGATACGCTACAGCTTTTTGATCCGCAAATTTTTTAAACATTGATTTAAAATTTGAAGGTTTTAAGATTTGATTTTTATAGTATGTTTTGCATCCACCATACAAAAGTAATAGTCATTTTGAGGGTACTAGGCATGTGATGCAGAAAGCAAACTTATGTAGATCAGCAAAAAAAAAGAAAAAAAAATTTCACACATTCATTCCCTCTAAACGTTTGTCTAGTTCCTCTTTGAGTTTATTTAAGCTATCAACTTCCACAACAACAGACGGAAGTTTGTTCCAGCAATCAACTACCCGCTGGCTAAAGGAAAATTTCCGCACATCTATTCTATAACTGTCTTTCCTCAATTTGAATTTATGCCCTCTCAGGTTCGTAATCTGAGCAAGAGGAAGAATCCCACCAGAATTGAGCCTGTTCCACCCATTCAAGGCCTTATACACCTCAATTAGATCACCTCGCAGGTGCCTAGTCTCTGGTTTGTGGGCTCCCTCCATATTTGAGGTATTGCAAAATACATATATTGTACTTACAATATCAAAATAAATAAAATAAATTTTCTGTTTATACTCTGGCACGACAACCAAGTCAGTAGAGTTTACAATAAATCGTCAATATATATATTTATCGTATTTAGTAGTCACGGGTTTGAACTCCGGTCCACTCAAGGAACGCATGCTACGCACTCTCGCTCCTGACCACTGGGCTACGTCCACGAAACCATCCCTCTAATACTGACCTGCAACTACTACAGCAGAATAAGGTGCCCAAAACTTATTCTGATCACCCATGGGCATTCCAAAATATTCATATAGACTGCAAAACTTGGTGCCACCAACAATATTTTGCTTCAGCTTAGGACCTGTATAATATCCACAAAAATAGCAGAACGAGTTGAGATAACTTACACCTTCGTCTGGCAGCCATAGCGCACCGCAAAAAAAAAAAAAAAAAAAAAAAATAATAATAAATAAATAAATATATACGAATATACCACAGTACTAGTACGCACATAAGTTATACATATAAATGTATAATTTATAATTGGATCGAATTGAAATTCTCAAGGATACTCAGCATGGTTTCGTAAAGGGAAAATCATGTTTAACAAATCTGGTTCGCTATTTCGAAAGGGTCACTCACGAGCTGGATTTAGGGAATAATTTCGACATTGTTTATTTAGATTTCAGCAAAGCTTTTGACTCAGTCCCACATGAGCGGTTGCTTTATAAGCTGGAACAGGTTGGAATCACTGGGAAAATCCTTAGATGGATAGAAGGATGGCTTCAGGGCAGGAGGCAGAGGGTTGTGATAAATGGCTATTCCTCAGATTGGGTTGATGTAAGAAGTGGGGTTCCCCAAGGATCAGTATTAGGACCACTGTTGTTTTTAATTTTCATAAACGATATTGATGAAGGGATAGAGGGGGCGTGATGTCTAAATTTGCAGATGATGTTAAAATTGGGAGAGTAGTTAATGATCACTGTCAAGCTGAGCTTCTTCAGAGAGACCTAGATAGACTTCAGGAATGGTCAGAAAAATGGCAGCTGTGCTTTAATCCAACAAAGTGTAAGGTATTACACCTGGGAAACAGTAATCCCAAAATAACTTATTCACTTGGTGGAGTTCAACTAAACCCAGTACTGGAGGAAAGGGACTTGGGTGTTACGATACGGTCAGACATGAAATTCTCTGAGCATTGTAAACAAGTTGCAAGGAAGGCCCATGGTGTCCTATCGATGATCTATCGAACTTTTGCAAGTAGAGATAGGGACGTGATAATCCCATTATATAAGGCTTATGTTAGACCACACTTGGAATACTGTGTTCAAGTATGGAGACCGCACCTGAAGAAAGACATCGAGCTTCTTGAAAGGGTGCAAAGAAGGGTAACTCGCCTGGTGAGATCGGCAAAAGGGCGTCCTTATGAAGAAAGACTTCGAATATGTGGGTTGCAGAGTTTGGAAACTAGACACCTTAGAGGAGATTTGATTGAGGTGTTTAAGGCTCTGAGAGGCATCAGTAAAATGAATGAGGACAAAATTTTCAAGATTATAAATGATGCTAGAACTAGAGGACATAAATTCAAGTTACGGGGGGAAATGTTTAGATTGGACTGCAGGAAGTTCTATTTTAGCCAGCGAGTTATAAATTACTGGAATAAGTTGCCTTCATGGGTGGTAGAGGCCGACAGTTTGGGGAAATTCAAAGGTCATCTGGATAGTACTTTCGGGAAAGGGAAGCGCATAGGATGATAGGTTTAATTTCCTTTTTATTTATTTTTTATTTTATTTTTTTTTATTTATTAATTATTATTATTTAGTTATTTATTTATTTATTTATTTTTTGTTTTTATCATTGTTTTGTTCGGATTTTTTTTTTTTTTTTTGGCTGGTGCAGCATAAGCCATAGGCTTTCTTGCACCATGCGGCCGTTACTAATACTAATACTAATACTAATACTAATACTAAATATTGCAAAAACATAAAACGTTCAACTGTCGCCTAAATGTAAACACTGGAAAAAAACCAATGGCATCGTTGAATTCTGCACACAACATATTAGCGAATTTGCAATTTATATAAATTAACAGCAGCTCAGAAGTAAAATAACACCAGGAACGACTTAAAGGTGTAATTTAACGACTTTCACAATGTATTGCAAACATTCTGCTTGATCTCGATATAGCTTTGAGATTATTTTTATGATTATAATTTATTTACAGTAACTTTTATTTCTTTTCAGATGGGCTTACGGCAAAGGCACTCGATGTGATAGCCCGCGCACACAAGACAATAATCAGATGGCTCCACGGGATCATACAATATGGGAAACATAACTGGCAAATTATTGTAGGATATATCTCAGCCTTAGCTTACTATATTCCTTACGGCCTCTCAAAAAGCCCACCTTTACTGGAGAATAACTCGATGCAGCAATTCTATAATTTGAATAATAGCACAGAATTAATCACGAAGTCCAATTACGCTAGTATAAAAGAAAGTTTAAAGGAAAAGTGCATACGTGTATGGGCTAAGTTAATATCTAGTCTGCAGTTTCCCCACTGTGAACAATTTTTATTCACAGCAGAGTCGCTCAATGAAATATGGCTACATGTTCTTAAATTTTGGAAATGTGTTCGATCTGGGTTTTGGTTTACATTCTTGTTATGTCTGGAAATAATCATAGTTTCTATAATAATGATAAAGATCTTCACCTTGATTGCTAAAATCATTTATGGTAAACGCTACTCCATATTGCCAGAATATATAAAATTGCCTTTTATACATTGATATTATGTACGCAGGTTAAATAACGCTTTAATAAAAATGTTTCTAGAAATAACGATCTGAGTTTCTGTTGGTTCTGGACATGGATATGTTGGATGTATGTGTTGTGTTTTATGTAGAGCGGCCCCTAAAATGTTAGTTCAACTCCGCCATGATACTCTGTGATGATACAAAACCTCTGTAAAATGGCCAGAAATGAGTGTTGTGCTATGTTTGTGCATATAAAAAGATAAATTGGGAAAAATTTAATGATTCCTTGCAATTGGTTTTTGGTAATGATAAATATCGGGCTATGAATGCCACAGAATATGCATTTTATATTCAAATTGTACTTTTTGAAGCTTTGAAGTATGCAGCTAGGCATAGGAAAGCCACAGATAAGCAAATACCATGGTGGTCTGAGCAACTGAAAATTTTAAGGCGAGATGTTTTTTTTCGGCCAGGAAGCAATTTCAAAGATATAGGTCTCGTGATATAGAAGAGGCTAACTATTATAAGGAAATATATAGGTGTAAAAGGAGGGAATATCATAGGGCTATTTATCAGCATAAGTTAAGATCATGGCAGAATTTGGCAAGAACCGCAGGAAACAGTAACCCTTGGGGACTACTGTATAAGTTGACCATTACTAAAAAGAGCAGGATGTATTTCACACAGTAATAGTAGATGGTAGGGAAACGGTTAGTTGGGAGACAACTATTAAAGTTGTCATAGACAAACTGTTTCCCGAGGATTGTGTAAGTAATGATACTCTTGAACAGTGTGAGATAAGAGCAGATAATAGAGATGCTGAGAATATCTCTCTTTTTACAGCAGAGGGGTTACTTGTAGTCAGTAAACAGATAAATGTTGATAAGACTCCGGGTTTGATTTAATTGAGAACAACAGTATCAGTAAGTTATTAGAGATATACCCTCCAGTTCTGCTTAATATGTATAACAAATGTCTATTGGCAGGCACATTTCCTGTTTTCTGGAAATGTGCCCTTTTGAAATTGTTTCAAAAACCAGGTAAAGAAAAAACAAGCCCCAGGAGCTTTCGACCAATATTGCTGTTACCTAACCTAGGCAAGTTGTTTGACAGATTGATTTTCCAGCGATTAAGTGAATTCATGAATTTACACCACATTGAGTTGCCATTTCAGTATGGTTTTAGAAAATCCAAATCTATTGAGGACGCGATTAATGATTTAGTGCTTTATGTTAAAAATGCAGACAGTAAATATGTTCTTGCTCCGTTCATTGACTTTGCAGGAGCTTTTGATTCAGTCTGGCACGAGAGCATTCTTTACTCGTTAAGACAGCTCCATTGTCCAGGGAAAATTATCGGGTTGTAATAAGCTATTTAACTTCAAGGCAGATAATTGTAAGAGCACAGCATTTAACTTATAGGAAATTAGTGACCAGGGGATGCCCACAGGGATCTGTGTTGGGTCCCCTATTTTGGAATTTGGTTCTGAACAAATGGCTTAAATTGAGACAAACAGTTTGCCCTAAAATAGCATTTGCGGATGATCTGCTTATCTGTGTGCCCGGTAACTCAAGAAGGGATATTGAAGAGAAGGCTGCAATGGTTCTTCAGAGTCTAACATCATGGGCTACTGTAAATATAATTAACAGTTTCAGAAGAAAAAACAGTCATGATGTTAGTTAAAGGTGACCTTGATATCAATCGACCACCAAAAATTTGTTAAATTGTAAGCGAATTAAATTTGTTACCCAAACTAGTATCTAGGTGTTTTATTAGATGATAGGTTAACTTTTGTTCCACGTCTGAATTATTTGATGAATAAAATTAAGAGTTTTAGTGGCAGCAGTAATACGGATTTCTAGATCAGAGTGGGGGTTACGTAGATCAGTTTTAAATCTTTATTATACGGCAGTTTTTTTGCCAATAGTGACTTATGTATCATCGTGTTGGTAATTTGGGTGAATAAGATTAAGTTTAAAGCCAAGTTAAATTCTGTGCAAAGAACAATGCTGTTGGCAATTCAGAGGGCTTGCAGAACAGCGTCAACAAATGCCCTGCAGGTATTAGCGGGTCACATGCCGTTTAGATCTTTTTATAATATATAAGCTTTCTGTTACCATATTAGGAAGCGTAATAATTTCAAGTGCTTAAACATTGTGTGTGACCTTAACGTTCACAATAAGGTTGAAAAGAAAAGAATATATGCGAAGTTAATGGAAATCTGGCAAGCCAGATGGACGGATAGTATTACTGGTGCGGTCACCAGACATTTTATTCCAAATGTTTCTTTTTTCATGTTTTAAACTGAACAAGTGGTTTTTATCTAGTATGGAGACTTCTTTATTGTTAACAGGGCATGGTTATTTGAATAGTAAATTATATTATTTTGGATTAAAGGCAAACCCTTACTGTGTATGTGGTGTTGAAGAAACTTGGTGTCATGTATTGTATGATTGTTTGTTGTATGAGAATTACAGAGCTCAATTAAAGAATGTAATTAGTGATTTGAGATATGGAAATTAAAATAACTACTTGCCAGATTATAAGTTTGTCGCTTTTCAAAGGTTTGCTATTTCTGGATTTCTAAAAAGAAGACAGTTATCAGCCTGGATATTTGTAAACTAATAGCTGTTTACTGTATAGATTTTCTCTCTCTCTCTCTCTCTCTCTCTCTCTCTCTCTCCCTCTCTCTCTCTCCTCTCTCTCTCTCTCTCTCTCCCCATCCTATTCTTATCCTGTTTTTTTTTAAATTTAATTTAATTTATTTATTTAGTTTTACTTTTTTTTTCTTTTTTTTTGTTTGCTGGCACTGTCGAAATTAACATAGTGCTGGATAAATTGCTAGGATGAGATTTGTGTGGGTGGGATAGAGGTTCCCCCCACCACCACCCTGGTCTTCTTTTTTTCTTTTCTTTTTTTTTTAGTATTTATTCATTATTATTTTTATTTTTATTTATTTATTTATTTTTTTTTTTGTGTTTGCTGGTACTATGTAAGTAACTAAGTGCGAGATTGTGGACCAGGAAGGTGTTTCTTTATTTTTATTTATTTATTATTATTTTTTTCTCTCTCTCTGCCCATACGAGTAGGAAGCTTTCATTCCTGAATACTTGTGCGGGGAGGAGAGATTTATTAGTTTATTTTATTAATATATAAATATATATATATATTTTTTTTGTAAATGTTATTTTTTATTAGTATTTTTTTTATAATTATTATTATTATTTTTATTTATTTTTTTTCTGGCTCCCAGGCTTGGGCGGCTTGGAGGTGGGACTGCTGGCGCCCTCTGGTCTAGCACTTCTACCAGAGGGTGCAGGAATTTTGTGTGGTCACCACAGACAGTACAGTAGACCTAGGCCCAGCTCCACGTTCATAAGGACGAGCATCAGGTAGCAGTTATCCTAGGTGATGACTGCTCTCTGGTGGCTAGGTATCCTGTATAAGGAAAATAAAATCAGGGATATTAGGTGGATTTGGACAAATGTTTAGGGGCCACCAAAGACAATAATAATAATAAATAAATAAATAATAAAAAATATACTTGTGCAGTGTGTGCGTTGTTATGTTGTTTCTGGCCACTGTGCTACTGGGAAACCACGATCACCGGGAAGGCTGTTCCTAGTACCCGTCCACACCACGTGGATGCGGGCCACAACTGTGTATGTACTATCCTACCAAAAATATTGGGCGAAATAGAATCCACACTAATAAGTGAACAAGAGGCTAAACCCATGAGCGCCCGCAATACCGTACCCCTGACAGCTCACGCCAGAGGCACCAGCAATCCTACCCCAAAAGGCTGGAAAATTAAAATTAAAATGATAAAAAAATAAACTTAAAAGATTTTAAAATTTTAAATAAAAGATTAAAATTAAAAGTAATAAAATAATTATAAAATAAAAATAAAAATGAAATAATAATGAGAAATGAAAATAGGAAGAAAAAGACAAAAAGAAAAGGAAAAATCAGAATCAGCTCAGGTGTAGATTAAGATGGCTTCAGATGTCAAGTCCAGATTTGTCTCCACACACTAGATACAGTAATCGTTAATGTGTTGAGCTGTTTAGAGTTACATTATTTGCAGATACAATATTAGCAGCAGCAAGGTGAAAGATCTGGAGAAAGCTGATCGGCAAACTCTTGAATGGTTTTTTCCTAAGATGTACCTCATATTTAATCACTCAGTATGACTCCATTAAGGCAAAGCTAAACCACTTTGGACTGGAATGAGATCTTTGTTCTTGTGGCTCTAGAGAAGACTGGGAACATCTGCTAGACCACTGTCCCATCTAGAGCTGCAAGGACAAAGATCTGAACTTTCCAGTCCAAAGTGTACTTTCCAGTACAGCTTTGCCTTAATAGAGCCATACTCAAAGATTAAATATAAGTACATCTTAGGGAAAAACCAATTTTTTGTTATTCTTACCAGCAGCAAAGATAACATCTGGAATATAGTTTTTTTTGTGATAATTCCTTTTATAGAGGTATCCCATTGAATTAATTCATTCCAGCCGCGAAAACACACAAAACCCCAGCCAGGACTAGCCGGATGTTCAGGCGCGAGGGTGCATAAGTACATGTGCCTTGAGTAAACGGGACTAAAGCCAGTGACTGCTAAATATGGTGCTGTTTCTTCTATTCTCTCTCTCTGTCTTGTGAACTCCTCTGACGGTGTGATCGTCCCGGAGTATATAAATAAAATTTATTAAATTTATCTACTTGAAGTGTTATTGTTGAGACCGTCCGACAGGCTCGCACAATAGCAAGTAATCTCTACATTGTATGGAGTTTGGATTGTAATTTCATGTTTTTGGCCCTGTGCAAATCCGCCGTTTTATTTTTACAAACACAGTACTATAGTAGATATGTAGAGTTTTAAGCCATAGCCCCTCCATTCCTGTCTTGAAATATTTATTAGCATCTCAGTGAATCTTTTAAACTTGGCAACATGAGTGACGTGAGGAGTAAAGCTTAATTTGTCATCAATAATAAGGCTGAGATAATTAGTTTCCGTCACCACTGGAACCTGTGAGCCATTAACTAACGTTTGGTAGCCTTGCAAAATTTAATTAGTACTTGAAAACAATCATATTGGTTTTGGTAGGTGAAACTTATAGTTTATGAGTAAAAGTCCATTGATGCAGATCATTAAGAAGTATTTCTGCCTGATGGCCTAGTGCAGAGCGGTACCCACTAGAGATGACGATTATGAGGTCGTCTGCGTAGGCTATGGTAAGTATTGTCAAAGTGATGCAAGAGCCAACTGTCTAGACTGGGGAGGTTAAGCCGTGTGTGTGTGTGTGTGTGTGTGTGTGTGTGTGTGTGTGTGTGTGTGTGTGTGTGTGTGTGTGTGTGTGTGTGTGTGTGTGTGTGTGTGTGTGTGTGTGTGTGTGTGTGTGTGTGTGAGTGTGTGTGTGTGTGTGTGTTTCGTCAGTTTTACAACGATAATTGTGACTTCTCATGTGTAACCATGTGTTTAGTGCCTTCCCTCCTTTCTCCATAAACCGTCCACAGAAGAAGTCGCGAGTTCCAGCTTATGCACCTACAAGAAAATAAATGCCACCATCGTGCTCAGCAGCCTGCAGAACCTTGCAAGAAATTAGTCCTGCTCTTCTACGCACATTTTTTGTACTTGGCTGTTCTCTCCCCCCACGTGCCTGAGGGGGACAGCAAATTTTGCAGACAGACTGCTCTGATTCAAACCAGTCTACGGACTTGTGCTTTGTATCATTTTGCTTTTCTTGAGGAGATCTGTGCAACACAGCAACACGCACCTCGGAAAACTCCGATTATCCGAAATTCAAGCAAAATACAAGAAAATGGCATTGAAGTCATCCCAACTGGCACTCTCAGTCAAACTGAAGACACCGCACCTAAATATGCGACGAATCCAAACCAACCTGAGAGATCGGAAGAGAAGGAAAACCAAAAACCGGTCACCAAAAGGAAAAATAACCAGGACACCGCAGGACACCCAAACTACCACCTGCACCAATCAAAAAACAACATACTGGACACTATCTTCCTGGAACCAGCCATCCCGACTTTACCGAAACTATGGCCCCGAAATCTGATCGGTAAACCCGCAGCACCAACGAGGCAAAAGACCCGCACGAACAGTCAGAAAATACACACATCCTTGATCCGACACTTCCAGAAGGAACCGTGCTAGAGCAGACGCTGTTACTGCGAACGGCCCTGGAAAATATAAGGAAAAAAAATAGCAGAAAAATATCTTTATCACTTCGTGCGAAATCGTCCTGCAATGGAACAAGCTCGAAACCATACTAATGAATACGTACAAACAGCACCAGAAAGCTGTGGCGATTTTGGAAGCACTACGTATGGATGACGGCAAACAAGTGCTACAACGCGCCCCGTCTTACGCACAAGCGCTGAGGAACAACCCGGCGCAGCCACCAATGAAAGGACCACAGATAAGGAAGCAGCCACTACTGAAGATGCTTATTATTATTATTAACAGCTACAAAAACAGCAATCAAACATGCCTGAGGGTGCAGCTACAAAGCAGAAGCTTGGAGTATAAATTTCTCAAGTAAAGAGAAAAGTAAATGTACATAAAGAGAAGACAAAACAGTAAATTGAAATCTACAGATAAAAATAAAACTAAATAAATAAAAAGAGGGATCAATCAGATTTAAAGTGAATAGATAGGAGACAGGTTGAGCATTGGTATTTCTTCACACACATTACAGAATCAGGCTTAGAATTTGCAATAAGAGTCAATTTTAAGGTTCAGGTAACGGATGAGGTTAGCAATTTCACTTGCCTCTTGAAGTGTCCAGGGGTGTCAAATATCTCCAGATTTGCATTGTTCATTGATCTTGCAGTCCTGTTATAGAAGTTGTAGTATCCATAATTTGTTCTTGCATAGGATGGTTTCTTAAAGCTCTTGTCGGTGCATTGAAGTACATTTGTGAGACGAGATTAGGGCAATTCATGGTACAGAACTTGGTAATCCTTGAAAGAAATTAGTCAGAAGCAGCAGTACCCACACAAGTTAGGAACTCAAAACTACGGCGATGAGGGAACTAAAAGAGGACCTCAAAACCACAAAAATTAAATCAATTAGAAAGATCCGAAATGTCGGGTTCATAACAGAGACTGACCCAAAGGAAGATTCCCAAGCAATAATCTCAAACCCAAAAATTGCTACCCTTGGACTATCGGCTGAACTGCCAAGGAGGAAAGGACCCTCCGTCACGATATACGACGTGGACAAGGAAATATCACCCAGTCAACTGACCACGGAAATCATCGCTAGAAATCTCAGAGACATTAACCCCTGAAGTGCAAAACCAAAGCCTGGTACAACCCAGATATTCAATGAATTCAGGAACAGGGTCAAAAAACAACTGGGTCGTTGAGCAGTCCCAGCAGCATGGCACGTGTTGAAAAATCACACAAGATTATATATTGAATGGGGACCCCATCGGTTCAGGAAGCATGTAGCCATGCCAATATGTTCCAGGTGTTGCAAATTTGGCCACACCACACATACGTGCAACCAGACAGCACCCACCAGCAGCCACTGCTTTGAGAGAGGACACAAATTCAAAAAATGCCCCAACAAAGAACAAGACCCAACATGCGCCAACATGCAAGTCCTTAAAACTGGAACACTCGCACTCCATCATTGATCCCAAGTGCCCAACATATTTAAAAGCAAAAAGTTCATTCCAAACCAGAATCGACTATGAAGAGACACAATGAAAGATATAACACCCCAAAGATTATTATCCAACAGCAAAATGCGCAAAGGGCCAGAGCAGTGGCCGAACAACTAAGGGTTAAAGTAGACGAGTTTGACGCGCACATCTTAATACCACAGGAGCCGTCTACCCACACAAAATTGGTGAGCGGCTATCCAATGACCTTTAAAATAGTTCAGACTGAGGAAGACACCCCCGTGGGCCGCAATAGCGGTGCGCAATCCTAGTTACACTGTCACCCAGATCAGCTAACTCTGCACGGCCTGGGCTGCATGTGCCACATCCTAATCCCATTAGGCTCCCTCTACTTGGTGGCGCTCTATTGCAGACCAGGGGAAGATACCACCAGGTACCTGCAGACGCTGCTAGACACGCTTCGAAATCAAAGGACCATTGTGGGAGCGAATGTAAACTACCGCTTACCGGCTTGGCACAGCCTGACTCCGGACGGGCAAGGAGATAGAAATCGGCATCTCCTGGAAGACTTCCTTGACAAATTCACGTTAGTGGTTCTAAACCAACCCCACCACCTTCTTACATTTTGTAACACTCTGTGGGAGGCCACAATTGACGTCACCATGGCCACTGGAAACATTGCCGGATACGTCACGGACTGGAGGGTCCAGGACCCGTGGAGGACGTCAGACCACAGAGTGATACCTACCAGATACGAAGATCACTAGACAAGACACTAGTACTCAGGCAGATGCTAAACCGCTTTGCGGTTCGAAAAGCCAACTGGGATCTCTTCGGAGAGCTGCTCGCACCTGCTGCCGCCCAGCACCTCGCTAGTATGAACCCGCAATCTAACCCGAACAACACCCAAAGGAGAGTCACCAAGATAGTAACTAGCATTTCGCGAAGCGGCAAAGAAACGTAAAACTCCAACGCCGGGTGCGGTTCCTTGGTGAACCCAGGATATCCAAAACCTAAGTCAGGAGGTGATTACAAAAAGAAAACAGTTCCAGAGAGCAAGACGCTCATGGCTGGCCGCTGAAGTCGCAATCCTGAGGGAAAGCTATAAAGACGCAAGGAAGGTACACAAAACCTAATAACCAAAAGCATGCGGAGGGCCTGGGAGACATTCGTCGGCAAAACCGAAAACACTGAACCTTGGGGAGCGGTGTACAAGGTTGCAACCAATAAGCTCCCCAGAGTGGAAGTCATCATGATTACAAGGACACCGCAGGACCCCCAAACTACCACCTGCACCAATCAATAAACAACATACTGGACACTATCTTCCTGGAACCAGCCATCCCGACTTTACCGAAACTATTACAAATCTGCATTGAGAACAATGACTACACGGACCGACGTGAACCGCCATTTACCCCGGAGGAACTCCTCCAGTCTTCAACCCTCATACGAAAAACAAATGTCCTGGCCTAGATCTACTGGAGCGTGCCGGAAATCATTAAAAAGGTAATGGAAATCCCACCAGAGCTACTATTCTATCTGTACAAACGCTGCGTTGACTCTGGCACCTTCCCAACATTATGAAAGACAGCAAATGTCAAACTTGTCTGAAGAATCCTGTCAAGCCACCCGACTCGCCGAAATCGTATGAACCGATCGCGCTGCTACCAGTTATGAGTAAACTATTTGAGAGACTACTATGCACAAGAATCAGTCAACACTACCAAACAGCTGAACTCTACATGCCAACCCAATTTGGCTTTAAACCTTAATCATCTACTGTGGAAGCTCTGAGAAATCCACTAAACTCTGCAACCTCATGCGGTAGCAAATACTTTCTTATCATATCAATCGACTTTGCCCGGGCGTTCGACACCATTTGGTGGCCGAGCGTCCTGGCCGAGACTACGGGGGGCCCACATACCAAATAACCTCTACCAGACGATAAAATCATATCTTTCACAGAGGGCGATAAGCTTCATCGCACCTCATGGCAAACTAAATCGATCAGTCCACAGAGACTGTTCCCAGGACTCTGTTATCGGCCCGCTCTTGCGGAACATGGTTCTTGATGAGTTCCTGGCCATGGACCTGGGCGAAGTTCACTCCCAGGCATTTGCAGACGACAATCTTGACGTTCGCTGCAGGCAGTAGGGCCCAATTGAAAGACAAGGCAAACCATTCTCTGGGGATACTCCAGGAGTGGACGCAGACTCACCTACTGAAGACATCACAGAGTAAAACGTCCTCGATTTTGCTTACGGGAACACTCGACCTACGCAGGGCACCTCAAATCAAAGTGGAAAATACGACACGACCATTAAACCAGTGAGCCAACTAAAACATCTTGGCCTTATACTTACTCCAATCTTTCATTCAAGCACCATCCAACATACATCAAGGCGAAGATCTAGAAATACTCTGCACTAGGGGCCAGAATCGGAAGACAGGACTGGGGATCAGCAAACGCACCCTGTCATTGTATTATAAAACAACCTTCTTACCTGCAATAATCTACACTTCTCCAGCCTGGTTTCAAAAAGCCGCAACTGTCGTAAATCTACGGACACCGGACACCACTCAACGGACAATACTGATAACCACCACCCGTGCCTGCTGTACCACCAGCACTTCTACTCTACAGGTACTAACAAGGGCCATCCTCCTGGACTTAGAAGCTATCCGCTGCGGCGTCGCATACAGCACTGCAAAAGGACACCCTGCACTATCCTTGGCTTCGCAGTAAATACTGCAGTGGAGAAAAAAAGGTGCATAAGGAGGAAAAAGATTACAAAGGCACTAACAGCAGGTATGGCAGGACCAATGGACCGCCTCAACCAACGGCGAAATTACAAAGAAGCTTTTGCCTACAGGATGTATCCCAAGCCCCGAAACAGGTTTCAACCTGGCCTCTTCACAACCTACTTGCTGACTGGTCATGGAGCGTTCAACGCGAAATTAGCATCCTACAGAATTTTAGAGGAACCCATGCTGTTCCTGTGCGGAGCCAGAAACCTGGACACACAATGTATGAATGCACCAACTAAGAAGACCTACGCTGCAGACGTATGACAACAACCACGTACTTCCCAAGAGACCTCGAGTAGAACCTACTTGACTCACGTGAAGAATACATGGCAATAACCAAATTTGTGCAGGAGTTGTTTGCTCGGCGCAGAACACAAATTGCTGTTCATAGAGAACCTCAGTAAGGAGGGACCTGACAGACACCTAGGACTCGACGACCTACCTGATAGAACCGCGGAAACATGACAGACGCGTGTGCATCACCTGGACACAAATGTACACGCTATCAAACTGGACGGGACTGAACTGCCCCAGGAATGAATGACTAACCTTCTCAGCTTGGACCCTCAACCTATTGCAACTACAGGCAATACGCTGCCGACGCCATATGGCGTATGTAAACCTGTGCTCCCTTGCAAGTACTTTTATCCCTTCTCCTGAGCGGGGGGGACGGCTCTGCCATTTCCTCTCCTCCTCGCCCATCTCTCTTTCCTTCTGGTGGGGCATGGGCATGTCTCACTGACTTTCATCTGGAGTCGCCTTCCCCATTGACCCTATACTTCTGACTTTCCCCCAGCCTTTAGTCTTCCTCCCACTTTACCTATACACAAGAGAATGCCCCACACGTCTAAATTTGATCATATAAAAATTAAACCGCGTTCACCAGTTTTGGCCTCCCAACCCTTGCGTTTTTCCCTACGGTTTTTTTTTTTTAAGACGCTAGCCACTGATATCTCAGGAAACTAGGAGGCAGGGCCTGCCAGAGTGAACTAAAATAAAGCTATTCGGTACCAGGTCTGCCTGCACGGAAATAAGTGTGGGCAATGTGGGGACCCATTATGGGCCCAAAGGCTAAATGGCCAGATGAACAACGATACATGACACTACCATTATATACAATATCTACACACTTTTAAATCTGTGGCCTCAACAGTGTACTGTTCCACTAACAATCTATATTACGCAGAGATGGGGTAAACCCCTGGTGCCGTTTGATATCAATACACTTTACACTTACACTATTATGCACAATAACATATAATAATTTATATGTTGTGTACAGTGCTAAGCTGCAGGGGGTTTTAGTACAGTTCGTCGATAACAAATCGGGGGTTCGGTGAACCCAATGGCTGAATGCTGAATAATTCTGACATTTTTATTCAGAGGTGAAAAAAAAATATATATAAATAATTTTTTTCCAACTCTCAATATTAGCCAGTCCACTGATCAAAAAATAACAGCTTACCACAATGTTGTAGTATTCAAAAGGGATCTCAGACTGTTATCTTCTTTGGGGCCTCGAACAAGTTAAACTACACTGTACTCTCTCACAAAGGAAATTTCGTGGAGATGCTTTATGTTGATAAATTGCATCAAGCTGCTTGATGCAATTTATCAACATAAAGCTCTTCCAATTCTGTAAATTGCTGCCAACTACTTCTTTTAAATTCTGCAATTCTGCCCAGACACGATAGGAGGGAGTATATGATGAGAGCCTTGTCGATCAATTCGGCCCTGGAAAGATTGTGCAAGGCTCAAGGGGTAGAATTTTTTTCAGCCTGGACTGTACTTGTTAACAGGAGAGATTGCTTCTACAGGGATGGGATACACTTAAATAGAAAGGGTGCAAGAATATTTGCTGATGCTATCGAGGCAGTGTTAGGTGGGTCGGAAAACTGCTAGCTTGGGGGGAGACAAAGACCAATAGATTGACAGTAGCCACTGGCAGAGGTGAAAGAGATTCTTGCACTGCTTCTATTAGAATGAGCAGAAGCCTGAAAAACAAGATGCATGGTATGTCAGAGACTGCTGGGAGCCATTGCGGCACAAGTAAACACATGGGTTGTATTAGGGTAGCTAAGAATAGAAACAGGTGCAGGTATACTTGCGTGTACACCAATGCTAGGAGTTTAGTAAATAAATTTGATGAATTTGAGGTATTGCTCAAAACATCGAAGGCAGATATTGTTGGGATATCAGAGACGTGGTGTCACACAGATATAAGGGATGCGGAACTGCAATTTGGGGAGTACAACGTCTACAGAAAGGATAGACAGGATAGGAAGGGGGGAGGTGTTATGCTATTAGTTAAGAAACACATAAAAACCAAGGAAGTGAAGCCAGTCGACATCGCTGGACAGTGCAGTGTGGAGTCAGTTTGGTGTGACATAAACATTGGGAGATCAAAATTGAGAGTAGGAGTGTGCTATAGGCCTAATGACTCTGATGAGTATAATAAGGAACTGTACGGGGAAATAGAGTGGGCCAGTAAATCAGAGTGTCTTATAATGGGAGATTTTAATTTCCCAGATATTGACTGGATTTTGGGGGCTGGTTACTCACACACTAGCAGGGCTTTTGTGGATTTATTGGATGATTGTTTTCTACATCAGCATGTTCGGGAGGCAACTAGAGGGAGTAATACTCTTGATTTGATTATCAGCAGTGATTCTTCATGCATTAAGAATCTGCAGATAAATGAACCACTAGGTGGCAGTGATCACAGTGTGCTGAAGTGGGATTTACTCAAAGAGGTAACTACCATTAGGGGTAAAGGGAAGGGTTATTGCTTCCGTAAAGGCGACTACGATGGACTGAGACAGTATTTAAATTCTATACAGTGGGACCAACTGATGATGTTACCAACAGCAAATTCAAAATGGGAAGCATTCAAAGAACTTATCTTGGAAGCTACTAGGCTTTACATACCAACTAAGAAATATTGTTCAAGGTTTAGGCCAAAATGGATGTCAGATGAACTAATGAGGCATATGGCAGAGAAGAAAAATGCATGGGATACATACAAATTAACACATGACACAGAAGCCTATGATAGATACAAGTTGATATGCAACCAAGTTACAAAGGAGGTTAGGCAGGCGAAGGCAGATTACGAGAAATCCTTGGCAAGGGATGCAAAGAAAAACAGCAAAGAGTTCTTTACTTATGTAAACTCTAGAAGGAAGGGGATGAATCAGATTGGTCCACTTGATATTGATGGGTCAAGTGTTGATGATCCTGCTCAGGTAGCTAAAAAACTAAATGAATATTTTGCATCGACATTCACACATGAGGAGTTATTCAGCGAGGGGAATGCCAGAGGTGTATTCAACTCTAGCAGTAAGCTACAGAATCTTGAAATAACTGGGAGTAAAGTGGAGGAGAAACTGTTGAAGATAAACACAAGAAAGGCACCCGGGGTGGATGGGATCTATCCAGTTATATTAAAGGAGGCAGCAAAGGAAGTAAGCAAACCCTTAGCCATAATTATAAGAGCTTCCTTGGACTCAGGGAGGTACCCATAGACTGGAAATGTGCAAATGTGACCCCAATTCACAAAGGAGGATCAAAGGCTGACACAAGTAATTATAGACCTGTGAGCTTAACTTCTGTTCCAGGAAAATTAATGGAGGCACTGGTTAAAGAAGCACTGCAGGATCATTTAGACAAGACTTCAGTTATAGCTCAGACACAGCATGGTTTTGTTAAGGGGAAGTCTTGCCTGACCAACTTGATTGGATACTATGATGCAGTCACAAAAGAACTGGATGCAGGGAATAACTTTGATATTATATACTTGGATCTTAGAAAGGCTTTTGATACTGTTGCACATGGAAGACTGCTACACAAATTGGAGCAGTGTGACATTGGAGGCAAATTGCTGCTATGGATAAAGGGGTGGTTGAGGGGGAGAAGACAGAGAGTGGTAATCAATGGACACTGCTCATCGTGGACTGATGTTATTAGTGGAGTCCCTCAGGGCTCAGTGTTGGGTCCATTATTGTTTTCTGTATTTATAAATGATATTGATGATGGTATATCGGGCTTAATGTCCAAGTTTGCAGACGATACAAAGGTTGGCAGGGTTATCAAGGACACTACTGACACTATGCTGCTGCAACAGGATCTGGAAAGGTTGAGCAGATGGGCTGAGAGGTGGCAAATGAAGTTTAACATTGACAAATGTAAAGTACTACACATGGGAAACAGCAACCCCAGAGCAATATCAACTCTGTGGTACAACACTGACAGTGGTAGAGAATGAAAGGGACTTGGGGGTGGTTGTGCAGGCAGATATGAAGTTCTCTGAGCAGTGCAGACGGGCTGCAAGAGTAGCTCATGGAGTATTGTCAATGATATACAGGAATTTTTCCAGCAGGGATAAGGAGGTGATTATTCCATTGTATAAGGCGATGGTCAGGCCACACCTAGAGTACTGTATACAGGTCTGGAGGCCTCATTTCAAGAAGGATGTAGAGCTGCTGGAACGAGTACAGAGAAGGGCAACAAGATTAGTGAATGGAACAAAGGGGTGCTCTTACGAAGAAAGGCTTAAGTTTTGCAAATTACAGTGTCTGGAGACTAGGCACCAGCGAGGTGATCTGATAGAGGTGTATAAAGCCTTGAATGGTTTAAGCATGCTCAATGCTGATGGGATTCTTCCTCTAGCTCAGAAAAATCACCTGAAAGGGTATAAATTCAAATTGAGGAAAGACAGATGTAGGATAGACGTGCGGAAATTTGCCTTTAGCCAGCGCGTGGTTGGTTGGTGGAACAGACTTCCATCCCTTGTGGTGGAGGTTGATAGCCTAAATAAGTTTAAGGCTCAGCTGGACAGGTATTTTGAACGAACAGAGGGGTGAAGTGGAAGTGGTTTTTTTTTTTTTTTTTTTTGGCTGATGCTGCATAAGCTTGCTTTCTTGCATCAAATGCCTCTACTAATGCTAATGCTAATGCTAATGCTAATGCTAATTAAACAAGCCAAATAACATTATCGCGATTCGATACTTGTCTGTTATCCTCCCACTCTAGAGTGCAACCATCGTTGCCATTAAACATAATGATAAATAATAATAATTAAACATAAATATAAACCGCTTAGGTAAGTCAGACTTACTCGTACCTTACAATGGCAGAAGGATGATAAACAAGTACCCGCGAACATTCCTGATGTGGAGAGTCACTACTAAAATTGTTCGATTTGATTCAGATCTGTTTTGGAAAGGCCAAGCCAACTGTTGGACTACATTTAATTGAACTAACCATTCTTGGACTGATACAAGACCTTCCTTTGGGACTCTATAGATTTTTTTTTTTTTTTTTTAAGCCACGCTCCCTTGCGTGGCCCTTTGCCTCCACTCCCCAGGCGGGAGGCGGGAGGTGACTTCTGGTCTCCTTCCCCCTCGCCGCCCCTCTCTTCCCTCTGGTGGGGTATGGGCCTGCTCCACTGATTTGGGGGTCATCTTCTCTATGGACCCCTCTTATTTCTGTCTTTTCCCCCCAGCCCTCAGTCTCCCCACCCCTCTCTCTCTCTCTTTTAATTATAATTACTAGTGTCTGAACCATTGTTAAATTGCATGAGCCCTACATCCAAAAACTTAACATTTATATCCATAAATAGTACTTCATTTTGGCTGACCCATAACTATAACGTTTCTTTTTATTTATTTTTTATTTATTTTATTTTTTTTAAGGTCCTTGCCACCGAAATCTCAGGAAATTAGGTGGCAGGACCTGCCAGAGTAAATAACTATAATACTGGTGTACCTGGTCTGCCTCCACGAGGCAGAGTGTGGACAATGTTGGGTTCCATTAGGGGCCCAGCGGCTAAATGACCAGAGGAACAACGGTACACGACACTACACATGTACAAAATCCATACACTTTTAAACCTCTGGCATTGACAGTGTTCTGTTTCACACCCACAATGTATAGCCCGCGGAGATGGGGGAAACCCCTGGTGCCGTTTGACACTAAACACACTCTACACTCTACACTCCACTCTACATTTAATTGAAACCAGTTTTACGTACTGCTTGTTTTGTAGAATGGCTCATTATCGTGCTGGAACATTAAGGGAGCCATTTCCATAGAACTGACAAAGTGTGAGCACCAACCACGGAATTTTTTAATTTTATCGCTCGGCATTGATAGGTTCTAGTAGTATAACTATATGAACTGTGTATAGCTAACGCTTCGAGTATGAACTATGAGAAGAAGGTGCAAACCAAGTCTCCCTGCCTCCATTATTAAAGCATGCCTTGAGGAAAGCTACATACACTGAGGCAGATAACATTCCCCAGGCATTCTCCAACCCATCTAATCTGAAGACTGTTATGGTAGTCGTTACTGCATTAAACCTCTTATGGACACTTCTGCGGACATCAAGGAACTTATAACGTAACGTTTTCCACGAACTTTTCTCGATCCACTTTCTTCAGGGATCGGCGATTCCTATACTTCAGTTGTTTGGAATATCTGACCGTTTGCACATAACTGAATCAGCCCTCCTGTCCTACTTTTCTTTATCAGCCCTTGACTTAGCGATGCTCAAACGTGTGACTTCGCAGGAATGAGTTGCTGATATGTCATCTGACCATTAATTCTGTAATACACATTGCCACTAATAATTAAGCTTCTTTTGTGATATCTCTGCTATAGCCTGCACGCTTACAAATCCTATTCTGCTTTGTAAACGTCTCGTTTGCACGTTCACTACATTTGGAGGGTTTATACATTTTGTAGGAAGGCGTATGTAAACTTGCATTTAACTGATGTCATAATAAGTTATCTTCTGGTATATTTGTGGCATAATGATAAGTTTCATGGTTTATTCTTTTGGGATTAAACATCTATAATTATGTGAACTGTGTCATCAACTACCCATCATAACCATTTAGGGCTCACTAAACTGAGTGTAAGCTATTTCTTTGCTTAAATTTCTCAGTGGTTGCCGTTCCAACGTGTCTGTGATAATGCCACACTGTAATGTTTAAAATACGAAAGAAATTATGTATTCCTATGTGTAAATATTTAGGATTAAATTAATGGCATGATTGTGTTATATAAATAAACTCTACCAGCAAATAATACCATGTATATTAAGCTCATTTTATGTTACTTATCTCTGGGAATATTGTATGTAACAGAGAGGAAAAACAACACGAACAAAATATAATAAAAAAGACGGACAGAATTTTTATAGACGTTCACCCTCCTAAGCTGTACTGTTTTAGATGAAGTGCTATTTCAGTGAGTTTAATCATTCCGTCCTCATTCCCATCTACAGAGGACTTTTCTGCAAAAAAGAAAATTAATTACTCAGAATCCATTTCAAAATATGCTCATCGTACAACACCAGCAGTCGTTTTCGATAAAACATTAAATTAAAGAATTTCTCCCTCAAATTAAGGGTGACATTCTTTAATTTCACTGTTTTATCGCATTTTAATAGTATTTTATTCGTATCCCAAATTCGCGTTTATGACAAAATGTCTTCCTTCACTTGAGGTTGCATGGGGGGTTTAATATTTCTGGGATCGGGTTAAGTTTCACCGCTGTGATCCTGGGGTGTTGGACTGTCCGTGTGTCAATAGTGAAGAACACATTATGAGTTTTAATTTATGTAATTTTGTTTCAACGTATCATTCGTAATTTTTTCTTATAAGGAGATTTGGTAAAGAAGAAATCCTACTGACTGAATAAAAGATAACTCCTTGTTCTGTTCATTTCTAAAATATTAATAGAACTTAGGATAAATTGAGCATATGTAAGCTCTCATTTATGTAATATATTAACGACTCAAGTTATAATACGGTAAGTTGTCGTTCTTCATTGGATGTTGGAACCTTTGAAATTGAAAAACTCAGTATTGTTTCTCTATAATTTCATCTGTTATGTAAGACTTTTTCCTATATGTTTAAATAAATAAATGGTCACAAAGCCTATATGATATGTTTCCAAACAAAAGACAATAAATGTTAATTACAGAAACTGGTGGTGAAGAATTCATGAATGTAGCATCAAAAGTAGTTTGCAACTTAAAAAGCTAAAGAGTGGTGTTTAAAAAATTTATATTAAGGAATCATTATGTTACATACACTATGTAATAATCGCCCCTTTATACCAGTTAAAAGAAACGGAAACATGAAATGTCTGAGCCCAAATTGAAAGCAAGTTACACAAGCTGAAAATTCATTTAAACAGTTTTATTTTTTAAAACACAAATTGAATACAAAATATTTACATACAGTTGTATTTAAAAAAAGTACAAAATCTCCGTGTATATACTCTGAATAATAAATAAGACTAGATGATAGTTCTTGAAACGATGCACGCACACAATGTCAGTCCACTTCCTCTACGGTAGGTCCACTCTTCCGTCCCCTAGTACCGGAAGATCCCTGATGAAGTTTGCTCATCACCGGAGAGCACTCCGACTGGACCTCCTTCAGTTTGTATTCGAACTCCTCCTTCTCCGCCAGACTGTTGTTGTCCATCCAACTCACCACTTCGTCACACTTCTTCGTTACTTTCTCCTTGTCCTCGGCCGACAGTCTGTCACCCGCATCGTACACTGCCTGCTTAACACCATACACGTAACTCTCCAGGCTGTTTCGAGTAGCGATGCGCTCGCGCTGCACTTCGTCTTCTCGCTGATACTTTTCGGCATCGGACAGCATACGGTCGATCTCTTCTTTTGACAGCCGACCTTTGTCGTTCGTGATGCGGATGCTCTCCGACTTTCCCGTGCTACGGTCCTTCGCTGACACGTGTAAGATTCCGTTGGCGTCGATGTCGAAGGTGACCTCGATCTGAGGAACCCCTCGCGGCGCAGGAGGAATACCAGCCAGTTCGAACCTGCCCAGTAGATGGTTGTCCTTAGTTAAAGCACGCTCTCCTTCGAACACCTGGATGCTCACGCCTGGTTGGTTGTCGGAGTAAGTGGTGAACGTGTTGGACGTCTTGCACGGGATCCGAGAGTTTCGTTCCACGATCTTGGTCATTACTCCTCCGGCAGTCTCGATGCCCAAAGACAGAGGAGCCACATCTATCAGAAGCACATCCTTAATGACGTCACTAGCGTCACCGGTTAAGACGGCGGCCTGCACGGCTGCTCCATAGGCCACAGCTTCGTCTGGATTGATGGACATGCACAGTTCCTTTCCGTTGAAAAAGTCTTTCAGCAGTTTTTGGATCTTCGGGATGCGAGTAGAGCCGCCCACCAGCACGACATCGTGAATCTTGCTCTTGTCCATCTTGGCATCCTGCAGCGCCCTCTCCACTGGCTCCAAGGTACTTCGGAATAAGTCCATACACAATTCCTCGAACCTTGCTCTAGTGAGCTTTGAATAGAAATCAACACCTTCGTAGAGAGCGTCAATTTCGATTCCTGCTTCCGTGCTACTTGAAAGTGTCCTTTTAGCACGTTCGCAGGCAGTTCTCAGTCGGCGCAGAGCACGTGGGCTGTTGCGGAGGTCCTTTTTGTGCTTCCTCTTGAATTCCTCCACGAAATGGGTCACCATTCTGCTGTCGAAGTCTTCCCCACCGAGATGGGTATCACCGGCAGTTGAACGCACTTCAAACATGGAACCCTCGTCTATTGTCAGTATGGACACGTCAAACGTGCCTCCTCCAAGATCAAAGATCAGAACATTTTTCTCTCCGTGCAGGTTTTTGTCTAGTCCATAGGCAAGAGCAGCTGCGGTCGGTTCGTTAATGATCCTTAAGACATTCAGTCCAGCAATCGCCCCAGCATCTTTAGTTGCCTGTCTCTGCGAGTCGTTGAAGTAGGCGGGCACCGTAATGACGGCGTCTCTAACCTTTGAACCCAGGTAGGCTTCCGCTGTTTCTTTCATCTTCGTCAGAACCATGGCGCTGATCTCTTCGGGATTAAAGAGTTTATCTTCTCCTTTGTAGGTGGCTTTGATTCTGGGTTTGCCCTCTTCGTTGTCCACCTTAAATGGCCAGTGCCTCAAGTCCTGTTGTATTTTAGGGTCGTCGTATTTCCTTCCTATGAGCCGCTTTGCGTCAAATACGGTATTCTCCGGGTTGAGGGCGACCTGCGCTTTGGCGGGATCGCCGATGAGGCGTTCTGTGTCCGTGAAGGCGACGTAGCTCGGAGTGGTCCTGTTACCTTGATCGTTTGCGATGATCTCCACCTTTCCGTGTTGGAAGACTCCCACACAAGAATAGGTGGTTCCCAGGTCGATACCGATAGCAGGTGCCGTTGATGCGGACATTGTTGTCACTATTCACAGAATAAATGAATCGTATAATATAACTTTAATCACTTTATAAACAGGAGCACGGACTGTAAAGAGTAAAAGCTACCAGAGCTTCCAGTCACGTTTCGAGCTTCTGCGTTGCACGAGTATACCGCCATCTAACAGCCGCACATATATATATACTTGACGTGAGGTGTTCTCGAAGGTTCCTGAATGAGCGTGAACGTGTGACGTAGCGTTGTTATAGCAACCAATCGCTGGCAAGCAAGAGAGCAGTGACGTGTTCTTTGTACCGCTCGCCTGCCGTGAGTGTTAATAAGTAGAAAATTCTAGACGTTTCTGGAAAGAACTACAACAGTGTAGTGATACGTTCGCGGGGGTGTGTGGAGAGTTATGAAAATAAGCGTTATTTCAGCAAAGATATTTTTAAAAGAATTTCGTTTCTTATCTTTTAGGACTTGAATGCTGTTTTAACGTAATATAGTCACAATTTATTTGTTGATCAATGCATGTGCAAAAAAACTGATTGATTAATGGAGCCGATTACTTGTTATTAAAATAATCTTAAGTCATTAAGTCCATAAAATTGTTAAATTTATCGAGAGTGAACTTAATTGGAAAAAAGATTAGTTTTTTTTTTTAAATTAATGATTAATAAATCGAATGAACGATTGACTGTTCGTTCATTCGATTTATCTGTTTTTTCCTCTCTCTCTGATGGAATGCTCCTAACAATTGAAAACCAGTGTTTGATATTCGAATTCTGGTTGAAAGTGACTCCTCTTTTTTTTTTTTTTTTTTCTCTCTCTCTCTCTCTTTTTTTTTTTTTTTCGTCCTCGCATGGAAGGGTAATAGGATACAGCCTTTCTCGTGACTGGTGTTTCCACTTCCTGTTAGCAAATTTCCCTCTTTTCATTATTATTATTATTATTACCCATATGGTGCAAGAAAGCCTGAGGCTTATGCTGCACCGGCCAAAAAAAAAAAATCCCTATTACCCTGAGAGTGAGAGAGAGAGAGAGAGAGAGAGAGAGAGTAGAAAGGAATCAACAAGAAAGGGAAGAATGATGATATCCAGCTCAGGACCCTGGGTATGCCAAGCCCATACTCATCAGTACTCATCAGATGTGAGCCCCTGGGAGTTATTAAGATACAGTATGTAGCCCTTACCTGGTGGACTTACTATCGCGTACTTTCAATAGAATCATTGAAACAGCCACTCTCCCTAATGCCTGGAAAACGTATTACACAAAAACAATACCTAAAACCAGTAGACCTAAAACCTAAAGAGACTACAGACCTATTTCCATAGGATGCAACCTATTAAAATTTTTTGAGAAATCCATAATCAAACAAATAAATAATCAATGTTTTGCCCATCGTCCATCCTATCTTCACTCAGTCATTGAAAACAGGTCTACTCTTTACAAACTTCCTGGAGACAAGTTGCAGGATCCCAACCGCCCTGAACAGTAAAAGCTCAGTGCTTCAACGGACTGAATGTCTAAAGCTAGATGGACATCCTATTCCCGGACATCAAAGTTGCTTATGACTGGATAAGCGATCCAACCCCTCCTCCACTTCCTGGAATCTCACCGTTGCATTACAGGAAACTTACTCACCCTAGTGCGCGATTTACTCACAGAGAGGATCATAATAGTAAAGCATGAAGATTTTAGTGTCAATTACACAGTAAACAGAGGAGTTCCCTAAGGAGGGGTGCTCTCTGCAACACTATTCGGAGCAGCCCTCGATCCTTTCCTTTCAACATGCAATAACATCCTAACCAATCGGACGACCTAAAAATATTCTTTCCATCCAGCAGTAACGATAGTGACCATAACGTTGCTCTACAGGCCACAGCAGTTAACGAATCTGGCCGGCTTCCGCGCCTCGACTGGGCTCGAAATTAACCCTCTTAAAACTGCCCTCCAGAAAGCATAAAATACATAACATCACCATTCTCTTAAATGGCCAACCCATCCAAAAAGGTGATCACCACAAGGTTTTGGGAATTACCTAATCAATCCTTGGGAATTACCTAATCAATCCTTACAAGTAATCCTTCACTGAGCATTTCGCTACCACCAGGAAGAAAACACTTGCCGCCATCTAGCGCTCAAGACAAGAATTAGCTGGGGTTCAAAATGCTCAGCCGAGGAAGGAATGCATTGTTAGGTGCGTTGCCCCAGTTGCCTTATACGCTTCGGTCTTCTGATCCTCAGCTCCTGAAACGTACGTTAAAACTTTCCTAAACATAGAATATTGGATACTCAGGTGGATAAACAAGATTTTCCAATTCCCCTTCACTGTCTTCATAGGCATTTTTATGTTACCGTGGATGTTTATTGTCATTTGGACAAATATTCATATCCTGGCCAAGCTACTGACAGGAAGATACGATGCGCTAGTACTTTCAGGCATCAACTCGCACCCACGAAGTCAGAGGCAATTGTGCAGCCTGCAAATTAAGCCACTTCGCTCTAATCTAATCTCCTTGAAAAGTTTAAACAGAATGTTCCCACTAAATACCATAGAAACCCTAAACCGGTTTCAAGTTAACTGAAACCGGTTTAGGGTTTCTATTTCTGAAAAAAGGGGCTCATATCTGGTGAGTATGGGCTTGGCACACCCAGGGTACTGAGCTGGATATCATCATTCTTCTCTTTCTTGGTGGTTCGCTTCTATTTCTGACTTTCTCTCTCTCTCAGGGTAACTCAGAATTTTTTTTTTTTGACTAGTGCAGCATAAGCCTCGGGCTTCCTTGCACCATATGGCTAATAATAGTAAGAGTAATAGTAAGAACTGCAGAAAGTCTATCTACCAACAAACAACTGAGTCGCAACACTACTAGCTGGAATCTATCGTCTTTTTGTTACTCTGAGTTATGCTGTCACCACGACATTCGGGTACGAAGTTAATAAATTTTAGTGTAATGAAGAACAAAATTTTTACATTAATATAAACTGTGGTGTTCAAAGAAAGTGCATCACCTAGGAATTTTACATTTCTAGCCCTTTTTCGGTATGGTATGTTACATTAATAACTACCGTCACAAATAGAAATATAAACAAAAGATATTTATTAATATTTAAGGCAAAGCTAAGTAATACGGTATTTGACAGGTGCTCTCAAAATATTCCAAAATGAGCATTTGCAACCTTTATAAAACAGTTTTGGTAAACACGACAATTATGGCGGAAATGTTATCAGAAGCCTTCAATTTGCTTCAGTTTATCATTTTAAATGGAAAACAAAATGAAAAGTTTACCAGGTGCAAACTAATATAGTTGAACCGCCTCTGGCCCTAATGACAGCGGCACACCGTCGAAGCATTGACAAGATCAATTTCTGAAGATAATCAACTGATAGTTCGTGGTTCCAAACACGAATTATGGCTTCCTCAAGTTCACGAAGGGTCTTTGGTTTCTTTCTGGCAACTGCAGATTCCACACGATGCCAACGGTTCTCTATAGGATTCAGGTCCGAGCTGTTTCCTGGCCAGCTAAAAGTTGTAATGAACCGTTCCTCCAACCATTTTTTCACCTGCAACAAATGTAAACGCATTATTGTCGAACCTCTAACGCAGAAATGAAGCTAAAGTAACGTAATATAAAATAACACACACACACACACACACACACACACACACACACACACACACACACACACACACACACACACACACACACACACACACACACAGCTGGCCATTTTACGGAGTCTGAATTCATCACACTACTATTATAGCTAGCATTGAATCAAGAATGTTTGCAGAAGTGAGAAGAATATAAACTTCGAGGGTACATGTAATATATGTGTATATTTTTTTTTTTATTATTATTTAATATTTACAACATATGTATATGTTACAAAAAGTGTGTATATTTATGAATGTTATAACAAGAGAATATGAAAAAACAAAATAGGAAACAACAAGAAATATTTATTATTCAACATCTAAATACTAATAGCCAGTTTACAAAAACCACATTACTGACAATAATTACAGTTTAATAATATGAAAATCACCGATTAAAATACACACAAAAAAAAACATACAAATTATTATCAAACATGAAGTATTATAATAATCTTATTCTTCCTTGATTTTTCTTTGCATATGTATCAATCACTTCATTTATTAATTTTTTCGATAACTCATTCGGGTTTTATCTTTATGCAACCTTGCAATATTACAGTACAGATACATATATAATTAAAAAAGGTTATAAAATATATTGTTTATAAGCTGCGACCAAACAGTCTTGTTTGCGGCACACGAAGGAAGAATTAGCCACAACTAGACTCTTGCTGTGGAAAAAACAAATAAAGGGAATGCGAAAACCATAAAGCTAAACTGCCGACGATTGAAATAGTTGCTGCAGTAGACTCCTCTCTCTGCCTAGACATCTTTTAGCCCCCTCCCCTGAAAGCCGTGGGACACTCTCTAATTACAATAGCATCCGTCACTGAGCATTAGCATTAGCATTAGTAGAGGCATTTGATGCAAGAAAGCAAGCTTATGCAGCATCAGCCAAAAAAAAAAAAAAAAAACCACTTCCACTTCACCCCTCTGTTCGTTCCAAATACCTGTCCAGCTGAGCCTTAAACTTATTTAGGCTATCAACCTCCACCACAAGGGATGGAAGTCTGTTCCACCAACCAACCACCCGCTGGCTAAAGGCAAATTTCCTCACGTCTATCCTACATCTGTCTTTCCTCAATTTGAATGTATGCCCTCTCAGGTGATTTTTCTGAGCTAGAGGAAGAATCCCATCAGCATTGAGCATGCTTAAACCATTCAAGGTTTTATACACCTCTATCAGATCACCTCGCTGGTGCCTAGTCTCCAAAAAATAATTTGCAAAACTTAAGCCTTTCTTCGTAAGAGCACCCCTTTGTTCCATTCACTAATCTTGTTGCCCTTCTCTGTACTCGTTCCAGCAGCTCTACATCCTTCTTGAAATGAGGCCTCCAGACCTGTATACAGTACTCTAGGTGTGGCCTGACCATTCCCTTATACAATGGAATAATCACCTCCTTATCCCTGCTGGAAAAATTCCTGTATATCATTGACAATACTCCATGAGCTACTCTTGCAGCCCGTCTGCACTGCTCAGAGAACTTCATATCTGCCTGCACAACCACCCCCAAGTCCCTTTCATTCTCTACCACTGTCAGTGTGGTACCACAGAGTTGATACGTTGCTCTGGGGTTGCTGTTTCCCATGTGTAGTACTTTACATTCGTCAATGTTAAACTTCATTTGCCACCTCTCAGCCCATCTGCTCAACCTTTCCAGATCCTGTTGCAGCAGCATAGTGTCAGTAGTGTCCTTGACAACCCTGCCAACCTTTGTATCATCTGCAAACTTGGACATTAAGCTTGATGTACCATCATCAATATCATTTATAAATACAGAAAACAATAATGGACCCAACACTGAGCCCTGAGGGACTCCACTAATAACATTAGTCCACGATGAGCAGTGTCCATTGATTACCACTCTCTGTCTTCTCCCCCTCAACCACCCCTTTATCCATAGCAGCAATTTTCCTCCAATGTCACACTGCTCCAATTTGTGTAGCAGTCTTCCATGTGCAACAGTATCAAAAGCCTTTCTAAGATCCAAGTATATAATATCAAAGTTATTCCCTGCATCCAGTTCTTTTGTGACTGCATCATAATATCCAATCAAGTTGGTCAGGCAACACTTCCCCTTAACAAAACCATGCTGTGTCTGAGCTATAACCGAAGTCTTGTCTAAATGATCCTGCAGTGCTTGTTTAACCAGTACCTCCATTAATTTTCCTGGAACAGAAGTTAAGCTCGCAGGTCTATAATTACTTGTGTCAGCCTTTGATCCTCCTTTGTGAATTGGGGTCACATTTGCACATTTCCAGTCTATGGGTACCTCCCCTGAGTCCAAGGAAGCTCTCATAATTATGGCTAAGGGTTTGCTTACTTCCTTTGCTGCCTCCTTTAATATAACTGGATAGATCCCATCCACCCTGGGTGCCTTTCTTGTGTTTATCTTCAACAGTTTCTCCTCCACTTTACTCCCAGTTATTTCAAGATTCTGTAGCTTACTGCTAGAGTTGAATACACCTCTGGCATTCCCCTTGCTGAATAACTCCTCATGTGTGAATGTCAATGCAAAATATTCATTTAGTTTGTTAGCTACCTGAGCAGGATCATCAACAGTTGACCCATCAATATCAAGTGGACCAATCTGATTCATCCCCTTCCTTCTAGAGTTAACATAAGTAAAGAACTCTTTGCTATTTTTCTTTGCATCCCTTGCCAAGGATTTCTCGTAATCTGCCTTTGCCTGCCTAACCTCCTTTGTAACTTGGTTGCATATCAACTTGTATCTATCATAGGCTTCTGTGTCATGTGTTAATTTGTAAGTATCCCATGCATTTTTCTTCTCTGCCATATGCCTCATTAGTTCATCTGACATCCATTTTGGCCTAAACCTTGAACAATATTTCTTAGTTGGTATGTAAGCTTCCAAGATAAGTTCTTTGAATGCTTCCCATTTTGAATTTGCTGTTGGTAACATCATCAGTTGGTCCCACTGTATAGAATTTAAATACTGTCTCAGTCCATCGTAGTCGCCTTTACGGAAGCAATAACCCTTCCCTTTACCCCTAATGGTAGTTACCTCTTTGAGTAAATCCCACTTCAGCACAATGTGATCACTTCCACCTAGTGGTTCGTTTATCTGCAGATTCTTAATGCATGAAGAATCACTGCTGATAATCAAATCAAGAGTATTACTCCCTCTAGTTGCCTCCCGAACATGCTGATGTAGAAAACAATCATCCAATAAATCCACAAAAGCCCTGCTAGTGTGTGAGTAACCAGCCCCCAAATTCCGGTCAATATCTGGGAAATTAAAATCTCCCATTATAAGACTCTCTGATTTACTGGCCCACTCTATTTCCCTGTACAGTTTCTTATTATACTCATCAGAGTCATTAGGCCTATAGCACACTCCTACTCTCAATTTTGATCTCCCAATGCTTATGTCACACCAAACTGACTCAACACTGCACTGTCCGGCGATGTCGACTGGCTTCACTTCCTTGGTTTTTATGTGTTTCTTAACTAATAGCATAACCCCCCCCCCCTTCATATCCTGTCTATCCTTTCTGTAGACGTTGTACTCCCCAAATTGCAGTTCTGCATCCCTTATATCTGTGTGACACCACGTCTCTGATATCCCAACAATATCTGCCTTTGATGTTTTGAGCAATACCTCAAATTCATCAAATTTATTTACTAAACTCCTAGCATTGGTGTACACGCAAGTATACCTGCACCTGTTTCTATTCTTAGCTACCCTAATACAACCCATGTGTTTACTTGTGCCGCAATGGCTCCCAGCAGTCTCTGAAATACCATGCATCTTGTTTTTCAGGCTTCTGCTCATTCTAATAGAAGCAGTGCAAGAATCTCTTTCACCTCTGCCAGTGGCTACTGTCAATCTATTGGTCTTTGTCTCCCCCCAAGCTAGCAGTTTTCCGACCCACCTAACACTGCCTCGATAGCATCAGCAAATATTCTTGCACCCTTTCTATTTAAGGACCTTTCTATTTAAGGCACCCTTTCTGAGGAACCAATCTAGGTGAACCTATTCACAGCCTACGATCAGATCAATGTCTTGTTTGCTATATACAAACAAAGAATTAGTCACAAGTAGACCGTTTGTGTGAAATGCCAGAAAGATATGGTTTGTGTGAAAATAAAGGGAACCTGAAAACCATAAAACGAAAATGCCGACACTTGAAATAGTGGTAACTAAATTTTAGTTACAATTTTTGCAGCTTGAAATATTGTCCATATAATTATTTTGAAATATTCTTGTCTTTTGAATTTTAGTGATTTATTTTCTCTGTGCACCACCTAACGAGTATCGCACTTAATTGATGTGAATTTTTGTTGTATTTATTTTAAATAAATTTATTGAATTCATGGTTTATAATTACATTGTTTAAACTGATAACCCTTTAAAGAGCGGAGTAAGAAGAAAATTTCGATTGATTTTAAACATAAAATGTGTCGAAAATTTTAACATGTAAGGATTTTGAACGAATATTAAAATTAAAATTACTATTTTTCGTCGAGGGGTGGGGATTTTATTCCACCGTGAGTGAAACTACATATTCATTAATTTAAAAAAATTAATATTTTTTAAAATTAAGTTCACTCTCGATAATTTTAACAATTTTATGGACTTAATGACTTAAAATTATTTTGGTAAGAAGTAATCGGCTCCATTAATCAATCAGTTTTTTTGCACATGCATTGATCAACAAATAAACTGTGACTATATTACGTAAAAACAGCATTCAAGTCCTAAAAGATAAGAAACGAAATTCTTTTAAAAATATCTTTGCTGAAATAACGCATATTTTCATAACTCTCCACACACCCCCGCGAACGTATCACTACACTGTTGTAGTTCTTTCCAGAAACGTCTAGAATTTTCTAATTATTAACACTCACGGCAGGCGAGCGGTACAAAGAACACGTCACTGCTCTCTTGCTTGCCAGCGATTGGTTGCTATAACAACGCTACGTCACACGTTCACGCTCATTCAGGAACCTTCGAGAACACCTCACGTCAAGTATATATATATGTGCGGCTGTTAGATGGCGGTATACTCGTGCAACGCAGAAGCTCGAAACGTGACTGGAAGCTCTGGTAGCTTTTACTCTTTACAGTCCGTGCTCCTGTTTATAAAGTGATTAAAGTTATATTATACGATTCATTTATTCTGTGAATAGTGACAACAATGTCCGCATCAACGGCACCTGCTATCGGTATCGACCTGGGAACCACCTATTCTTGTGTGGGAGTCTTCCAACACGGAAAGGTGGAGATCATCGCAAACGATCAAGGTAACAGGACCACTCCGAGCTACGTCGCCTTCACGGACACAGAACGCCTCATCGGCGATCCCGCCAAAGCGCAGGTCGCCCTCAACCCGGAGAATACCGTATTTGACGCAAAGCGGCTCATAGGAAGGAAATACGACGACCCTAAAATACAACAGGACTTGAGGCACTGGCCATTTAAGGTGGACAACGAAGAGGGCAAACCCAGAATCAAAGCCACCTACAAAGGAGAAGATAAACTCTTTAATCCCGAAGAGATCAGCGCCATGGTTCTGACGAAGATGAAAGAAACAGCGGAAGCCTACCTGGGTTCAAAGGTTAGAGACGCCGTCATTACGGTGCCCGCCTACTTCAACGACTCGCAGAGACAGGCAACTAAAGATGCTGGGGCGATTGCTGGACTGAATGTCTTAAGGATCATTAACGAACCGACCGCAGCTGCTCTTGCCTATGGACTAGACAAAAACCTGCACGGAGAGAAAAATGTTCTGATCTTTGATCTTGGAGGAGGCACGTTTGACGTGTCCATACTGACAATAGACGAGGGTTCCATGTTTGAAGTTCGTTCAACTGCCGGTGATACCCATCTCGGTGGGGAAGACTTCGACAGCAGAATGGTGACCCATTTCGTGGAGGAATTCAAGAGGAAGCACAAAAAGGACCTCCGCAACAGCCCACGTGCTCTGCGCCGACTGAGAACTGCCTGCGAACGTGCTAAAAGGACACTTTCAAGTAGCACGGAAGCAGGAATCGAAATTGACGCTCTCTACGAAGGTGTTGATTTCTATTCAAAGCTCACTAGAGCAAGGTTCGAGGAATTGTGTATGGACTTATTCCGAAGTACCTTGGAGCCAGTGGAGAGGGCGCTGCAGGATGCCAAGATGGACAAGAGCAAGATTCACGATGTCGTGCTGGTGGGCGGCTCTACTCGCATCCCGAAGATCCAAAAACTGCTGAAAGACTTTTTCAACGGAAAGGAACTGTGCATGTCCATCAATCCAGACGAAGCTGTGGCCTATGGAGCAGCCGTGCAGGCCGCCGTCTTAACCGGTGACGCTAGTGACGTCATTAAGGATGTGCTTCTGATAGATGTGGCTCCTCTGTCTTTGGGCATCGAGACTGCCGGAGGAGTAATGACCAAGATCGTGGAACGAAACTCTCGGATCCCGTGCAAGACGTCCAACACGTTCACCACTTACTCCGACAACCAACCAGGCGTGAGCATCCAGGTGTTCGAAGGAGAGCGTGCTTTAACTAAGGACAACCATCTACTGGGCAGGTTCGAACTGGCTGGTATTCCTCCTGCGCCGCGAGGGGTTCCTCAGATCGAGGTCACCTTCGACATCGACGCCAACGGAATCTTACACGTGTCAGCGAAGGACCGTAGCACGGGAAAGTCGGAGAGCATCCGCATCACGAACGACAAAGGTCGGCTGTCAAAAGAAGAGATCGACCGTATGCTGTCCGATGCCGAAAAGTATCAGCGAGAAGACGAAGTGCAGCGCGAGCGCATCGCTACTCGAAACAGCCTGGAGAGTTACGTGTATGGTGTTAAGCAGGCAGTGTACGATGCGGGTGACAGACTGTCGGCCGAGGACAAGGAGAAAGTAACGAAGAAGTGTGACGAAGTGGTGAGTTGGATGGACAACAACAGTCTGGCGGAGAAGGAGGAGTTCGAATACAAACTGAAGGAGGTCCAGTCGGAGTGCTCTCCGGTGATGAGCAAACTTCATCAGGGATCTTCCGGTACTAGGGGACGGAAGAGTGGACCTACCGTAGAGGAAGTGGACTGACATTGTGTGCGTGCATCGTTTCCAGAACTATCATCTAGTCTTATTTATTATTCAGAGTATATACACGGAGATTTTGTACTTTTTTTAAATACAACTGTATGTAAATATTTTGTATTCAATTTGTGTTTTAAAAAATAAAACTGTTTAAATGAATTTTCAGCTTGTGTAACTTGCTTTCAATTTGGGCTCAGACATTTCATGTTTCCGTTTCTTTTAACTGGTATAAAGGAGCGATTATTGCATAGTGTATGTAACATAATGATTCCTTAATATAAATTTTAAACACCACTCTGATAAACAATGAAATTAAAAATTCCTCACCGGAATACGAATAAAATACTATTAAAATGCGATAAAAATGCGATAAAACAATGAAATTAAAGAATTCCACCCTTAATTTGAGGGAGGAATTCTTTAATTTCATTGTTTTGTCGAAAAAGACAGCTGGTGTTGTTCTACGATGAGTATATTTTGAAATGGATTCTGAGTAATTATTTTTTTTTTACAGAAAAGTCCTCTGTAGATGGGAATGAGGACGGAATGATTAAACTCACTGAAATAGCATTTCATCTAAAACAGTACAGCTTAGGAGGGTGAACGTCTATAAAAATTCTGTCCGTCTTTTTTATTATATTTTGTTCGTGTTGTTTTTCCTCTCTGTTACATACAATAGTCGCAGAGATAAGTAACATAAAATGAGCTTAATATACATGGTATTATTTGCTGGTAGAGTTTATTTATATATAACACAATCATGCCATTAATTAATGGCATGACTAAGGCGCATTTAGGGCTAGAGCTTGAGGCTCTAGCCCTAAATGCGCCTTAGTCATGCCATTAATTTAATCCTAAATATTTACACATAGGAATACATAATTTCTTTCGTATTTTAAACATTACAGTGTGGGATTATCACAGACATGTTGGAACGGCAACCACTGAGAAATTTAAGCACAGAAATAGCTTACACTCAGTTTAGTGAGCCCTAAATGGTTATGATGGGTAGCGGATGAGACAGTTCACATAATTATAGATGTTTAATCCCAAAAGAATAAACCATGAAACTTATCATTATGCCACAAATATACCAGAAGATAACTTATTATGACATCAGTTAAATGCAAGTTTACATACGCCTTCCTACAAAATGTATAAACCCTCCAAATGTAGTGAACGTGCAAACGAGACGTTTACAAAGCAGAACAGGATTTGTAAGTGTGTAGGCAACAGCAGAGATATCACAAACAAGCTTAATTATTAGTGGCAATGTGTATTACAGAATTAATGGTCAGATGACATATCAGCAATTCATTCCTGCAGTAACACGTTTGAGCATCACGAAGTCAACGTTTGATAAAGAAAAGTGGGACAGGAGGGCTGATTCAGTTATGTGGAAACGGTCCGATATTCCAAAAAACTGAAGTATAGGAATCACCGATCCCTGAAGAAAGTGGATCGAGCTAAGTTCTTAGAAAACGTTACGTTATAGGTTCCTTGATGTCCACAGAAGCTTCCATAAGAGGTTTCATGCAGTAACGACTACCGTAACAGTCTTCAGATTAGATGGGTTGGAGAATGCCTGGGGAATGTTATCTGCCTCAGTGTATACGGGGTGTTTCAGGTAAACGTTTCAGAACTTCTAAGAGAGGTAGGGTACATCCTGACAACTCGAAATCATATAGCAATGTGGGGTCGGAAATGCTTTCCTGAAGCGGTGTTGTACACAGAAGCACCATAAAGAAAAGAGACCGTAAGTGAGAAATCGTTTTAATATAATACATGAAAAGAAGCAAAAGGTACATGGATTATCAAGTAGATAGGTCTAACCGGACCTATCTACTTGATCTTTCTGCAGCAAGTATTGCCACAACTTTTGAGAGATGAACAGATTTCTGCATCGACGCAACAGACAATGTGGTTCCAACACGATGGAGCCCCTGCCCATTATAGCGGAGATGTTCGTAACTACCTGGATGTCACATTGGGTCAACAGTGGATCGGACGTGGTGGTCCCGTGCGTTGGCCTGCTCGCTTACCCGACCTATCATGTCTTGATTTTTATTTCTGGGGTCATATGAAATCGCTAGTTTATGACACCCCTGTTGACAATGCTGAGGAGCTGGTTGCAAGAATCGCAGTAGCTGCCGAAGAAATTCGAAATTCGCCTGGAGTATTCCAGAATGTTCGGATGTCCATGCTTCGGAGATGTGAGGCGTGCATTGTAGCCCGTGGAAGAAACTTCGAACACTTACTTTAAGCACCATAAAGAAAAGAGACCGTAAGTGAGAAATCGTTTTAATATAATACATGAAAAGAAGCAAAAGGTACATGGATTATCAAGTAGATAGGTCTAACCGGACCTATCTACTTGATCTTTTTGCAGCAAGTATTGCCACAACTTTTGAGAGATGAACAGATTTCTGCATCGACGCAACAGACAATGTGGTTCCAACACGATGGAGCCCCTGCCCATTATAGCGGAGATGTTCGTAACTACCTGGATGTCACATTTGGTCAACAGTGGATCGGACGTGGTGGTCCCGTGCGTTGGCCTGCTCGCTTACCCGACCTATCATGTCTTGATTTTTATTTCTGGGGTCATATGAAATCGCTAGTTTATGACACCCCTGTTGACAATGCTGAGGAGCTGGTTGCAAGAATCGCAGTAGCTGCCGAAGAAATTCGAAATTCGCCTGGAGTATTCCAGAATGTTCGGATGTCCATGCGTCGGAGATGTGAGGCGTGCATTGTAGCCCGTGGAAGAAACTTCGAACACTTACTTTAATCCATGTACCTTTTGCTTCTTTTCATGTATTATTAAAACGATTTCTCACTTACGGTCTCTTTTCTTTATGGTGCTTCTGTGTACAACACCGCTTCAGGAAAGCATTTCCGACCCCACATTGCTATATGATTTCGAGTTGTCAGGATGTACCCTACCCCTCTTAGAAGTTCTGAAACGTTTAACTGAAACACCCTGTATAGCTTTCGCGAAGGCATGCTTCGATAATGGAGGCGGGGAGGTTTGGTTTGCACCTTCTTCTCATAGTTCATACTTGAAGCGTTAGCTGTACTACTAAAACCTATCAATGCCGAGCGATAAAATTAAAAAATTCCGTGGTTGGTGCTCACACTCTTGTCAGTTCTATGGAAATGGCTCCCTTAATATTCCAGCAGGATAATGAGCCATTCTACAAAAGAAGCAGTATGTAAAACTGGTTTCAGTTAAATGAAGTCCAACAGTTGACTTGGCCTCTCCAGAACAGATCTGAATCAGATCGAACAATTTTAGTAGTGACTCTCTACACCAGGAAGGATCGCGGGTACTTGGTTATCATCCTTCCGCCATTGTAAGGTACGAGTAAGTCTGACTGACCTAACCAGTTTATATTTATGTTTAATTATTATAATTTATCATTATGTTTAATGGCGACGATGGCTGCACCCTAGAGTCATAACTTCTGGAGAGAGGATAAGAGAAAAGTACCGAATTTCGACAGTGTTATATATATATATATATATATATACATTTTTTTTTTTTTTTTTTTTTAGTTATTTACATAAATATAAAAATACATAAACAGAAACACTCTATTTACAATCATTCGAACCTGTGTAAGAAACTCCAGCAGAAAATGGAGCTTCTCTTACAAAATTGGAAAACGCAACAAAACTCCCAAAGACTCAAAAGTAAAAGAAATGCATGTATGTACACTCAATGAAATTTATGTATGTGTGTATGTAAGTGGCCTGTTTGTAGCGGCTCCAGACCTGAGTCCATCTCCGCAAATTATATCTTTATCTACTACCGAATCTGTGTAAACAAGGCCTGAAATGTGAGCAGCCAACACCTGAGCAGCAAGCTGCCTGATGCCCGTCCCAAGCTCGTGGACCCCGGCATAATCTACTATCTGCACCTCAGTAGTGCGCTAAAATCCTGCATTCACTTGAGGTAGTGGAATACCAATGGATGCCAGCAATCCCGTACTCATGATGCCCAATCCTGAGTACCAGCAGAAAGAAAAAATTCAAGTCCAGGATGACTGGTAGGGACACAGGGAACAGCTCAGCAAGAGCTTGTTGAATTATCCAGTGTGGTGAAATATCTGCATTCTTCTGCTGAAGACATCGTTGGTGAAGATTTGAAGGGCTTGAAAGTTAGTCTCATTTTCAGTTAAGGCTTTAAGATTGACTTCTGAGATGTTCTGAACCTTATTTTTAAGTGTTGTCCGTTGTTCTTCGTAGTTGGGGGGCAGGACAATAGGATGTGGCCCCAGGATTCCTCTTCCCCACAGGAGCAATGAGGATTTGTTGCCAGTCCGAATTGAAACAGTTTCGCTTTAAGAGCGCCATGTCCTATTAGGATGTAGGACGTGCTTATGGGTGGGTAGAACCAATTACAACGCGGCTTATTCACGGCAAAGGTGACATCCGGGATAAAAAGCTGGTAACCTCTCCAGTGGGACTTTCATCCCATCTGACCTGTCAAAGGGAGAGAAGTTTATTCCATAGGGTTATTTTTTCCTGTTTGATATTTGTAGCAGGATTGCAGTCTATTCCAAGGAGTGAGGTTGGTAGGTCTTTTTTGTGCTTGTAGATGCAGTCTCTATAAGTTATTAGTATTAGTATTCGTAATGGCCACATGGTGCAAGAAACCCTATGGCTTATGCTGCACCAGCCAAAAAAAAAAAAAAAAAAAAAAAAATCCGAATAAAACAATGATAAAAAAAATAATAAATAAAATAAATAAATAATAATTAGTAAAAGAAAAGGAAATTAAACCTATCATCCTATGCGCTTCCCTGACCCGAAGGTACTATCCAGATGACCTTTGAATTTGCCCAAAATGTCAGCCTCTACCACCCATGTAGGCAACTTATTCCAGTAATTTATAACTCGTTGGCTAAAATAAAACTTCCTGCAGTCCAATCTAAACATTTCCCCCCGTAACTTGAATTTATGTCCTCTAGTTCTAGCATCATTTATAATCTTGAAAATTTTGTCCTCATTCATTTTACTGATGCCTCTCAGAGCCTTAAACACCTCAATCAAATCTCCTCTAAGGTGTCTAGTTTCCAAACTCTGCAACCCACATATTCGAAGTCTTTCTTCATAAGGACGCCCTTTTGCCGATCTCACCAGGCGAGTTACCCTTCTTTGCACCCTTTCAAGAAGCTCGATGTCTTTCTTCAGGTGCGGTCTCCATACTTGAACACAGTATTCCAAGTGTGGTCTAACATAAGCCTTATATAATGGGATTATCACGTCCCTATCTCTACTTGCAAAAGTTCGATAGGACACCATTGGCCTTCCTTGCAACCTGTATACAATGCTCCGAGAATTTCATGTCTGACCGTATCGTAACACCCAAGTCCCTTTCCTCCAATACTGGGTTTAGTTGAACTCCACCAAGTGAATAAGTTATTTTGGGATTACTATTTCCCAGGTGTAATACCTTACACTTATATATAGGTCCAGGGGAAGGGCCCCTGATAGAACCTGCAGTCCATTATTTGAGGTTGTTCTTGTGTCGCAAGCAGCATGGTTCTTTGCATGAAAAGGAGTTTGGCCCGGATTTTACTGTTAGTGACCCTATAGAACCAGATCCCAGCAGCATAGGAGACAATTGCAAGAACACACCAATCGAATACACCAATGACTTTAAATGGCCCCACAAGAAGAAATTTAGTGGGTTTAAATCAGTGAGCGTGGAGACCAGGCAGTTGGTCCTGGCCTCCACGACTACTTCAGTAGATCTTGGCCGTCCTCTGTCGGCAGCACGAGGTGTAAAGGTCCCATGTTCACAAAGGCGGCGATGGATACCTTCAAACGTTTTCCTCTCTGGACATCTTCATTCTGGGAACCTATCGTGGTACAAACGACGAGCCTCCAAAGCATTGCCGTCCGCCAAACTGCACATAAATTGCATATCCGCTTGCTCCTGATTTGAGTACATGGTCGGAATGGAAAACCACCAGATTCTGTCAGTACCTTGTGATGAAGGAAATCACCTGCGGGAGATAAGACATTCCGGTTAATAACTCGGGAATAAAGCATTTCCGGAACTATTGATATAAAATATTTTTACTGAACTTCGGCATAACTTCAGGAACTCATTCCTGAAGTTATGCCGTGTATTTTTGAGACACCCTGTATAAACCATGTTCTTTTTAATGTTTTTGAACGTGCTGGGATGCATCGCGTGACCTGGTTAAAAAACAATCTTTTAAATTTTATGCAACTTGCTTTTAAAAGGACGTTATCTAAAATTTGAAAGTGTGTGTGTGTGTGTGTGTGTGTGTGTGTGTGTGTGTGTGTGTGTGTGTGTGTGTGTGTGTGTGTTTTGAAAGAAACTAGAATCTTGAGATGGCATCACATTCTATTTTGTTAAAAAAAATGGTTTATATAACTGCATAAAGTGCAGTTTCATTAGTAGTAGGTATCAGACCCAAAATAAATTTCCCCTTTATTCTGCACCACGAAACAAAACACGGGCCAGAGGAGTTTGCAAGATTGAACCTACACGAATATTACCATATTTAGCGTGGGCTGGAATAACTGCCAACTGAAACACGTATACTATTGTATCCCTGCGTCGATCATTTAGCTACTTCAGGCTTGGTTTGGAGCAACCACTGAGAAATACACAGCAAGGAGTTTGATTTTCAACAAGCCATGCAAAAAAAAATAATAAATAATAATAATAATAATCGCTTAAATTTTGATTGATTTCAGCAAAACACGCAGTTTCTGTAAGCGCAAACTTGGGGTCGATAAGTTACATATACTCTATACTTATACCTCGAAGAGTTTCGTATTACTAATATTATGAAAACTCTTTTTGACTTGAGAAAATACGAAAGGAGGCCTAGGCGTTTTTTAACCACACAGACCGCTCGTGTTGTTCGACGATGAGTATATTTTGAAATGGATTCTGAGTAATTAATTTTCTTTTTACAGAAAAGTCCTCTGTAGATGGGAATGATGACGGACACGATTGACCTCACTGATGTAGCACTTAATCTAAAACTACAAAAAAAAAAAAAAAAAAAAACAACTTTAAACAACGAAGCTTACTGGTAATTCCACTAACCATAAAAAATCATCTCAAGTTGTACACAGACGGGTACAGACTGTGTTTGGGTGTGCGCGCGCGTGCGTAAACAACTTAGGCTCTAAGGGGTCTGTATATAATATAAGTAATATCGTGCATTAATTAATCTTTGACTGATTTGCCTGTTTGCTGGATGGAAAACTCGAGTTTCCAGGAGATTAAAATCAGACAATCCTCTCCCGAGACCGACTAACACAGCCACGTTGTGAAAAACATGCCAAGTTACTTCTTTCAAAACCAGTGATGTTTTTGAAATATGTTGTGGTGGGAGAGTTAAAACAGAAACTTTGACTCTAAGGCGTCTGTATATTTTATCAGTAATACCGTGTATTATTCTTTGGTCGATTTGCCTTTTTCTTGGGTGGATTTTCATTTGCATCTGAATTTATATTTAAATATACAAAATTTTGTAGCTTCAGAGATGGTCAAATCCTAAAGCGCCTTAGCGCCCCACAAATGATCTGAACCTGCTACTGGTCAAGACAGGACTCGAACCCGCGCCTTTGTGGAAAGAATGTGATTGTAATCACTCTGTTAACAGTGAGGCGGGGGTAAGGAGCGGCGATGTGACTTCACATAGGACGATCTAACTGTCGGTCGACTCTAAACTAAAAAAAAAAAAAAAAAGAAGAAGAAGAAGAAAAAGAAAAATAAGAGGACCGCTAGTCAATCAATACGGTTAGATACAGTCTACGTAAAAAAAAAAAAAATAATAATAAAAAAATACATGCATAGTGAATCAGCAAATCACCAACCAGAAGTAAAAACATAATAAACTGTTTATAAAAATAAATTTCATAAAAGGGCTATATAAATAGAAGTAACCAAAGTTGATGCAATAAAATTAAAGTTGAAATACAGAAGACATTAGCAGAGAAGTAAAACTACACGTTAAAAGGCTAGATTTACTGGAAAGAGTCACTCAAGTTGCTACAGGCCATGATTGACAATATTATCCATCATGGCCCCAAAGTCGCGAGGGAATGGGGGGTAGGAACAGACCAGTGCAATTACTGTAAGACTTTGAAAAGTCTTTTTAGCCTTTAACTGCATTTCATCTACTGTAATTGTTACTATTTTCATTAATTGCGTGTAAATCTGTACATAAATATATCGCATCAGTTTATTGTATCGATTTTAAGGATGTCATTTTGTGTTAATTATATTTCATGTATTTTGTGCATCAGAACCTTCCAGACCGCAAATATCAGGCAGTGAGCACAGTGTAAACATTCAGTGGCAACCTACCGCCTTTATCAATCAAAATTTTTCTTATGGCAGACTACTAAATTAAACAGGTACAGTACCTGCACAAGCTTATGTGATTCTCGGCCGCGCTTCGTAACTGCTAGGAATGTATTATGTAACAATGCACTCGTGTATACTGTGCTATGTCTCCACCTTCACTTTTCTTTCAATCCATTTCTTATCACATCGCAATATGACAGAGAGTTGGGCAAATTCTCATTCATATTCATGGTACGTTCTGCATTGCGGATGCGGACACCACAAGCTAGAGTCTTGCATCGGGTCGATTTGCGGTTTCAGTTGTTGAATGCAAGTAATTTACCACAATAATTTCAAAAATTTAATATATTACAGTACCTATATATTATGCTATGAATATATTTTCAGTACATTTTTTTCTATTCATTTGTTTTTTTAAGTTTTTGTGTGTTATATACAATAGAAAAGCAATACTGTTGATCCAGTGATTTATTGCATTAATATTGATATATATAAAAAAAATTATGATAAATTTTCTTAATATATATTTTATTATTATTATTTGTTTGTTTGTTTGTTTGTTTGCGGGTTTAGGGTGCAAACAGTGCGGTTCCAGTTACTACGGATGCGGGTTTAACACAATGGAGCTGCACAGGACTCTACCGCAATACTCTACATAATACAGGACTCTACTGCATTATCATCAATCAATGGTATGTTTATTCAGCTCAATGGCTAATAACCATTCTGCCAAAACTGGGTTGCAACTGCAGGTCCAACTGGGCTGCAACTGTGAATTAAAGCACGTCGGATTTTGCAACGAAATGCACAAATAATTATTATTTCCTGGCCCGTGGAGTTACAGACTAAATTGTTTTTTATTTTTTTTTTCATCCTCCTCTTCTATATGTTTTCATTTTTATATTCTATTACAGGCTCGAAGACCGCGTCTTGGGTATAATCACCTCGAGCCATCCCTACTATAAACCAGGGCGAGTTGCTCTACTGCATCCGCTATTCCACTTTATAAAAAATATTATTGGTACAATATGCAAATTTTAAACTTTTTAAAACATTTTTAAAATGGATTTTAAATAAAAGTAACTACCTCAGTAAAATAAAGATTTATTTCCTTGAGGTAGTCTTCTTTTCGGCTAAAATCTTTTAGTAATTTCCGCGATTATAAAAAATTCCCATAGTTTGCTGTGATTTTTAAGCTGTTCAGAGAAACATGAATGGCATTCATTCCTGTTTCTCAGCAACCATGCAACCAATCCCGGAACCAGGTACATAAAAACAGAAAAAAAGAAACATTATTCCTTATGTATAGGAAATAATGTTTCTGTTTCCCTATGTATAGAAAATAATGTTTCTGTTTCCCTATGTATGGAGACTTGTGAATCACCCTGTATTTCTCTACCAACGCTTAAAAAGAGACGTTGCAGTTGTGATATCTACTGTCGGATATTGCATTAAATATCGTACCAAACAGCAACAGAATTAGAAATTTGAAGTCCATCATGAATATTTGCTAGGCACTGTGCTCCATGCCTAATGCCAATCCCCCCCCCGCCCCGCCGGAATCGACTTAAACACCTTAAACAAAAGAAGGCATTTAATTCGATTCATGCCTAATAACAATGCTCCCCTGAATCGACTTCAACCCAACACCTTCCTTTGTCTGGTAGCGTATAATTTTTACACCGTTAATAAGCCTTCTCCATCTGGTACCACTAAATATTGTGGTACTTATATTTACTTAGAATTACTGTGGCTCACGATGTCCCAGCGGTACTTTTGAGGCCTGAGACAAAAATCACTTTGGGCTCTGTGTTAAGTATTCTATATTTGAAAAAAATCGATACAAGAAAACCTTTTTAATATCATAATTAATAATACAAAATAATAGACGTACACATGCTATATCTGGTAATATAATCACAAAAGATTTTTACTATACATTCACATATTAAAAATTAATGGGCAATGATAAATAATTCAGTAACTTACCGCAATAATAATAATTAAAAAAAAAAAACCACTCAAATCACAAATAACAAGGTAAAATTATACAAAAAATCATCGTGCAAATTGTATCAAGAAATCAAGAATAAATAACATAAACAATAAGTAATATAATCACAGATCAGAATGAAAAGCTGGTATTCATCGCACGTAAAAATAAATAATAATCACAAACAATATAGTAACTATTGTATAACTAAATAAATAAAAATAAAATAAGTTTTCTGTTTATACTCCGGGATAACTACACCGTCAGAGGAGTTCACAAGATCGAGGGAATACAAGAAACAGCACCGTATTTAGCAGTCACGGGATTTTCTAGCCTTTGTCTTTGCGAATTACGTCAGTTATATCATCATAAGTTATCGAGTTCACTGATTCCTTTTCAATAAATAGCAACCATAAATTGGACATTTTATTTTGCATTAAATTATTCCTTAAATAATTCTTGATCCTTTTTAATACCGAAAATGACAGTTTGCCACTTGCGTTTGTTACGGGCATTGTCAAAAATATTTTAAGAATGGTTTCAACATTAGGGTAGGTAGATCTCAAAGTTTTCTTAATAATTCTTAATTCCGACCGGAATTAAGTGTGAGGGAGGGGATAAATATTTTTCACACACTCATATATGGAAAGAAAGGTTTATCTGATTCAAAAATCTATGTAGATATCGACAAATAATTTGTTTTATTTGACAGAGATATGTTAATTGAAACACATATTTCTTTGAATTTAAATAAATAATAATAAATAATATTAAAATACACGTTTTATTCCAGGTAATATGTATTACCCAGAGAGAGAGAGAGAGAGAGACTCCAGCAAGAGCGAGCTAGAACCTAATGCGCGTGTTTTTTGTACGACCCTGGGTATCCCCAATCACTTAACGTCTGGGGTAACCCCCTTTTCTCCGTGCCCTAAAGCCGGCCTTGGTCATCTACGTGCCCAAATCTCTCCAACTAACTTTGCTTATACTCAGTAGACAATTTCAAATTTTTGAATACTAAAGTGAATTTTATACTTTTCTAGCAGTGCTCATATACAGGAAGAAAATTAACGCTACGATTTTGGAATCACAATTCTAAATGGATTACTGTTACAACCGTCTCTCTGTCGGGAGACAATGCGGTTTACAATACCCACTTGGCGTTTTGTAAACTTCTCCCCTCACTCGGGGTATAAAAGTGTATGCGTTTTTTATAGGGTGAAAAGTGGTGGTATTGCTTCTTATGGCAGGGATGACACAGTGTTAAACTTCTCCCCGGGGGGGGTAGAATTTTGCATATTCATTGTAACTGCATACGTTATTCAATACACTGTATTAATGCTTAGGGCAGTTCCAAGACTTTCATGAGAGGATACAAGCAAGAAAATTGCGTCCCTCCCAACTACGAAAGGTAATGAAATCCGATTAATATTACTTGCGACCTCTGAGAGCTAGCATTTTATGCAATAGTTTCCAAACTTAGGGCACCAGCGCTCATTTTAACACGGCCCTGCTGACACCACAGTTAATATCGGACAGTGTATTTTTTATGCCAGACTACCCTACACTGGGTGGAAAAGGCCCGGGTTTGAATCCCGTCGATGACGCGAGCAACTTCAGTGGGCTTTTTTTACTCCGTGGCTGAGTTAGTCGGTCTCGGGCGTAGATAGCAAGGTTTTTACCCCCAGAAACTGTGGTTTTTTTCGTTCAGCAAACAAACAAATCGACCAGAGAACACACGCAATTTACAGACAAAATAAATATGGGTAGATGTAATCATTTACAGGGAATCCTAATATCATAATTTTTTATTTTTTTATTTATTTTTTATGCATTTAGTAGCGTATGTTATGCTCAGAGATACTGCCAGTTCAACTGCTTCTCACAAAATGCTACAAATCTGTACAGTTTACCATAGTAGAAGGGTTGCAAAATATTCAAGAATACAAGGTGTAAACTGTATGCTTAATAATGAATTAATACAAGAATGAGAAAATTCTTTGGCGATATCGGTATTTAACACTTGAATGAATGCTTACCTCTAACTTTAGCGAAATGGCATGCTCTTCTGAATATATTAATGAATTAACTAGAATTACAAATTAAAGAATATAAACAACAAAAATATATTAACAATTGTTTCAAAATAGTTACTAAAGCCGAACACAAATAACTATATAAATCGTAACTGAAAGCATACACCTGCACCAATTATTATTGAGCCGAAATACGCGTTTCCTCTCACGCCGCCACACGGTGAAAAAAAAAAAATAAATAAATAATAAATAAAAATAAAAATAAATAATAATAATAATAATAATAATAAATTATTTATACAGTATATATAAACGTAGGCATTTCGAAATAATGCTCTCTGCCTCTTTCTCTTTTGCACTTCTGGCTAAATGTTAGAAATGCGTCTTTGAATTTCATTAATTTTTATAGTATTTAATAGCCAAATTAAAATAAATAAATTTATTTATTCCGTGATATAGGCTAATAAAAACCCATAATATTATAGTACAATTCTAATTTAATATTATTTTAATTAATTAATTATAATATTAATCAAATTATTATCTTTAGTATTAATATTGGCCTTCAGTGAAAGGTAGCTAGGCTTCTGCCGCATCAGCCAATTTTTATTTTATTACTGTATTATTTTTTTAAACAGTAATCTCTGTGTTCCCATCCTCTTGATAGATACTGAAGAAAAAATGAAAAAAGTTAAAATATTACTTCAATGGCACCGAAGCTTGTCGTTCATATCCTAATCATGTACTGTATTTGTATATAGAAATTTATGCTGACGGCTGATTTGCATGTTGGGTGGGCAAAAAACCCAGAATAACTCTCGGGAAAACTGAGAGTTATTGTAAACTTTTGTAGGAATACCACGTGGGCGTCGGAGGTGATGCTTATGTCAGCAAGGTGAGTTCATACACATTCCCTCTGCCTATGCTCGGATGACTACAGCCTCGATTAAAGCGGATTTTAGGAATTCCTCCAGTTACTGTCGAGATTCGAACCCAGAGATCTCTATCTGAGCAGCAGACGATGATGTATCGGGCCATCTCAGCTGCCACGAGGACCCTTTCATAGATGCTTAAAAAAATAATAAATAAATAAAAACGAAATTAACCGGAGTTCGTTGCTGATATATACAGTGGGTGGCCACTTGTTAGGTAAACATACCCATTTTATGAAATGGAGCGATACTTTAGTAACAGCATCACGTGTTCGTACCATGCGATATAAAGCAGATGTATCTTAAGTACGGTTCCAGAACTTTAGTTCAACTCTGTCTATATAAAGCAGGTGGGCAGATACATAGGGTCTTTGTAGCATGTTGTATTGTGGCACTGTTTAGTTGTTTGGGGGTGGGGTCACTGAGAACAAACTCTACTTTAAACAGTCAGCACCCAGGGTGCAACGAATCATTTGAAAGGATGCTCTTTGCTTCCCATCCCTAGCCACGTAGAGGCAGGACAGGTCTGCAATCTCTGATGGGACTCTCACTGTCAGGAAGTAGACGGCACGGGGTGAGCCCTTGCAAATATTATTGAATGGAGAGGGGAAAATAGCCCAAGTGTGAAGGTCTGTAAGGACCTGTCCTTACAACTATTATTAATAGTGGTTTTGTTAAATATTGGAAAATTATTTGTATTTTAAACAGTCAACCTTCAGTAATATACCGGGTTTTAGAAAACAATGGATGAAAATTGTAGTTCAGACACTCCTAGCTTTAATTATATCCCTTGTTTGGCGTACTATCGTTAAGTAAGTTGATGATTGAAATAGCAACGGGGAGGAGAGCGGTTTCGAACTCGCGGAACAATGGGTTCACTGATCTGGAAAAATTCATAGTAAAAGTATACTGAGCAAAGGCAGCACCCCACCCTTAATCAAACAATAGACCGTTACGAAACCCATTTGGGGAAAGAGACAGCACACGATAGAGGAGAAAATTCGAGAATGGGAGTACACACTTAAAAATTTCATGGGGCGATTAAGAGCATATGAGGGCACAAAGAAGATCCGAAAACTACTAGGCTTCTGGAATTTCCGGTCATCCTTCTAGAACGTTCGAGAAAATTCTGGATGCCGGAAGTTCAGGCAACAAAGTTGGAGGTCCAGACAATAGGATGGGAATGAGCAAATGAAATAGGAGATGAAAGGGGCGAAATAGCTAATGATTGGTCAGAAATAAGGGGTGGGGGATAGAACAAAAAGGCGAAGAAAAAATAGAGACAAAGTCAGTCAGTTGAGCAAGTGCTGAAATCGTTGCGATGGAGTAATCAGTTGAGAAAATTCCGGTAAAGTTTAAGACAGCTCGGTCTGTCAGTCAGTCGTGAAAGTTTAAATATGTTTTAAGAAAGCCAGTCAGTTGAGCAAGTGTTGACAAGTTTAAGATGGAACATAAAATTTGATAAGTTTTAAAAGTCAGTGTATCAAGCAGTTGAGTAAGTGCTGAAAATATAATGGATGTAGGAATCAGTTAAGTAAGTCTTGATGGGTTTAAGAATGCGGCCCGTCTGTCGAGTAAGTCCTGAGGAAAGCAGCAACCCGAATAGTCAGGAAGACAGAGTTGAGATTTTTGTAGGCGTGAGTGAAAATGAGTTAGTCAAGGAGACAAAGTTGAGATTTTTGTAGGAGTTAGTTAAAGTGAGTTTTCTTGAGAGAGAGTGTTCCGGAGTGGAGATCATGAGGAGGGTCCCCGAGAGGGAAGCGTCACAGAGCTAAACCTAAAATAAGGGGGGAAATGTATAAGTTTCCAAAGAGTTAAGAAAATATGTAGTGGGCGAGTTGAGAAGTGAACCTGTTAAAGAAGCGGTAAGGAAGCTGGAAATCCCCGCATGAAGATATCGGTGAGCAGCGCACATTGAAGATTACAGCAGTCCAATTACTAGGCGATGAGTTCTAGGGAGATAAGAACATTTGCGATAAGCGTGGAGATGAAAAGCCTTGCAGAAAGGCCCAACTAGACAGTATACGTCAGTGCTAAAAAAAAAAAAAAAACCCTCAAAATACTCTATAGACAAACTAAAAAGGGACCTTAGAGAACGTACAGTTTTTTCAGAGGGGAGTTTGTTTCATATAAATATATGTGTAATAAGAAGTATAAGAGAGAAATAGAACATTGATCTAAACCTTAAGATAAAGTAACGAACTGTAGGAATAGACATATATGCATGTATGTACAAGATATATAAATATATATTGTCTTTAGTTAGCGGTTGTTCATTACCTATATTTTGGAAAGGGGTTAATTAATATGGTATTAGGAAGAAGGTTTATATATACTTTTTCTACTCATGTTACTTTATTGTGAGCAATCAACGGCTTGGATGCTGATTGGTGGCTAGTGAGACTAAAATCCTGGACCTGATGATATACTTCTATCCAAGAGACATGAAGAAGAATAATGTGCAATCCAAATAAAATACATATGTAATAAGGAGTATAAGAGAGAGATAGAATGTTGATCTAAGTCTTAAGATAAAATACAGAACAGAAGGAATATATATATATATGTAAGTACAAGATATATATTGTCATTAGTCTAGAAGTTGCTAATTACCTATATTTTGGAAAGGGGTTAATTGAGATGGTATTAAGAAGAATGTTTATATATAATCACAAGAAATTATACCTATATACATTATGTACTCATGTTACTCCTTTGTGAGAAATCAATGGCTTGGATATTGATGGGTGACAAGTGAGACAAAATCCTGGACCTGAAGATTGACATCTATCCAAGTGACATGAAGAAAATGATGTGATTGATTTATTAATTAGTCTAATGAAGAAAATGATGTGATTGATTTATTAATTAGTCTAATGAAGAAAATGATGTGATTGATTTATTAATTAGTCTAATCAATATTGCATACATTATATAATTATTTGCTTGATATAGATCAACTGAATTATGATCAATGCCATCAATTACCTATATTTGTAAATAATGTTAATAAACAAATTTGTATATAGTTCATATATGAGTTGTGTCAGTCCTTCTGAACACTGAGCCCATAGTCCGTGAGAGGAATACATTATTACGGAAACCCCCTAGGGCCTAAAATCTTCTGGAAGTTAACAAGTCAGGTGCTATGTGGGAGGGGGAAAAAAGGGGGGCATAGCAGAGTTTAGTGAAGAATTAATTAAATAAGACTATAAAGTAAAGGAGTAGGAAAAGATATAAATAAAGGAATTGAATAAAATAAATAAAGAATCAAGTAAAATAACAAACTTTCCCACCCCCACAGGTCAGAGAAAGGAGGAGGAGGAAAAGATTAAGGGAATTCTCAGAAGTAGAAACTAGACGAGTGAAAAAGAAGACATAGGTTAAAGAGTCGATTGTCATTTTAATCCACACTTGTCCTGTAGAGGAAAAGGTTCAGTGAGCATCACACAATTGGCTCGAGGCTGCAAAACGAGTCTCGTTGACCAGTTCTGTTTTTTGCCCTGCAGAGTGGGGAAGCGTAAAGGGTGTTGAAACTTCTTGGTATCCCACTCGTACAGATTGTAGGAGTAAGCATATTAAATCCCACAACGTGGAAGGATCCGGATGCTGTCAGCTGAAAGGTGCAACCCTGTCGAAGGGCTTATCAGTGTCAGCAGTTGAGCAAATCCTTACCCATAGAATGCGGGGTTTAACTGGTTCTTAATCTCATTACGTTATGTAGTTTGCCAATATAAGAAATATATTGGCCGTAACTTACATGCACGTAAGCATGATGGAATACTGGAAGCAAAGAAAGTTAATTCTATGGCAGAAGCACAGCGCTTGCCTTTGTAAGAATACGGCGTAGGAGGTGAAGCTTATTAATTTCATCCTAATCCTACGTTGCAAGGATCTGCAATAGCCTACCTCAGTGTAAGAAGACAACCGAAGTCAGCAAGCGAGTAAGTCCAGGTCAGCGGTGGCCAGCCTTGTGTTAAGGGTGAGTTGGTTGCGGTACTACATTATTGGTTTTCTAGCTCTTTGGGCAAAGACTAGTGGCAAAATTACATTACCACCAAATCTGCCACCGGGGAGGAGGAGGAGGAGGAGGGATGTTATAGCGCTATAGCTAGTTTGGTATGACTGTTAAAGGTTATGTAGAGGGAATTTCGGAAATGTAGCGGAGGGTTTCTGAATTTATAGTTTTGCGACTGACAAAGACTCTCTGTGTATTTGGAAACATATCAAGTTGCTCTGGTCACAGATCAGGATGTGTACTTGCCCTCTGGTGTTATTTTTTTATGACAAGGTAATGCTCCAATATAAAAATCATGTAGATAGCGCTAGAGCATATCCTTCCGAGGTATACAGTGATGCAGTATATGTGCTATTCAGTGAGAGAATGGACATAGCATTATACTAACCTGAAGTATGAGTATTAACAAAATATTAGTATTTAATAGCCCCATGCATGCCCTCATAATCGTAAGTGTATTATGACTGTAGAAGTGTGTGTTCATGGACTGATTTGCATGATGTACGGCCTGTTGTTTTTGTATTAGGGTTTTAGGCGCATCAGCGACTTAGACCATATTGCACCATATATATACTGTATATATATATATATATATATATATATATAAATTGTCTGTAAATTGCATGTGTGTTCTCTGGTTGATTTGCTCGTTTGCTGGACGCACAACCCAAGTTTCCAGGAGAAATGCTATGCTGTCCCCTCACCTGAGCGAATAATTCAGCCACGTTGTGAAAATGGTCAATAAAAATTTCTAGTGTCATTGACGGGAAATCGAACTCAGATTTTTTCCACTCGGTATGGGGAAAAGATGGTGATCATATCAACTAAACGCGAGGGCTGTACTGCTGAAAAACTCGGAAAGGCTAAGGGGGAGCTCTACACCCTCCTCCTCCTGAAATCAGCTAATTACAGTCTCGAATGAAGAGAACTTTCCTCAGAAATTAATTCCTCAATCATTCAGTGGAATCGAGCCCTGATATCTCTCTAAAGGAGTAGCAGATGGCGATACATGCGAGCTCTCTGTTGTATGAGCATCCCAAAAAGTGCGACGTTGCTGCGGCTTTCACGTACTGCTGAACCTATGCGTATCGAGATAAGTCCACAAGATAGGAAATAGTTCGTTGGCCCGACAGTCCAACGAAGGTTGAAAAGACTTGTGAAATGTAACAGAAAGACTACAGTGTAATCAAACATTAACCCGATAGAGTAGTTGTAACCAAAGAGGCATTTCATAACGCCCAAATAGTCACAGAAGAAGTATATCAGCCGACGACCAAAGCGGGTTTCCACTGTGGTCAGTAAAAGTTTAGAAAGTGCGATTACAATGGGCTCAGGAACCGAAAACTGCATTGGGTAAATATTGCCTGCACTGATGAATCCAGGTTTGTGGGGTTTCTTACTGATGGAAGGACAAGATTATGATGGAAACAGCACGACTCTATGGACCCATCTTGTCAGGTGTGAACAATGCAGGGTGGTGTGGTGGTGACGGAGTGCATTTCTCTCTCTATATATGTATACCACAAAGACAATAAAAAGTATCTTACATATTCATGGTATTATAGTAAAGAATTATACAGAGCCGGACAAAAAAAACAGCATCACTTGTGAATTTTGCAAATAATGCGTTTTGCGCCGCATTGTGGGTTGCAGAAATGTTGGAAATGCATTTGTTAGATGGGATATATATATCTTTGTGAATGAAATCTAATAAAAAGACTCCACCTGGTATACCTAATTGCCATAAATATCTTCCTAATGGGTAAAATGCGTAATTAATGGAAATCATGCAAATAGCAATCATGACAACTAAACATATATTTTATTGCATTTACGTGTACAAACTGAAATGACAAGTTAACATAATATTATTATGTACTGTAAATCAGCGAAATAAGTCCTCAATATTTTGCTGTTCCACCTCGAGCTGCAATTACAGCCTTGCAACGATCTGGCATAGAATTAATCAACTTCTGAATATAAAGTAACCCAATTTCGTGGTACCACACCCTTACAATGCTCTCCTGCAGACGAATCTTACTTGTTGGCTTATTCTGAGAAATTTTAGATGACATTATGTACCAGCAATTTTCAGTAGGGTTCAAATCTATACTGTTGCAGGGCCAGTCCAACACTCTAATGAGGCGCATTATAGCCTTAGCTGCTAATGCGCCAATAAAACCCAAGAACCAACCAACACTCTAATGCCAGCATTTCTGAGGTATGACTGCACCTTAAGGGAGAAAAACGAGGAAAAACATTGGTGAAATTGTGTTTTAAGCCATGTGAGACAAGAAGACAAACTCATCATTAAATCTAAATAGCATAAAACTTACCAATTTTGCTGTGTGGCAAGGTAATTCTGTTGAAAAATGCGGTTTTAGACGTCTGTGTGGTGATTCCTAATGGATTTCAGGCACTCCTCCAAGATAGCACTGTAGGTTTCTGCAGTCACCGTTCGGTTAATAAACTTCATTCGTCCCCCCACCCTTCTGCTTGATATGCATCCCCCCGGACCATCTCACCGGCGGGGAACTTTACAGTCGGTGTTTTGCAGTCAGGGTGGTATACCTTCGATTTTCGTCTTCTGACATATCGCTTCCCATCCGAGCCATGCATTGAATTTCGATTCGTCATAAAAGATGACCGTGTCCCATTGCTATTTTGTTCATGAAACATGCGTTTAAGTCTCCACGCAAGTCGCTTCTTCCTCATTTGTTTGGTCAACAAAGGCACTCAGATCACATTCCGATAGGCACTCAGATCACATTCCGAAAACCGTCTTTGGACTTGTTTTCACATTCCGAAAACCGTCGTGCACTTGTTTCAACACCATCTCAAAGTCCAGTTTTAGATGAAGAGCACTATTATGTGCTCATGGTATTATAGTAAAGAATTATACACTAGCATGGCGATTACGAAGGCATAGCCGTTTCAAATATCGATCTTGGGAGGGAATAGTCATTCTCTTACGGCCTGACCCAGGTCTTCTCTTCACATCACCGGTTTCACACTTTAATTTCAGCACCCGGGATACTGTTGATTGGTGGCAGCCTATTTTATCAGCACGTGTAGAAAACCATTCCTGGGACAGAGCAATAGCTACAAATTTTTTTCTTGGTGTCAATTGAACATATGGAGCCATGCTTACACCTCTGCAAAACAGGATACTATTGACCGTGTACACCCTTCCAACGCCGTATTCATACACTGGTTTGCAAAATTTAAGGACCAGTCAGGTTTTCGCCTGTAGCTTCTCATAGGAGTGGCGTGGATATAGGAAAATCATACGGAAATGATGAAGGAAACAACACCGACACAACAACGAAAAAAAAAAAACGCCACAGAGGGACTTTATTCAAAAATAGCAACATAGCACTGGCTGCCATGATACAGATGGATTACTACCAAAGATGGAACAGAGGGAGGAGGTGGTCCTCGGTAGGAGATATGGCCACCCCTAATGTCGATGCAGGCTTTGCACCGCCTGTTCATACTTAGAACAATATTGTTGATAAGTTCTTGCGGTAACATCGTTCATTCCTTTGTCAGCGCCATCTTCAGCTAGTGAACATTTTCTGGTGGGTGTGGACATGCCCAAGGCGTCTCCCCAGAGCGTCCCATATGGATAGTTCGTGCACTTGTTTCAACACCATCTCAAAGTCCAGTTTTAGGTGGAGAGCACTAGCATGGCGATTACGATGGCATAGCCGTTTTAAATATCGATGGGATTTAGATCGATGGAAACGGGCAGGCCAATCCATACGAACAATGTCCTCACCATCCAAAAGCATATCAACAGCTGCAGTGCGATGGGGGTGTGGCTTTATCATCCATAAACACGAACTCGGGGCCAATAGTACCTCGGAACAGACGCACATGGGGAAGGATTACCTCAGTACCGCCTTCCAGTATCTGGGGTTGTGGACGTCCATCCAAGATAACGCCTCCCCAGACGAGAACATCTAGACCGCCATATCGATCCCTTTCAGTATTGTTTGCGGGGTGATACCATGTGCCAACCTCTCGTCAGATTAGCTGACGTCCAGAATCGCTGCTGAGACTGAATCTACTCTCATCAGTAAAGATTTTGTGGTTGTAACCTTTAGAAATAGTGTTGGACCTTAAGTTTTGCACACCAGTGTAGAAACGGCTGATGCAATTCCTTGTAATTACTGTCTGATGCAATAGAGCATTATCTGACACAATACCTTTTGCTTTGCGACATTTTCCATTTTTTCCATTTATTTACACACACAATTTTATGTACATTCTCATGATATAAACAATTTATATACAAGATTATATACAGTTTTATGGACATTATCATATATATATATATATATCCATTCTATATAATTGTAATCAAGGTACTGTGTGTGTTTGCATGTGTGTTCTTATATCGGGGTGGCTCCTAGGCCTTAGCCCATCTCCATCTTTGTACTCTGTTATGGTGCAGAAACTCTGCATAATGGGCCTGAAAAGTGTCAGTGTATGTGTGTTGTTTTGTTTGTGACAGGCTATTATGCCACCAGGGTGCAGCCAACGTATAGGCAGCTGCTGCCTGGTGCCCATCCCTAGCACCGGGCCTGGGTCAACAGTCCTTCTATACCGGTGTTATTACCACCACCGAAAATCTCGCACCCGCCAGAGGGAGTACAATACTGGCGAGTGCCTGCAATCCCGCTCCCAGGTTGCCCTTACCGGAGAGCCAGCTAAAAAAAAAAAAAAAAAAAAAAAAAACTAGTAGTTATATACATGATGTGCTAGCAAAACAATTGTAACAATTATATTAACATATATACATGATTTCCTAGTCTTAGTTTTTTTCACCACAGTTCATTTATTCTCAGTACATTTTCTTATTTTCAAATGAAGTCACAAGTTGAACTGTCCAGTTTGATTTCATTCAAGAAAAAGAAGTCAGTTCCAGTAGTCTTCCCCGGATCTCAGCTGGTTGGAAGTCGCAGATTGGATGCCTCGATAGAACTCTAATGGGAGGATATACAGGGACCCTCGGGTGTTAACAGGATTCTCATAAGAATGTTGATTGATTCTGGGGCGTGACACCTGAAATCAAAACTAAGGAACTAGATGGAAACATAGTTTACAAGCACAACCTCCTCTGAAACTTTTGGAGTTATACCTTGTGTGGTCTTAAGTGACATCTACAAACAAAATGACTGTAATCAAACAATATCTCATACGTTTCACTGTAAACGTTACTTTTTTAAGGTGATGCAGATGTGTTTTGACCGCCACTGTAGTTTCGAACTAAGGAGAAGAGTTGGCAGCTGCAGCTTGCTGTTAGTCATTCGAGGGCGCTCTCCCACCAAGTAAATCGACCACAGAATACATGTATTTTGCCGATACAATATATGAAAAACAAATACATAGAGGCCAAAGCAACTAAAGCTATAATTCGCCTCATAACCTTAGCTACTTTGGCGCTTAACGTGCGCATCTATCTTGAAATGTTTCTAAATTGCTAGCTCCTGGTTTTGACATGTGAAAAAAATCACGGTTGTGGATGACCCTTTCAGAGGTCCATGCTTCTGGCTATATGGCAGGCCTGCAGGACCATATTCACTTCTCGCAGGGATCCTGCAGGTCATCAGTAGTTGTCCACCCTTCTATCTACTAGTTATCTTTAGGGAACTATGCTTTTTTATTGGACATCAGGGTGTTATTGAATTTCAGGGCTTTTCTATTAATGTTCTGGCTAATACAAAATATAAAAAAATTGGATGGATTTTTCGGTTCAGCGGTTGCAAGACAGCTGGACCAGTTCTCTTAAGCGTCACGTCATACATAAATTCATTCCCAATGTTTCTTTTCAGATGAAAATCTTTGCCCTATTTACAAGACGGAGCACCCTATTGCAACACAAAATAGGAACAACCCAAACATCTGATCCTAACCTAACTGGCCAACCGATCTTAACCTGGATAGGATCAACTGGCGTATGGACCACCTCATTCCTCAGTGGCAACTTGCACACGGCTCTCTTGCTGTCTTATTTATCGTCCTTCCCGGGTTCCCCTTTCAACTGATGGCGCTTATTGCTCCATTGATAACCTGGAGGATACCTTCGCCTACATCCTCCATATTTCTAGCTATACCCTCCTTTCTTGCGTACACTCTGTACTTCCCGACTCTACCTTTTTTTTTTTTTTTTTGTCTCCGTCCAGGAAGCTCTGGCGACCCTGGCGGAGACAAGCCAGAGAATAATGGGCAGACTGGCTACCTCCTAGTGGTGTGTGCGGGCAACGTGGAGTCCCACTAGGGGCCCTGCGGCCAAATGCCAGGACACACTACAGAACCTAACGCAATATGTCATATACAACACACAACACTTTTCTGGCATTTACAGTAGTACTGTATTCCTTCACAGCGAACATATGGCGCAGATGTGGGAAACCACAGGTGGCGCCTGACCCTAATACTATGCACACTATGCACACTATGTTGTCCTGGTGTGTGTGCGCGCGTTAGCACAGTGGTATCATCACCGTCCTCCTGACTATAGGATTAGAATCCGGTCCATAACGCGAGGAACTTTAATGGGCTTTTTTCACTCCGTGGCTGAGTTAGTCGGAATCAGGCGTAGGTAGCAATGTTTTTTACCCTGGAATTTGGGGTTTTTTCGTCCAGCAATACAGGAAAATTGATCAGAGAAGACACCCAATTTACATACACAAATACAGGTTTATGTAATCAGTTACGGATAACCCTAATATAATATATATTTTTTTGTATTATTCTGGTTCTCTTCCAGTGTTTATATGCTTTTTATTCTTTCTGAACATGATTGTTTGATTTAACAGGTTCCACATTGATCATCTCTCTTTGTAATTGGGGGAACTTTAGAGAATTGGCAGCATACTTTTTTTTTTTTCATTGTAACTTTTATCATGATCTGTGGCATTCCTGAATCTGATGTTTCTTGCCTAGAAAGCAAAGAAAACTTTCAGCTTCTCAACTTTCAACATCTCAACATTCAAAATCTGAAGATTTTGCAACCAAGACGTAGATAACTTCTGACTTCATAACCCTCTGGCAGTGTCAACTGATAGTGTTATCGTTCTGTCTATCTTCTGGTCTTTATTGCTTCGCAGCTGATGGTGCTGCTGTTCCTGCTTCCTGACATCCAGCTTGCCCTGTGATTTATGATGATGCTGTTCGTGTTGCTTGACATCCAGATTGCCTGTTCTCGTGGGTATGACAGTTGGTATAATCACCGTTCTCCCGACACCGGGTGAAAAAGAACTGAGTTCGAATCCCGTCAACGATGCGAGGAACTGTTATGGGACTTTTTCGCAATGTGGCTGTGTTAGTCGGTCTCATGTGAGGCCGACTTACTAACCAACGGTTTTTTCTCTCTCGGAAACTCCGGTTGTTCGTCCGGCTAATAGCAAATCGTCCATAGAACACATGTAATTTACAGACAAATTATATATGGCTCAGTATTTGCTGATGTGCCCAAAACATAGCAACAACCAACCACATTTAGCCCGAATCTGATGCTGCTGTCACTTCTGATAAACCATCTCTTATCTTTTGTTTCGTCTAGTCTCTATTGCTTCTGTCCAGTCTGTGTTCTGTGTCTTGTATTTTTTGTTTCACTAGTTCATTTTGTTGTAGGATTGGCTAGTCTGTTTTTTTACAAAGGTGGAATTTATTGCTGATACTACTGAGGTGGACATCCAATGGTACGGATCTGCTGGCATCCGTTGGTATTGCACTTTAAGTTGAAGAGAAATAATAAGACCTGGTGGTAATTGTGCAGATGGGATGTTAGGAAAGCTCAAAGGATTTTGTCGATGATATACAGGAATTTTTCTCGCAGGGATAAGGAGGTGTTCAGCATTTGCATTAGCAAAGGCACATGATGCAAGAAAGCAAGCTTATATAGCATCAGCCAAAAAAAAAACAACACCCTTCTCATTTCACCCATCCACTCGCTCCAAATGTTTGTCTAGTTCTGCTTTGAATCTATTTAAGCTATCAACTTCTACAACAATTGATGGAAGTTTGTTCCAGCAATCAACCACCCATTGGCTAAAGGCAAACTTCCGCACATCTATCCTACAACTGTCTTTCCTCAATTTGAATTTATGCCCTCTCAAGCGATTATTCTGAGCAAGAGGAAGAATCCCATCAGCATTGAGCATGCTCAAACCATTCAAGGCTTTATACACCTTAATCAGATCACCTCGCAGGTGCCTAATCTCCAAACACTGTAATTTGCAAAACTTAAGCCTTTCTTCGTAAGAGCAACTCTTAGTTCCATTCACTAATCTTGTTGCCCTTCTCTGTACCCGTTCCAACAGCTCTACATCCTTCTTAAAATGAGGCCTCCAGATCTGTATATAGTACTTAAGGTGTGGCCTGACTCCTTGATTCCTAGACCTTGACTAATGATCTCCTTGTCTTTGCCAGCAAAATTCCTATATACAGTATCTTTGACAAGACATCATGAGCTACTCTTGCAGACCGCCTGCACTGATCAGAAAACTTTATATCTGCCTGCTCAATTACCCCCAGGTCCTTTTCTCTCTCTACCACTGTCAGTGTAGTATCACACAGTTGATACGTTACTCTGGGATTACTGCTTCCCATATGTAGTATTTTACAGTTGTCAATGTTAAACTTCAATTGCCACCTCTCAGCCCATCTGCCCAACCTTTCCAGAACCTGTTGCAGCAGCGTACTATCATTAGTGTCATTAACAACCCTGCCGACCTTCGTATCGTCTGCAAACTTGGACATTAAGCTTGATATTCCATAATCAATATCATTAATAAATACAGCAAAGAACAATGGACCCAATACTGAACCCTGGGGGCTCCACTAATAACATTAGTCCACGAAGAGCAGTGTCCATTGATTACCACTCTCTGTCTTCTCCCACTGAATCATTCCTTTATCCATAGCAGCAATTTGCCTCTAATGCAGCACTGCTCCGTTTTATACAGTCAACGGGTTCTTTTATTCCATTCTATACAGTCAATGGGTAGAACACATCTTGAGTAATGCATGCAGGTCTACAAGTTTCATTTTAGGAAGGATACAGATCTGTTAGAACGGCTACAGTGCAGAGCAAAGCAAATAGTGGGAGGAACAAAAGCGTGGTGCTCTTACCAGAAAAGGCTTCGGTTCTGCAAATTGCAGCGTCTGGAGGCTAGATACCTGAAATGAGATCTATTGAGGTGTTTAAGGCTTTGAATGGATTGAGAAAGCAAAATGTTGATGGCATCCTTACTCTTGCTCAGACAATACACATGTAATGGCGCATAAAGTTAAATTGTAAAAGGATGGTTGCATAAAGGAAAATTTTGCTACCAACAATAGAATAGTTGATTGATGGGACAAACTTTCATCCGGTGTCCTTGAATTGGGTAGTTCGAATAAATTTAAGGAGCATTTACACGTACTAGAGGAATGAAGTGATGTTTTTTTAACAAATGATGCATAAGATTGCTTCCTTGCTTTATTTGCTAACATTAATATTAATATTAATAGCAGAGGCCTTACATAGCTGAATGGTAAAGTGCGAGAGTGCAGTATTGCACTCGCGTTTGACTGACTTTGGATCAAACTCGTGTGACAACTAAATATGGCGAATGATTGTATTCACTGTCAGAATAATTACAAATTATAACTGTAACTGTAAACGGAATAATTGTAAGTGTAAACACCTTTGACGTAGTGGTTGTGCCGAAGTTTAAACAAGAACGTAAATGAGATATACTGATACTTCTCCCACTAGATGGGGAATTCTTGTCTTTTCATAAGACTGTATGTGTACAATTGAGGCTCGCCTCCTTGTGGACGTGTACTGGGAAGCATCATTCCTCGGATCATGCTCCCTTGTAGAAAAGTGACTAGAAATAACAAAGCAACACACATCGTATGAATCTAACACTACACTCATATCTGGCTGTTTTAGAGAGTTCTGCATCAGTATCATTAATAAATTCACCAAACTGGAGCTGAACTAACTTTCAGAAGCTGCTTTACGTAAGACAACACAGTACACATGTATTGAACAGTATTTCATGTGACGGCCACAGGATGGATATCTGAGTACAGCCTCTAGTGATACCTCAAGAAACTTGCTGAACATTTAAAACTACTATAAGAGAGCTTTCATGAAAGTAGTCGCGGAGAAGATAATATTTCCGTGGTAAAAATTAGCTTGTGAGACACCAAAGAACGCTATCTCACCAATTGGAGTTTAGCGTCCTCGAAGTCAATAAAGTCGTCACACTCTTACAGTAAGTTCTTTAAAATCCTTCAATCTATGGGATTGAGAGGTGCCGAATTTTAAAAATTTCCAGATTTTAGAGAGGCATACCTAGTGGATGAGCATTTGAGGTGCACATTTCAATAAATATTAAACAGAAACTACTGAACTTATTTACATCTGTGAACGTTTACAGTGACTATCCTGTTCTTTCTTCTGTTTTTGGGACCAGTAGGATTTCAACTGCATAGATAATCCAATGGTCTTAATTCTTTTTGCAGAACAAATCTGCCTCTGTAACAGGTTGCTCTGGTATTGCACTACTTTCAATAGATAACTTTAGCTATATTACAACTTTGAAAACTGATCTTGCATAACCAATGGCACCTTATTTCGAACTATTTTCTTACTCTCTTTTGTCTATGCTGTAAACATCTGCCTTATTTCGAACTATTTTCTTACTCTCTTTTGTCTATGCTGTAAACATCTGCCGAACGTGTTTTGTTACAAAAAGTTTTGTTTAAGATGTTCCAGGGATTACAATTGGCAATAGATTGCTACCATAGTTTACACTTTGAGTCGCAGGTGCCTAGTCTCCAGACACTGCAATTTGCCAAACTGCAGCCTTTCTTTGTAAGACTACTCTTTTTTTCCCTTCATTAATCTCGTTGATCTTCAATGCACCCTTTCTAGCAGATCTATATCCTTTGTAAAGTGAGGCCTCCAGACCTGTAGCACCAGCAGCCTAAGCATTGCCTTTTACAATGAGATAATCATCTGCTTATCTCTGCTAGCCAAGTCCTTGAATATCACTAATAAAACCCTATGAGATGACCTGTTAACCTGTCTGCATTGCTCGAAGAACTTCATATCTGACTGCACAATAACCCCAGGTCTTTTTCATTTTTACTTCTCGAGTGTAACTCCATACAGTTGGTATGTTAATCTGAGATTACTGCATTACAGTAATATGCATTACATTGCATTTGTTAATGTTATACTTCAACTGCCATTTCTCAGCCTCAGTTTTCTAGATCTGTTGCAGCAGCATACCTTCATTACTTAGACATTAACCATCATTACCTTGATATACCTTCATCAATATCATTAATAAAAACTGAAAACAACAACGGGCCAGCACAGAACCCTGGCAGACTCCACTAATGACATTAATCTACGAAGAGCTGTGCCCGTTGATAATCACTTTCTGTCTTCTCCAACTCAACCACCCTTTTGTTTATAGCAATAACTTCCCCTTAATGCCACAATACTCCAATTTATGGCAGCAGTCCTTTATGCTCAATAGTATCAAAAGCTTTCCTGAAATTCAAGCACAGTATATGATATAAAAATTATTATTTTTTCATCCAGTTCCTTTGTTACTGCATCATAGTATCCAATCAGATTGGTCAGACCAATCACCCCCTTAACAAATTCATGTTATGACCGCAGTATAATTGCATTCCTGTCTAAATGGTCTTGCATTACTTCTGTACACTAATCACTCCATTATTTATCTGGAACAGGAGTTAAGCTAACATGTCTGTAGTTATTTATGTCATCTTTTGATCCCCTTTATGAATTGGGGAAATATTCTCTCATCGCCAGTCCATAGGGACTTTCTCTGAATCCAACAATGCTCTCATAATTATGACTACGTGCTTGCTTACCTCCTTTTCTGCCTTCCTTAATATAATTGCATAGATTTCATACAACCCAGGTTCCACTTTATATTAAGCTTCAATATTTCCTCTTCCACTTTATTCTAAATTATCACATAATCACTTAGTTCCCTGTTAGATTTTGATGTACTTCTGGAGTTCCCTTCACTAACGAGTTCTTTATGTGTGAATGTAGATGCAAAATACCTATTCAGTTTTCCAGCAACCTGAGCAGGATCATTCATAAACTCTTATTGTCGAACAAGGATTTATTTTTGATATTCCTGTTTATTGTTGTCAAACTGAGAAATCATCAGGGCAATGAAAGTAACGTCTTGACAAAGCTCAGTGATTTCATTATTATTATTTTTTCCAAGACTGTAAAGATTGTTTCTTATGACAGATGGCGTTCATTTTAAGGTAAGTGAATGTACTTTGGTTGTGACTGTTTATTAAAGGTACGGACGGAGAAGTTTTATTGAATGTGACAGTGCCACGTCATTTTAAAACATCATTTTTGTTTTCTTTTTATGTTTCATAAAGCCTTTTGATTTGGAATAACGTGCTTTACATTCCACAACGCAATCAGGCGATAATTGTTAAAAGTAGTTTCAAGTGTATGGACGGCTATCGTGACAGTTGTAATTGTGTGTTGGTATTAACCTTTTTAAATAGTATTGTTTGAATATCTTAAAAACTCCAGCGTACTTCTTTTTGTGAAATATGGAAGGTCAATATAATATGAGAAGTCCAGGTAAGATACTGCGTAGCTGGGGAATAATTGCTTGATTTTGTTTTCAGTGGTCTATTTTTACCTGATGTTCTAACCAAAACGTTAGTCTGGAGTCACTCACTTATGCTTAGGAGCAAAGCTTATAGTTCTGTCACAAGCTGCAAGCTTTGCTTCATTGTGTCATTTTTGTCATGTTATAATTCGGTATAATACCTTAAGTATCGCAAGCATTTTTCTCCTACCATCAGTCAAGAAGTTTCTAATATCTTTTTTCGTCATCGCAATCTTACAATCATGTTACGTTTTATTTTCGTGATGTATTTATACACAATTATTTTACTGTGTAATGTATATATGAAATTTTGGTTATACTCCATATTATGGATGCATCTAAAGAATTGTTTGGAAGGGAATAGTCTAGAACTTGATAGTTTGGATATTAGAAGTTTGTAGCAGCGAAATCCGAACTCGTCAGAACATTATAGAACGCTAGCATTAGGCACGTACAATTGGGGTAGCTGCACTGGGCCTCACGAAAATTAAATTTATACTGTCAATGAATTTAATTTTCCAAAAACTCTAATATCTTTACAATCATAATTAAGAAAAAGTTCAGAATGTCTCATTCCGAACTTTAATTTCACAGTTGGCGAGCGGAGCAATATGGCCTTAGTTGCTAATGCTCCTAAAAACCAAATAACAACAGTTGGCGAGAAAGCAAGATCAAGAGCAGAGTACACCTCTCAAAGAAGATGCACAAGGCCTATACTGGTTCTTTCATTAAATCAGTACATATTGAAGTATGTATTACATACCATACTATAATAAGTATTACTTTATTATATTAATTACTTCAATATAATTAAGATGTGGAATACTAGGTTTTTGAACAAAAGTTGCTCTTTTATTTACTGTATATGTATGGAAAATAAATATCCAAACTGATTGCTACCAGTTACGTGGATACTTTAATGTAGATAGAGGTATATAAGGGGAAGGGAAATATTTGAGAAACTAGTCAATGCTAGCATATCCACACATGAACTAATGGCTTCCCTGCAAAAGTAGAGTTTGGAACTGTACCATCAGATTAGAGAGATGATTTTGTTCATATTAGGTGAAAACTGAAACATTGTTTGATAGTCATGTTGAAATATCATCATTATTTGTAGAGAGAAATGTACCATATGGTAACCATCCTTTAAGGCATGAAAACAAACAGGTTTTGTGGAATAAAGAGTAATGAATCATTTTCCTTCAGACAATATGGTTTGAGTCTGGAGAATGTGCTTAAGTTTGCAATTGAGTGGTGGGGAAACCATAGTGATTTATTGATTTGGACTTGCACCGTTGGTTCTTGTTTTACTGTTGTGGACAATAGATGATATAGATAATTAGTAGAAAGCTCCCTTGAACATGAAGAATTTATAGTCTTAACTCTACACCTTTCAGATCAGTGGAGTGTTGTAAACATATGCTGAGACTATGGAAAGGAAGGAAGGCATAGTTGTTCCATGCTCTGCGAAACCATCAGGGAAAAAAATATATCGTCCAGTTTGTCTAGTCTGTAGCAGTCTTTCCTTAACTTAGTGTGTATCCTCTATTTTGTTACCTGTGAGGGGAAAAAAAAAAACCTATCTCCATTATTTTGATGAAGTATTATTATTTAGTTTACTTAATTCATTTAAAGTTTTAATACCTTGATTGGGTCTCAATGTGAAGATTTGGTCTAGAGACTTTTCAGCTCACAAAATTGTAGTCCCTTCTTCCCCCCAGTACTTGTATGCCAATGCTAATTTTATTGTACAGTGTACTGTTTTCGTGTACACAACACACCATATACTACAAGCCACTGAACTTAAAATATTTGAAGCAGCATAGTTGAAGTATTACTTAGGAATCTATTATATGTATTTGATAACACATCTCCCAGTTCTTCATGACACACCAATGTGCTAAATGCACTATTTCAGAACCACCGAGTCTGGTGCATTATAGCACATTGGTCCAAGCCAAGCTTAAGTTTGAGAGAAACACAAGATAATTGTAGCCAACCAGGCTAGCCGGGTGGGTAAAGTGCCTGCCTGGTAACCCAAAGGTCGTGGGTTTGATTCCTGTCTCTGGCTTGGATCAATGTACTGCAAAAACCTTGAGAGGTGCATTATGGCCACAGAAGCCTATGCGCCAACAACTACCAAAAAAAAAAAAAAACAAGATAGTTGTCAAGAAATGTAGAAGGTAATCTTTGACAGTTTGTGAGCTGCAAAATTTCAAGCGCATATGAATTTTATTAAATGAAATTCATCTACACAGTAAAAAAATTACTTTTCACATGGTGATTTCCAAATTAAAATTAACAGCTTATAATAACTGTTGTAGTTTATTACAGAAATTTGGTAATTTTATCATAATGAGAAAGAAAATATTGTTAATTATTTAGATACTGGAGTTGAATTTTGTGATCATTTTCATATACGATCCTTATTAGGAGCTGTTTAAGCTGAGTTTAAAAAGTTGTAGTCTGTTTTGTGGACAAAGTTGGCATTGGTCAGGCCACAACTTGATTACTGCATACTGCATATAGGCCTTATTTTAGGAAGGATGTTTTTGTTATAGTAGCATAGAGGTAGTTAAAATATTGCATGAATAAAGGCACAATAAATTTGAGTTTGAATTGTTTCTAGGAATTTTGATATTTTCTTAAGTCTATGTCTATACTTATCATATTACCCTATTATACATAGAAACAATTGTCAGTATTTTTTTGTATGATTAAAAGTTAATTAGTTGATTAAATTAAGTTATAAAAAATAGGGCTTAATTTCTTAAAAATGAATGCCAACTGGTATTAAAATTGTTAGATATTTGGTTGCTACCCATAGCCTTTTTATTGTTATTTTTTTTAATTTCTTGTCAATCATACTGTTATTTTAAAGTATAAAATTTTCCAATCCATATTTCTCAGAGAGCCATAGTTCAAGTGTCAAAGAACTGCATATGGCTTTAGCTGCAGTTGCTTTATGTATGCTTTATATAATTCCTACTGGCAAAATTCCTGTACATCATGGAAAAGACTTGTGTTGGAAACCTGGCCATAATATTGAGCACACTTCATGTTAGATCTTACAAATATCCCTGACATTTTCATTATCAGTCATTTTAATCCATAAGCAAGTGCTCCAAAAAGTCATATAAGCAGATGTGTAGTGTATGTTTGTACATTATTCAGTCTGTTTTTGAATAAAGATTACGAATAGTTTAAAACTGAAAACTGCATTTTTCATTGCCATCCATTATTTTAATAATAAGGGATGCAATTATGAAAAATCTTTTATTGTAACAGTGCAAGAGTGCTAAATGGCAGCCATCTGTTTTAAAGTGTTAACATGAGTTGGCATGTAGAGTATGTTGTATGCTATCCAGTATATAATTTTTTTATTAAAAAAAATAAAATGTGATATAAAGGCAACTGTTCTTCATTATTTTAAACATTTAATTTTTTAATTAAAACATATTTTGGACAAATAGACTATGCCCTACCTCTACATTAAGGGAAAAAAAAAAAAAAAACTGCTGCATTAAAATTATTGCTTTGTAACTTTTATAACAATTGGACCTTTTCCCTAAATTCAGTGAGCTTTTGAAATAATTTAATATAAAGTCGGTCACCTTCAAAAGTGTTATACAAGCAGATATATGGTGTATTTTGTATACCTGCAGCCTTAAGTGAGAGATGGGATTTTTTAATGGTCTTACTACTTCATTCTGATAATTAATATTGAAGATTGAAAATCAAACTTGTGATGAAGGAATACTAAAATTCATGTAGATGTCATTCTAATAGAAGTTTTAATTATTATTACTTTCTTTTTTTTTTTTTTTTTGGTTGAAAAAATACCCCCACTAAGGTATAAGTTTTTTTGCTTCCTGAATAACAGAAATAGTGGGCCAGTAAATCAGAATGTCTTGTAATGGTATATTTTAACTTTCCAGATATTGATTGGAACCTTGTGGAGTGGTCACTAGTACACTAGGCTAGCAAGACATGTGGATTTATTGGATGACTGTTTTCTACAGCAGCATGTTTGAGAAGCAAACAGACTTTTTTTTTTTTATGAAAACCCCAAACACAAGTGCTATTAGAACCTATAGTACTTAGTACCATGCTTGGGTTGGAGGTTGAGAAGATGAAAGAAGATATTTGTTGACATTAGGCTTGAACTTCTGTAGACATATAATTTTCAGAAAATATGTATGAAGGAAGGTTGTTCCAGAATACGGCAGTTGAATGAATAAACGAGGGAGATGAAAAGTTGATGCTGCGAGTTTGAAGTTGGACAGTAAGTGGACGTTGGCTGGTGGCAGCATGTGTTCGAACTATTTTGAAAGAGTAGAGAAAACCAATTCAGAAGAACAGTGCCCGTGGAACTATTTATAGAAAAGGCATGCAGCAGAAACAGTACGTCTATGAGACAGAGTGGAGAGCCTCTGTTAGAGATGAGTCATTAATTAACCTAACTACCCTCTTCTGAATGGAATCTAGAAGCCTGAGAAAGGTTTTGGGGCCACCGGCCCAGATGTGGTAATTATATTCCATGGTAGGGCAGATTAGCGATTTGTACAGAGTGAACAGCTGTTTGGAGGAAAAGTAACGCCGAGAGTGAAAGAGAAAACCAAGTTTTTTTTTAAATGCAGAGGAAGCAATATTTGTAATGTGCTTGTGCCAAGAGAGATTAGAAGTCAGGGTAATCCCCAAAAGAGATATCATCTTGCCAAGAAATCAGTGTCACCAAAGACTTCTTTGGTGACACTCTGATTAAGGATCCTTTTTGTGAGATATGACAGGACTAAGTTTTAGAAGGATTGAAATCAACTAAGTTGTCTTTGCCCCACTGGAGATTGGCATTTAAGGAATTGGTAGTGGATATTCAAGAAGTTGAAGCTGATTGAACAGGGCATGGTTTGGCAAACTGGAAAGTGGAATGCAATGTACTATCATCAACAAAACTATGGATAGGATTTACAGTCAATGGAAGGAGGTCATTAATATACAAGAGGAAAATAGTAGGGGAAAGAACTGAACCTTGGGGAACACCAGTATTAGTTGAGAAGTTAGAAGACAGAGAGCCATCTACCATCACCCTCAATGAGCGATCAGAGAAAAACTGGATAACCAATTACTAAAAACAGTTGGCAAACCATAAGATGGAAGCTTGTTTAGAAGACCTTTATGCCAAACACGATCGAAAGCCTTTGAGATATCAAGAGCAACTGCTTGTGCTTCACCGAACTTTTCCATTGAATTGGTCCATAAATGGTAACAAGTCAGAATATCACCAGTGGATTGACATTGACTGAATCCATACTGGTGATCATTGATCAGATGGAAGGTTTCTAGATAGTTTGAGTTTACAGTTAATTGATTTCTCCATTACTTTAGAAAGAGTAGAAGTAATTGCAATGGGATGATAATTGGATGGGAGGGATTTGTCACCAGTTTTCAGGAACTGGCTGGATATGAGAATTTCCAAGAAAGAAAAGCACCTTTGGAATAAGAAAGTGAAAAAAGGCAGCAAAGAACAGGAGTAAATTCAGGAGCACAGGTTTTGAGAATAGGTGGAGAAATACCATTGTGACCTGGAGCTTTCTTAGCATAGAGATTCGTCAAAATCCTTCTGACATCCTTTTGACAAAGACAGGGGGCACTGAATGGAGCATGTTGGGAATGTTGGGAGATGTTTTACCGAGATTATTAATACATGAGTTGGAAGAAAAATGGGATGCTAGCAGGTCAGCTTTATCCTTGGCTGAAGTGAAAATAGAACCATCTGGTTTTGATGGATGTGGGAGCAGAGATGGGCAAACGTTTTGGCAAGAACCCGGAATGCTCGGCTACCATTAGGGCAAGAAGCAAATTTTCTACTCTTAGCTTGTTCAAAATCTAGTTTGGACTGATTAAAACTGCTTTACAATTGTTGCGAGCTTTGGTGTAGGCAGAAAATGAAACTGAAGAATTGGAAACAAGCAAATTATGATATGCAACATTCTTCTCTCAAACAGCCTTAGCACATTTATTGGAAAACCAAGGTTTAGATAAAGGACTAGACTTTAACGTGAAGTATTGATTAAAGGATTCCATTCCCACAAGAATAATTTCACTGAGATGATCTGAGCCAACATTGACATCAGAAGTTTTGAAACAGTAATCCAACCAAGGAAAAGAAGAAAAGAAATCTTGCAGGTCATCCCATTTTGCATTCTTGTAATGCCAAACAACATGATATTGGGAATAGCCGTGAGATAAAGGCTCCATCGGAGAAGAGACAATCACCAAGTTGTGATCTGACTAAAGGACCACTCACTTTGACCGTGTACTTAGAAGGGTTGTTTATGAGAAAAAGATCAAGCGTGTCGGCTGTATTGTTAGGATTCTCCGGTATTCTGGTAGGTAAATGAACAATTTGTGCGAGGTCATTAGTAATTGCAAAAGCCTCAGCATCTTAACCAGCTGGGTCTGTGTGACTAGAGAATGGAAGCCAGCTGGAGTTGTGAACATTACAATCAGCAAGGAAAATTACCTCACTGTTAGGAAAGTTTGACTGTAGAAAATCAAGTTGAGAAGTGGGAGTCAAAGAGCTCCAAGTGATTAGTGGGGTTGGGAGAATGGTAGAGACAACAGACGAATTTGACAGAATGAGGTAGAGGATTTTAAGCCAGAGAAAATCAAAAAGAGGAGATTCCAAATTGCAAAGTCTCAGACTGGGAATATCGGAATGGACAAATGCACAAGTACCACCTTTGAGGCGAAAGGAATCATACAGCGAATAATTTGGTGCAACTGAGATGAGCAGTGGTTGAATCAACTGATTACTGATATTCTGTCAGAAAAAGTACATGGGGTTTGGCAGACTAAGTTGAAATGGACATTGTTGAGATTAGAACTGAGACCATGTATATTTATGAAATGAACTAGGAAGTGTTTGGGAGGTTTAGATCTTTTTGCAGATAAGCTTGCTCTATTACTTTGATAATTCATGGTGTATTCCAGCGTTTCCCAAACTTTTTTAGTCACGGATCACTTTTCATCTCGCAATACATTTATGGAACACTTTTCATCTTTCAATATATTTACAGAACACTTAACGAAACAAGTTTAGTGGGAGCCAAAGACCTCTTTGCTAATATTTTATTACATACGGCGCACTGTGCATCAGGAGCATCCTTATTTCCAACATACATAAAGCCGAAATTCAAATAATTGTAATCATACTTTCGTTTTGGTGTTTTATTAATTGGTTCCTGTTTTTTCGGAGAACAAAAGGCTGCGATTGTGCATCCTCACTTTGAAGTGTGACAGTACTGTGTTCATATTCATCGACCACAGTTTCAATACTAGAAGTACATGCTTCTCGTTTTAAAAGTTCCTTTTTTTTCAATCACAAATCCATGGTCATTTATTTTAATAATAATATTTCAAAATACTGATAATTATCAAAAAAAATTTATTCAAGGAACTGAGTTTAGTTTTGATATCGGTAGCTTCCCCCTCTCCTTCAACCTGTGTACTCCAGGCTAAATCACACATTTAGCCTGGAATGTAATTTGTTTTCATAAAACAAATTTCGTTCCTCGGCACAATTGTTTTATGAAAAATTGCTGATTCAGTTTTGGTGTTGCTATGTATCAGTCATATCCAAATGTCACCATGCTTGCCTTTTGAGTTTTACTTCCATTTGCCGCTACATATCTCTGCAAAAGTGGACTTTCAATGCTTCTTCATATCAAAACAAAGGCAAGAAACAGACTGAATGTTGAGGATAACATGAGGTTGGCTTTAACAAACACTCTGCTGCGAATTTTGAAGCTGGTTGCCCAGATGCAAGTACAACCATCGCATTAAATATTAGTTAGAATTATATTCTGAAAAATGTATTTTTAATGTGTTTTCTTTACCCTATTAAAAATGCCTTTTTATTCAAATGTGACAGGAATCACAGGTTATTATAAAAGGTTTCGCAACTCAATTTGGGAAACACTGGTCTAGTGTCAATTTTTTATTCCATTTTTTTTTAATGCTAATGATAATAACAGTGAATACAATAATAACGTATATTTTGTATTCTGAATAATATTAAAGCATGTAAAATCATTAAATGCCGTTATAGTGATCATTGCCATTCTGTGGTTAAGTAAAACCTTCATTAAGCATTTCCTCTATTAAGCAGTGATAAAGAATATTGGTTCTCTTTGGAGAATTCCATGGTTTCAGTGTTAAGATAGTGAATCTAGATCTCATCAGTAGCATAACAGAAAATAAATCATTCTGGTCATTGTTGCACACATGATCAAAAGTTGCTCTATTCAACTCTACCTTTGCATCTTTTGGAAAGATGATAAATGAAAGAGCTACTGGAAAGAAACCTTAAATTGCATGTGGCTTTGCATGGATTTTCACAGACTACTATTCAGAAAGACCTCATAAGCCAATTTATTAGAATTGTCACAACTTGTCCTTGACTATTTCCTCCACTAACTTCATATAAGCTGACAGCCTTTGAGTATAGAGTTTGTGTTATGAACATTTATTCATTCCCACTTGAATTTCCCATTTCATTTTGCAGAAACACTGTAGGATGGGAAATCTTTCCCATATATTTGGGTTGTTCAGCATATGGCTTGCAGGCCAAATAAGGGGCATCTCTGACCTAGGGATGCAGCCTGCCTGAGTTGTATTTGTGTGGGTAATTTGTTAAATATATAGGAGTTGGAAGAGAATATCCGCAACCAAATTATAGTGATATATGCAGTTCAAATAACAGAATGTGTAGTGTATCCCATTGCTTCATTTGGATATATCACTATGATTGTTTTCTTGCAGATAATCTTTTTTGTGTATAGTCAGAAAATTATTTTCTTTGTTGTTGTTGTTGTTCTGGAGGCTTAATGGCACATAAGCTGCTAAGGCTATAATGTGCCTATTCACTTATTATATTAAAACATGAGTTTTCCCTAAATCAAAAGAAAATCTGAAATCAGAAATAATTGAAAAGCCCAGTTTGCCTGAGAAAGTCAAAAAATTCAGAAATATTTGCCTTATCACCAATGAGATTTTCAAGAGTTATTGGTTTATGGAGATTAACCAGTGAGATCAAGGATGAAGTTCTGGCTTGTTTATAATAGGGGCAGCCAATAAGAATATGTTTTACTGTCAAATTATTAGAACAATGTGTACATTGTGGTGGATCATCTCCTGTGAGTAAATGAAGGTGGGTCAGATGGATATGTCCTATTCTTGCCCTTGAAAGGACTACTTCTTGTCTCGATGTACGGTTACTGGAGTGCCAGATTTTTGGATCATGTTTAAACTGAAAGAGTTTATTATTAGTCTGAGAGTGCCAGAGTGCTGTCCATTGTGATATGCAAGCAGCATGAACAGTTAGTGCATAATCTGATGCTGGAACAGGGATATTGGTTAAATCAAAAGTAGTTGGATTTTTTGCAGCTTTATCGGCCAATTCATTGCCTAAAATATCAGAATGGGATGGAATCCAGCAAAAAGTGACCAGTTGGTTGCGTTCTTTAATTTGCAGTAATAAGCTTCTGATTTCATTAAGAATAGGGTGGACTTCATCTGAGGAATTACATAACGACATGATTGAGCTGAGGGAATCAGTGTAAATAACTGATTTGAAGGAACTGTCTGAACAGAGATTTTCTAAAGCTAGTTTGATTGCATATAATTCAGCAGAAAATATACTAAATTCTGATGGAAGGGAAACTGATACAGTTGTATTCGGAAACGCTGCAGCTGCTCCAACATTTGAATTAGATTTAGAGCCATCTGTATAGATTGGGGAGAAGTCAGTATATCTTTGAGTGTGAACTGCATGAATTTGTTTGACATTTGATGCTTGCAAAGTATTCTTTCTCCATTGACAGAGGTAAGTGTCACAGGTTGGAAGAGGAGGAGTCCATGGTGGTTGAGTACATGTGGCTACTTGTTGTACGGAATGGACGGAAATATTCCAAACTTGCTCCAATTCAAGAAGGCGAAGACCAGCTGGCTTTACTATGCTAGGTTTGTTTCTGTATAAGATTTCAAATGGTGGGTTGAAAAGGTATGACTGAACGGGATGAGAGGCACAACTTTGTATCTTTACAGCATATTTGAGTAACAGTGTTTTCCTGCGTAAAGCTAGTGGGGGCTCGTGAGCATCAATGTAGAGACTATGTGCTGGCGACGTTCTGAATGCACCAATTGCAATTCTCAAAGCACTGTGCTGAATTGGATCAAGCCAGCGTAATACACTCTTTCTGGCAGAATCATAGACAGGAGCACCATAATCGAGACGGGATCTGATTAATGTCCTGTATAAACGAAGAAGCGAGGTACGATCTGCACCCCATGTTTGGGCAGATAAAGCTCTGAGTATGTTTAACTTTTTTAGACATGACGTCCGTACATTTTTAATATGGTCTAGGAAATTTAACTTGTTGTCAAGGATTAATCCAAGAAATCTGATGTTGCTGGTGACTGGGACAACGATGTTAGAAATTTGAAGTTCAGGATCTGGATGGAGTTTGCGTTGTCTACAGAAGTGGATGGCAACTGTTTTCTGCTGCGAGAGCCGATAGCCGTTGAGGCTTGCCCATTGTTGAATTTTATTAAGTGATATCTGAAGCTGTCTTTCAACAGACCTCATGTTTTGAGAATGACAGGAGATGGAAAGGTCATCTGCATAAAGGTAAGTCTCAACTGTATTTGGAAGCTGCTTAGTGATAGAATCTATTCTCAGAGCAAAAAGAGTGGCACTCAGTACTGATCCCTGTGGAACACCTTCTTCCTGGATGAAAGTTGTGGAAAGGGCATGTTGGTATCGAACTTGAAATGATCTAGTATGTAAGAAGTTCTCAATAAATATAGGGAGGTTGCCTCGTAGTCCTAGAAGGTAAAGATCACTAAGTATACCATACCGCCAAGTGGTATCAAAAGCCTTCTCTATGTCTATTGAAACCATTACTAGATGTTCATGTTTGACAAAAGCATTACGGATGGCAAATTCAGCCTTGACCATAAGATCTAGGCATGACCTGTTTTGACGAAAGCCATATTGACTATGGCTCATTAGCTGTTCCGACTCTATGATCCAGACGAGTCTTCTGTGGATAATTTTCTCAAGAATTTTGCTGAGGCAGCTTGAGAGAGATATGGGTCTATAGCTATTCGGGTTGGATGGATCTTTTCCAGGTTTCAGGAATGCCAAAACTGTACAGTGATGCCAAGAAGCTGGAAAAACATTTTCTAAAAATATGCGATTGTAAAAGACCAGGAGGCAGCGCAAAGCTTTGTCATCAAGATGTTGTAGCATGACATAATAAATCCCATCTGGCCCGGCAGCACCATTGCGGGCAGTTTTAATGACATGTAAAAGTTCAGAATATTGCAGAGGTTTGTTATATGGGAGAAGACGGGCAGTTTGAAAATGAATAGCATGCTTTTCTTCAGTGTTTTTAATTCTTTGGAATGAGGTAGGATAGGCTGTTGCTGCTGAAATTTCGGCAAAAGTATTTCCCAAAGCATTAGCTATATCTACTGGATTAGAGAGATCTTTCCCATTCCAAGAGAGGATTGGAGAAGGTATGGTAGGAAACTTACCAGACAGCTGTCTAATTTTTTTCCATATTATTTTGGAATCAGTATTTCTGTGAAAACTAGAGGCAAAACGGATCCAGGATTCTTTCTTTGCTTGCTTTTGTATGAAGCGTGCTTTTGCCCTTAATTTCTTATAGTTAATAAGATTGACTGTGCTCGGACATTGCCGAAACAAATTCCAAGCTTTATTTTTTGCTCTCTTTGCTGTGGTGCATTTGTCATTCCACCAGTAATTATGATGCTTTCGGCCCGGGGGATTTGATAGTGGTATTGTATTTTTAGCCACATTTAGAAGATGCGACGTGATGTAATCTGTGGCATCATCAGTATGTTGGAGGCGGATTTTTTCCTCATCAAGGTCGATTGACGATTGAAATTTTGCCCAGTCTGCTCGGACAAATTTCCACTTTCTGCACGGTTGAATTGAAGGAGTCTTTGCTATCAGAAAGTTGCATACTATTGGAAAGTGGTCACTGCCCATGGGATCATTTATTACATTCCACTCTATGGTTGGGACTAGTACTGGTGAACAAATTGTGAGGTCTATTGCTGATGTGTGTCCTGCTGGGAGCTGTACGTGTGTCGATGCACCAGTATTGAGTATACTGAAATTTAGTGCCTCTAAAAAGCTTTCAATTAGTCGGCCACGTCTATCCAATTTGGGAGAACCCCATAATGGGTGGTGCCCATTAAAGTCCCCTAATATACAGAGAGGTGGAGGTATCTGTATAAACAGGTCTTCAAGATCTCTTAAAGAGTAAGAACGGTTTGGTGGTAGGTAGATTGAGATAAGTGTTATTGCACTATGGAGAGTTATGCGAACAGCGACAGCTTCTATTTCAGTTTGGATTGGGATATGTCTAGTTGGGATCTTCGAGTTTACTAGGATTGCTACCCCACCATGGGCAGCATTAGCAGTATTTCGATCTCTTCGATAAAGGCAATAGTTCTTTATCGAAGGAGAAATTTGTGAGGTCAGGTAAGTTTCCTGTAGACAGAAGGCAGCTGGAGAATATCGGTTAATTAAGTATTGAATATCGTCAGTGTTGCAACGAAAACCTCTGCAATTCCATTGTAAGATACTGTGGTTCATTTAGGTTTAGTTGAGGATGATTCATCAGACTGTTTTTTGTTTGAGCACTTTTTCCGGTCTTTTTTTGGGAAGCTGGGGCGCCCAGTATCCATAGTGTCATTTGCATGAAGTTCTAGTATGGGTTCCTCAAGATCTGAGTGTACATCTACTTCCATACTATTGGTGGATGATTCAGGTTTCTTGTTGTCTTTGGTAGTTTTTAATTTTTCTTTATCATGCGAGACTGTCCGAGTATCAGTTGGGATGCTGATTGGAGTGTTGGTCGATTCACTGGTTTTAGTTTGATGTGTGTCTTTTCCTGAATTAGATAGTGTATTTTTAACCCAATTAGCCATAGATGTGCTGGGGGGTATTGATACATCTGTTGGTACTGCTGTTGAAATAAAGCTTCGAGTGTGAGACGCATATGAACGACTGGGCATGGTCAACATAACCTGTCTGCGTGCCTCAGGGTATGTGACTTTGTGTTCAATTTTATATTTTTGAATTTTCTTCCCTGTTTTCCACATTTCACAGGATTTTGAAAATGCTGGGTGACTTTCTTTGCAGTTAGGGCAAATGGGACTTGATGCTGAACAGTCTGCTTGTGTATGTTCCTTGGAACCACAAATAGGACAAATAGCTTCTCCTCTGCATGCTTGTTGGGAATGTCCATATTTTTGGCATTTAAAACAACGAATCGGGTTAGGAATATAAGCCCGAATTCGGCAGTTTAAATAGCCAGCTTTTACTGAGGATGGCAAATCTGGGGTACTGAAGGTTAAAATGATTGACCTAGTTGGGACGAGATTTCCATCTTTTTTGGTCATTATGCGTTTGGCGTTGGTTACTTTTTGATTACTCAGTTCTTTAACTAATTCCTCTTCTGATATTGTAAGTAGGTCCCATTCGGTTATAACGCCTTTCGAGGAATTTAAGGTGTTGTGTGGAGTAATAGATACTGGCAGGCCACCGAATGTCGTTGTTTTGAGCAGCCACTCGGAATGTTTGGAGTTGGCTGTTTCAATTAATAGGTCTCCAGATTGCAGTCGTTTAACCATTTTTGGTGTTCCAGCAATCGATTCCAGAAATCTTTGGATGACGAATGGTGATAATTTGCCTACAGGTTGGTTGGAGAGAGAGTGTATCACCAGAAAGTTTGGCATTTCATTGCACTGAACTTCTCTTCAGAGCCTTTTTGCTTGGTTCACGTCTTCATCATTAGGTTTGTCTAGCCTTGAGTTTGAAGGCTCTAGAGGTGGATATTCATTTTTATCCATCGTTGCTCCTTTTAGCCCTGGGGGATAACTTTTCCCCCAGATTACCGGCCCCGCCACGGGGAGGCAGGAGCAGTGCCGCTCGGAGGCCAAGCGGTTGAAGTGTTAGTTGGTTAATAGAACAAGAAATATAGGAAAAAGAAAGGTGTGTTTCCTTTCTGTGTTCTAACTTGTGGTTTTCAAGTATAGAACTAGTTATAAAAGAAAGGCTTTTGGTAGAAACGTAGGAACTTAAAAGGAAATAACTTCAATCACTTTAGAAGAGCGCTCTATATATCACCAGAATATCGCTTGGCCTCGAAATACGCTTGGCACCCGGGGCCATTATTTTCTTTATGGCCATAAAGTTAAATTGCATTGGTGGTGGTGGTCCATAATACATAATAATACCTTAATTCATAATATCATAATACACTTTACATACTACATTAATACACCCACTCTTCCCCAACAGTTTTCTCAGGAATAGTTCAGTGTGTTTAATACAGTATTCTCACTTGATCAAAATTGATCAGTGACTAGCAGTAGGATTGTAGCTGAACAAAAAGTTTATTAAACTGTTTTTTGCATTGCTATAAAAAAATGCCATTTTTGAATACCTAAAGGCTATACCTTACCATTGTTATAAATAAAATATTCATGCAGCCTGCACCACGCATAAATTTGTTAAGATTACATGGCCTGCTGTTGAAAAAAAAACTAGACACCCCTGCCATGCACCGTATTCATCAGCCAGTGAATTGTTTTATTTTACATATTTTTCTCTTGGAATAGCAGAAAAATATGTTACTTTATTGCAGGCAACATTTCTCTCTAGTGTATGTTCTGTAACAGAATAGGAAAATTGTATTAAACAGAATTTGCATCCAGTATATGAAATTGAGTTATCTGACAAAAAAAATATTTAGGTGAATTTTAGGTGATCTTTGTTTTATAAATGCTTGTATTGTGCCATAAAGTTTGATAAAAAGCTAATTCAGAAAATCTTTCTTTCTGGTTGATCTGATTTAGTTTCATAAGGGGAAAGGCAACTAAAGTGCTTGAACCTGAAATCCAGTTGACAAAAAAAAAAAAAAAAAAAATTATATATGTAACTTGCCAGTTGGGAACCTTAACAAAATTTGCACAAAAAAAAAAAAAAAAAAAATAGGTGTTGGGGGGAACTATTTCAGTGTTAGAATAGCTTGCAGCACACCCAGCAATGAGTGTGCTGTATGTTTTGTAAAGAATATGAAATGTCACCATGCATAATCCATAATTTGTTCACTAATATTATGTTATTCACAGAATTCTTCTAATAACTTCCTGTCACTAATAGCACTTGGAAAAAAAAGGTTTTTTGAAACTAAAATGTATAAAAACCTATATGTGATCAACACAAATTCAAAAAAAGGCTAAAAGTTTGGTTATTTTGTTAATTGAAAATGCTACAAGTGAATTTGTCAATAGTGAAATTATAGTGATTTTCACATTAATATTACCCATATAGTACAAGGAAGCCATTGGCTTTTTCTGCACTGGCCAAAAAAAAAAAAAGAATTAAAAGTAGATAAGAAGATACAAAATTATGCACTTTCCTCCTCACTCCTTAAGTTAAGTTTTCCAGTTAACTGGAAAACTTAAGTCAACGGAAATAAAGTAGTGTATAATAAGGAGTTTTGCTTCACATTACATAATTCCATTGTATAGTGTAGATGCCTGTAAAGAATAATACTAGTTGTATGAGCATTATTCTTGTAGTGTAGGCACCTATATGAGTAATGCTCATCCAACCAGCAAATTCATGTAACGTACAGCCCCAGTCCCTAGGATAACTGGACTTATTTTTTATTGTAACTTTTTTTTTTCTATAACTGTTATCTAAATATGCTGGTTGTTTATAGTTGTACTTATCTGTTAAAAGTTATTAGATTCAGTGACCTTGTGTGGTATGCTTCTTGAGGCATACAATTTATATGGCAGGAATTACTCTTGCTCTCCAGCACCTGTGCACTGTTTTCAGGTTATACCATTAGGTGAGAATACAGGCCTGACGTAGCTGAGTGGTCAGGAGCGAGAGTGCATAGCACGCGTTCCTTGAGTGGACCTGGGTTCAAGCCCGTCACTACTAAATACAATAAATATTTATATTGACAATTTATTGTAAACTCTACTGACTTGGTTGTCGTGCTGGAGTATAAACAGAAAAAAAAAAAAAATTATAGTTGATGCATATGCCTGGAGGATACTGTTTAGAGATTACTAGCATGGAGGGTTTGAATTGTGTACTAAAAATTCCAGGCAGCACACCATGGTGTTTTTTTTTTTATATATCATTTTTCCATAATTTTATTTCTGATTAGGTCCTGTCCATGGATGAAGCATGCTAGTCATCTTCAACATCCATAATATCATTGTTGTACATTTTGCAGTTAAGGAAAATATAGGTTTTTCCTGAAAATTATTAATGGATGGTATTGTTGAAGTGCACAGTTTTAAATTATTCCTCCTGTTTATTCCAGAAAAAAAGAGAAAAGCTCTTCCGTTCCTAGATGTATGTGCATACAGAGAAGGCCGGCACTTGGAAACTAAGGTTAACAGAAAACCTATACATTGGGGCCAATACACACACTTCAAAACAGCTCAGGCCAGTTGCCACAAAAGTAGTGTGATTAAGGCCTTAATGGAAAGGGTGGGGTCCCACTGCGCCTCGTCTGAAGAGAGACGATGAGATTAAACATGTTACAGTGGACCTAGTAACATGTGGTTACCCACAGAGCACCATTGAGAGGTGTTTAAGAGGTATGAACAACAGTCGCAGAGATGCTTTTACACCTGTTTCCACTGCATACATCCCCTACTATCCGGGCATTTCAGAACCCATTTCCTGTATCTTACATTTGTGTAAGATATGCTATGTGCAGCTGCCAGGTCAGAGGCTACACACAGTGTCCACAACTAAAGATCTTATTGCAGGTAATGACACTAGTGGGGTCATATATGAAATTGAGTGTCCTGATTGTGGGGGGGGGAATGAAACGCAGACTGGGGATTGCTTGGGGGAGCATAATAGAGCCCTTAAGACTGCAAATTACAGAGGTTCAGCTGTAGCGGAACATGCCTGGGAAACTGGGCATGGCATTACTGCTAAAGAAGCAGTGATCGTGGATAAGACAAATGGCTTTTGGAACTGGAAATGGCTGGAGAGTTTAAGAATATGTTCGTCTGAGCGCTACAGTCTTAATAGGGTTAAGGGCTGTTGCACTCGTCCACTCTTTGAAGCTCTTATCCTACGAAGAGATGAACGGTTTATAGTGACCTGTCCAGTTTCTGGTTCCAATGCACGAGAAGTAAACCGTGCATGGATGCCATAGTTCATGTCACAGACCTGCTGAGATGTATGTGGTACATATAGATTGTTGGTCATCCTGCAACCACTATAGCTGATGAAGGCAGCCGCTGCTGCCGAAAGCTCCTGTGTTAGTGGTTCTACTGATTTTAAACAACCTTTATCGCTTTTAATTTTATATATTTTATTGTATTTTATTCTTGTTATATAACATTTTTTGTTTTAATATTTTAATATACATTTATACGATCAGTACGCATGTATTTTATTTTTTGTTATCATAATAAAGGCATTTTATAGATTCGAGTCGGTGTTATTTAGTAGCATTACTGATGAATTACAGAGTTACTGACTCCAGAGGCCTTTTCAATGAACTGGCCCTCTTTGTTAATGGAGTCTTGCAGTTTTTTAAAAGAAGAGTGGAGTACTACTGCTACCATCTTTCTGCCTGCAATTAGAAAGTCTTGCATAATACATTGAAGTAGTCATTATGGCCAAAGGGCTAATATGCTATTAATTTCTTTGAATAAATATGTTTTGTTCATAGTTAGAGGTGCCACATGACTTTTGCTGGAATAGTATGTGTTGTATCACTTTGTAAGAAAATAGAGTTAAGGATAAAACACTCATTCTACATGCAAATTAGATGTTTTTAAGCTACAAACATAGAAAATTATACTACTGCAAAAACTCAGTTGTCCAGAATGGTTGGGAAATTGCTCTTTATTATATCGTGTGGTTTAAGCCCTAATAAATTCCATTAATCAAAACATGAATTACTTTGTATCTATACTACAATAAAATAATACAATATATATATAGCCTTCATATATAAAGTACTATTCTAAATTTGACTCACAAAATATATTTCTATGCGAACCTCTTTACCGATTTTCAAAGAAGTAGCAAATTTCGGAAGTCTTGATGTTGTATAATAAATTTCTAGAACATAGAATAAGTGTTTTTGTGTTAACATAGTTGATACAACAGTCTTCTTTTTTTCTTTCATTCCATGGTGGATAATCATCACGAGCCATTTTCAAAAGGATGTTGAAAATATTTTGTGACTGGACCCCAGCAGTGATACCAGCAGTAAATTATTGAATAAACAAGAATTTTGAGAAACTATAAAGTGAATTGTTTCTAACTGATGCCTGATATATAAAAATCTTTTTTTTTTAAGATTGAAACATGCACAACATCAAGCATCTCTCATATTGTAGAGTTATACTTCATAACTGGGTTGTCGCTATTGCAACAACAGTATTTGCCCACCCACTGACGAGTAAGCCAACAAGCTTCGAAACAGTGCTGTTTGGGTGATAGTATCTGCCAAGAATAAGTAACATTAGTCTTCTCCATTGGTGAACCGTTACTTATTCAAAGCAGTGCATTTCCATTGGTGAACCATTACTTATTCAAAGCAGTGCAATACCTTGGCAACTCGTGAAGGTATTCACAATATGAGATATAATTAAACTATGCATTCATACTACCTGGGTAGTAGAACTGATGTAAGTGCAGTACCCATGCATAAACAAACTCTTTAATGCCAGTTAGATCTGAATTTTTGTGTGGTAACTGAGTGTAGATAAAATGGGCAGATAATAAATGGTACTAGTTGCTTGAGCTTTCCAGATGTTTAGGTGCCAGATAAATGGACTTTTACTAGAAAGTTAAAATAACTTATGAATTTTCTGGTTATTATGATTTTATATGTTTGACATTTAGGATTATCCATTTCAAACACAGCAAGTATTCTATTTTAATTTCCCCATTTAATTATATAGAATCACCTATATATGTATGTATAAATTCCTGTATTGTGTTTTTTGTAGCTGTTAAAAGGCTCATGAAGGAGGCACAGGAATTAAGAAATCCCACTGAAGAATATTTTGCACAGCCATTAGAGGTAAGTGGGTTCATTTCTTTGTTTTTTTGTTAGGTTTTTACCTTTTTTAATTATGGCATCTCCAAACATAAATTTGATATGCAAAGTGTACATGCTGTGATATGTTTTAATAAGCTAAAGGCATTACATATTAATATTAAGAGTAGGAGATCGGTGGAATTACTTAACAAATACAGGTCAGTGTTGAAAAATGCCATGAGTTAGGGTTGAATTTGAAAGTGTCTGCAATTCTGCCCAGACAAGATAGGAGGGAATACATGATGAGAGCCTTGTCGATGAATTCGGCCCTGGAGAGATTGTGCAAGGCTCAAGGGTAGAATTTTTCTCAGCCTGGTCTGTGCTTGTTAACAGGAGAGACTACTTCTACAGGGATGGGATACACTTAAATAGAAAGGGTGCAAGAATATTTTCTGATGCTGTCGAGACAGGGTTAGGTGGGTCAGAAAACTGCTAGTTTGGGGGGATACACTGACTAATAGGTTAACAGTAGCCACTGGCAGAGGTGAAAGTGATTCTTGCACTGCTTCAATTGAAATGCAATTGAGCAGCAACCTGGAAAGCAAGGCAATGGGGATTTCCAGGACTGCTGGGAGTTGTAGTGGAACAAGTAAATACATGGGCTGTGTTAGGGTAACTAAGAGAAGAAACAGGTGTATCTATACTTGCATGTACACCAATGCTAGGAGTGTAGTTACTAAATTTGATGAGCTTGAAGTGCTGGCCAAGACATAAAGGGCAGATATTGTTGGGATATCAGATGTGGTGTCACACAGACATATGCAGTGCAGAATTTGAATTTGGGGAGTACAATGTGTACAGAAAGGATGGATAGGAAGGGAGGAGGGGTTATGCTGTTAGTTAAGCAACACAAAATCTAAGGAAGTGCATCCAGTCGATGTTGGGGGACAATACAATGTCGAATCTGTTTGTTTGGTGTGACATAAGCAGTGGGAAAGGAAAAAGGAGAGTAGGTGTGTGTTATAGGCCTAATGAATCTGATGAGTATGAGCAATTGTGCAGAGAAATAGTGGGCCAGTAAATCAGTGTCTTATAATGGGGGATTTTAATTTCCCAGAGATTGACTCAAATTTGTAGATTGGTCACTTGCACACTAGCAAGGCTTTTGTGGATTTATTGGACGATTGTTTTCTACAGCAGCATGTTCGGGAGACAACTAGAGGGAGTAATACTCTTGATCTGATTATCGGTAGTGATTCTTCATGCATTAAGAATTTGCAGATTAAGGAACCACCATTTGGCAGTGATCAGTGTGCTGAAGTTGAAAAAACTCAGAGGTAACTACAGTAGGGGTAAAGGGGAGGATTTTTGCTTTTGTAAAGGTGACTACGGTGGTCTGAGACAGTATTTAAATTCTATATGGTGGGACCAACTGATGATGTTACCAACAGCAAATGCAAAATGGGAAGCATTCAAAGAATTAATCTTGGAAGCTATTAGGCTTTTCATACCAACTAAGAAATATTGTTCAAGGTTTAGGCCTAAATGGATGTCATATGAACTAATTAGACATGTGGCAGAGAAGAAAAATGCATGGGATATATATAAATTAACAGGTGACACAGAAGCCTATGATAGATATAAGCTGGTCTCTAACCAAGACACAAGAGGTTAGGCAGGCAAAGGCAGATTATGAGAAATGTTTGGCAAAGGATGCAAAGAAAAACAGCAAAGAGTTCTTTAATTATGTAAACTCTAGAAGGAAGGGGATGAATCAGATTGGTCCACTTGATATCGATGGTTCAACTGTTGATGATCCTGCTCAGGTAGCTAACAAACTAAATGAATATTTTGCATCTACATTCACACATGAGGAGTTATTCAGTGAGGGGAATGCCAGAGGTGTATTCAACTCTGGCAGTAAGCTAGATAATCTTGTAATAACAAAGTAAAGTGGAGTAGAAATTGTTGAAGATAAACATAAGAAAGGGGTGGATGGAATTATTATATCCAATTATTATTAAATTAAATTAAATTACATTATATGAATTAAATTATATTTAATTCATTAATTATATTCATATAATATATTTAATTCATAATTATATTATATTATTATATGAATTAAATTATATTATATGGGGTGGATCCAATTAAATTAAAGGAGGCAGCAAATGAAGTAAGCAAACCCTTAGCCATAATTATGAGAGCTTCCTTGGACTTGGGAAGTACCCATGGACTGGAGATGTGTAAATGTCACCCCATTCCACAAAGGAGGATCAAAGGGCGACACAGGTAATTACAGACCTGTTAGTTTAACTTCTGTTCCAGGGAAATTAATGGAGGCACTGGTTAAAGAAGCATTGCAGCATCATCTAGACAAGACTTTAGTGATAGCTCAGACACAGCATGGGTTTGTTAAGGGGAAGTCTTGTCTGACCAATTTGACTGGATACTATGATGTTGCAAAGCAACTGGATGCAAAGAATAATTTTGATATCATATATCTGGATCTTAGAAAGGCTTTTGATACTGTTGCACATGGAAATTGCTCCTATGGATAAAGGGACGGTTGAGTGGGAGAAGACAAAGTGATAATCAATGGACACTGCTCTTCCTGGACTAATGTTATTAATGGAGTCCCCCCAGGGTTCAGTGTCGAGTCCATTGTTGTTTTCTGTATTCATTAATGATATTGATGATCGGTATATCAGGCTTAATGTCCAAGTTTGCAGACGATACAAAGGTCAGCAGGGTTGTTAATGACAGTACGTTTACAAATGTAAAGCACTGTATATGGGAAGCAATAACCCCAGAGTAATGTATCAACTGTGTGTTACTACTCTGACAGTGGTAGAGAGCAAAAAGGACTTGGGTAATTGTGCAGGCAGATATGAAGTTTTCTGAGCAGTTCAGACGGTTTGGAAGAGTATCTCATGGTGTCTTGTCAATGATATATAGGGATTTTCCTAGCAGGGATAAGGAGGTGATTATTCCCTTGTATAAGGCAATGGTCAGGCCACCCCTTGAGTACTGTATACAGGTCTGGTGACCTCATTTTAAGAAGGATGTAGAGCTGCTGGAACGAGTACGAAGAAGGGCAATAAGATTAGTGAATGGAGTGAAGGGTTGCTCTTACGAAGAAAGGCTTAAGTTTTGCAAATTACAGTGTCTAGAGACTAGGCACTTGCGAGGTGATCTGATTGAGGTGTATAAAGCCTTGAATGGTTTGAGCATTCTCAATGCTGATGGGATTCTTCCTCTTGCTCTGAATAATCACCTGAGAGGACATAATTTCAAGTTGAGGAAATACAGTTGTAGGATAGATGTGTGGAAGTTTGCCTTTAGTCAGCTGTTGGTTGATTGCTGGAACAAACTTCCATCTTTTGTTGTAGAAGTTGATAGCTTAAATAGATTCAAGGCAAACATTTGGAGCGAGTGGATGGGTGAAATGAGAATGGTCTGTGTGTTTTTTTTTTTTTTTTTGTTTGCTATATAAGCTATATAAACTTGCTTTCTTGCATCATGTCCTCTTGCTAATTCTAATATGCAGAACAAAATCACCTTCTTTGAATTTTTGGCCTTGAAGTGAATTATTTTAGAAAGATAAGTAGCATAAAACAATTTAAACCAAAATTAAACTATATTAAATCTAAAACAGGCATATATTATAGGGTGTACTTTTGCTCTTTCTCAGTGGCCCTATATTAAATAACACTAGCCAACACGATTTTTACCTCCAAGAACTTAAATGCTGTTTTTAACCAATTTTTATGCATAAATTTCTAAAATCACCATGGTAGTTTCATATCATGTCACAATTATTAAATATAGTGGGAGTTGCAGTTTACCAAAATATACCAGTTTCACATTACCTAGCCAGTAATGTATGACATACTGATTTATTTTAACAGATATAAGCTAATTATCTTAATTTTAGCAATTGATTCTGGCCTGTGTTTTCTGTTATAAACATAATCAACTTCTACTTATGATTCTTAGGTTTCAATTCTGATGCAACAATTTACAATTTGAAGAGAGCACATAGCAGCATTTTTGGTGAAGATTTGTGTAGGCTGTTCAAGGTTTTCCAAGTATTAACTGATTGTGCATGTTCTCAGGGTTGTAAATCTATTCTACAAACACTAGTGGAGAAAATAATAGTAATCAAGTCCAAGTTGAGGATTCCCTGGAAGCCTCCACTTCACAAGATGTTGACTATCAGGCAGTAAGTTCAGGTAGTGAGGTACATTAATCACACAAGATGAGTTGAATGGTTTGGTTCGAGACTTAAATTTGCTGCATGAACAAGCTGAACTGTTAGTTCTAGGTTATAGCAGTGGAATATACAGCAGGAACAAAGATTTCAGTGTTTCGAAAAAGACAGTTTTCGAAATATTTTGCATATGGAGGACAGTGTGTTTTTGCGAACACATTGTTGTACTTCTGAAAGAACGAGGTCTCCTGTATAAGTCAGAGGAATGGTGTTTATTCATAGATGCCTCAAAATTAAGTTTAAAAGCAGTTTTGCTTCAGAATGGTAACTAATTTCCATCAGTTCCTGTGTTTCATTCAGTTACACTTGAAGAAAGTCATGAAAGCATGTATAAGGTTCTTCATGCTATAAAATACCAGAATTATGGTTGGAACATATGCAGCAATATTAAGGTTATTGTTTGCAGGGGAATTACACAAAATGTTGTTTTTTGTGTTTGTGGGACAGCCGTGTGACAGAAGAACATTGTTGTGCAATATTGGGACGATTTCATACCAGGACAATGTAATGTAAAATATATTCCTTTAGTACAGTCAAATAAGGTTCTTCCACCCATGCACATCAAACTTGGATTGATGAAAAATTTCGTGAAGGGACTAGATAAAGAAGGTAATGGATTTGCATACTTGAAGTGTTTCCTAATTTAACATATGCCAAACTTAAGGAAGGAATTTTTGTAGAACCAAAAATTAGGAAACTCGTGAAAGACATATTTGAAAATCAAATAAGGTGGTAGTACGTGGGTTTTTTTGGGTAATAGGAAAGAAGGAAGCTATGAAATGTTGGTGTCTAATTTACTCGAATGCTACAAAAACATGGGTTGTTGAATATCATTGAAAATTCATTTTCTTCATTTCCATCTCGAATTTTTCCCCAAAAATCTGGGAGATGTAAGTGATGAACAAGGGGTGCAGTTTTTAATTAAGATACTGTATTTCCAAGGTGAAAAAGCGGTACCAAGGTTGCTGGGATCCTGTAATAATGGGGTATTACTGCTGGTTCCTTGTGAGAGAGAGTAAGCAGGAATACAAGAGAAAATCCCTTATCAGCAAACATTTTTAAGGATGATTACAGGTATGCTGATTATGTATGATTAAAATATAACTATTTCGCTATGATTTATGATAAATTTTTCAGAAGTTAATGAGTTATAGAGAACGTATAATTTTTTTTTTTTTTTTTTTCACACTTGTATTACAAACTGAATTATACTTATCCCTTTATTTTAACATTAAACATTGGTACATCTTTTGATGTAGAAGTAATAGACTTTTTATGGTGATTTTCTAATTAGCGTGTTTCTTTCCTCCAGGATCACATATTTTCATTCTGGAGGTATGACAAAAAATATTTTTTTGTTGGCTAGTGTAATAGATCTGGAGGTAATTGTGTAATCAGATATGAAATTCTCTGAACAAGGCAGACAGGCATATAGGACAGCTCATAGGGTTTGTAAATGATACAGGAATTTTGCCATCAATGATAAGGAGGTGATCATCTCATTGTATAAGGCAGTAATTAGGCTGCATTTGAAAACTGCATTCAGGTTTTTAATATATTTGTTGCTAACTTATCCTCTGAACTTAATGCTGCTGAATTCAAAAATTACAGGATTAAGTCAGTCTAGATTGGGGAGGGCAGAGGCATTTTTGTCTTTCTTCTCATTATGGTTGAATTAATTAATCTCTGTTGAAGGTTTCTTACAAAAATATCTGGTTTTTCTTTCAGCAGATTGGAAGAAATTGGTTCTTAAGCTCAGCTTGTTTTCATCCAGGTGAACTAAAAACCTCTTCATGCATATATGCATAAACTTGCAGTGGATGTGTCAAACCTCATTTTTGGAAGGTTTTGTTGTTTGTATAGTTTTGTTGGAATGCAAAGAAGTGCAGTAAGATTATTTGAGGGATGCATGTACAACAGGATGCTCTTACCAAAAAAGACTTGTTTTGGAAAAATTGCAACATCTGTCAACTAGATAATGTGTTTTTGAAGTGTTCAAGGCATAAATGGGTTGCGTGACTTAAATACCAGTGGCATTCTTACTCTTTCTTGGATGGCACGCACATAATGTGGCAGTAAATGTAAATTGGAAAAAGATGGTTTCATGATTGATGAGTGGAAATATGCCTTGTGGATAATTGATTGTTGTAATAAATTTTCATAAATTGGCATTATGGAAGTAGGTAGTATTTAACAAAGGATTGGATGAATCATTAGAAGAGATGGAAAAATTAAGTGGATTTTTTATTTATTTATTAATTAATTATTATTATTTTTAATTTATTATTTTTGTATATTATTATTTTTATTATTAGCTGATATTGTATAAGCATGCTTCCATGGCAAAAGATGAAGCATAAGAAAATAAATTGTTTGTCCGTACTAATTACTGATATGCCTAGTTTCAGTTCTTTTATTTGTTGTATTATTTTGTCAAAAATATGCTTAATTTTCATTAACCCTCTGACAGAGTACTCCAAGATAAATTTTGCTAAAGGTGGTTTCCCTGATTTACCACAAAAGCTATGAGTGACATCCATGCCAATTTATTAATGCCTCAGTTATTGTGCTTCCACTAGATTATCATTAATTGTTTCTTATTGAAAAACCAGGTATTTTCATAAGACTTCATGCATATTATATCATTTTGAAAAATAAGAATTTAAAATTAGTTGACTTTCCTGTGCAGTTACTGAAGCATGCAACCTTCCTGTTTGATCCTAGCAGAAGCACTGGCTTTCTTCAGATGTTTTTTACATCTGCCAGTGGCAAATCATTCACTGCAGCACACAGGCAATTTGATTTTAGTTTCTTTCAAGTATCATTTGCCAACAGCAAAGATAACCAAAATGCAGGGCATTTTTTAAAATATGAAAAAAAAAATGTCTAAAACATGGCAGAGGTAGTTTTATTTTACAAAAAATTAAAATTTGCACTTTTAATATTAAAAAATGCATTATTCTTAATTGTGTTCATAATAGATTGAAAACAAAGGATGGCATCAAAAAGTGAATAATTTAAAATTTTTTCATGCTGATTTTAAGGTTATAAAATGGCATACTTGATCCCAAGGTGTCTGTCTATTTAGAAGGAAATTTGTGTGCCTATTAGTGTTGATTATACATTCAACAGAAGTTCAATGCAAACTTACTGGAATTTCTGTGCTATAGTACAGAAAATCTTTTTGTAGTATGCATAAGAGAAATATTTAATGACTGGCATCCCACAACAAAATATATTCTCAAACTGTTGTCTTCCATTACCTTCTTAAAATAAAATCCCATCTGTTTAGTTACTAACAGATGGGATTTTACATCTAATTACTATTATTAGCCATATGGTGGAAGGAAGTCTGAGGCTTATACTAGGAAGAGGATACTACTAATCCCTTCTGTTTAATTAGCTTAGTGATTGGATGTACTGAGGTTTTCATTATTCCAGTAATTAACCTTTCATTTAATATTTAATAAACTAATTAATCATGTTTGTGTTATTTTTGTATTTTGTGTAAATATAGGGGCAGACAAAATAATGGAAACACTTGTGATATGCACTAATATGGTGTTAGGCCTCCCTTTCCTTTTAAAACAGCTTGTATTCTACATGGAATAAGTTCAAATAAATTTTGAATTGTCTTAAGTGGAATGTTGTACCATCCTTTATGGAGGAATGTTTCAAGATCCTTTAGTGAAGGTGGAGGAAATCTGCTTCTCACTCTTCTCTCCAAATATCCCCACAGTGGCTCAATGTTTAAGTCTGGTGATTGTGCAGGCTTTGTCCTTCTGCTTTGTCCTTCTCAAACCAAGATTAGCCATATCTGGTTGTGTGTATTGGAGCATCATTTGTGGGGAAACAATGTTTACACTAGAGGATGAAGCTGGTCACTCAGAATATGGAAATCACTGGCCTGTTCAGGGTGATGATAGGAACAAAAGAATACCAAGATGTTGCTGCCCAAATCATTGTTAATCCTCCAAGTTTGATGGTTGGCACATGACAATCAGGATAATATGCTTCCTTTGGCATATTTGACAAATGTAAACAGTCCCTGATATTGGAAAAGTGTAAATGATGATTCATCTGAAAATGACATATTTCCAATCAAGTGTCCAGTTTTTGTTCCCTATGCCTTTGTATCCTCTTTCTACCATTACCATCAGTAACTAGTGGCTTGGAAATAGCAGCTCTGCCATCATTTCTCCCTGAACTGTTCTGTTAGAAACTGAATTGCTAAGACTCACATTAAGTTCTGCAGTTATTTTTGAGGCAGTAGTTTTGTTTTCAGTGTTCCCTTTCAGTCAGTTCCATTTTCTGTTATAATTCATGGTGACTGCAGAGATCACTTTTGGTACAGTTGCTGAGGATACATTAAAAAAAAATCAGCAGTTTTAGTCACTGATGCTCCTGCTAAATGTGCACCAACAATTTGACCTCTGGAATTCAGATTGGTTTTCTTTTTTTGTGTGTATTTTCTTCATTTATCTTTCTGTGTCATCTCCAAATAAACATCAGCCTTAATCATCTTTCTATCACAGTACTATCTGCAAGAAACAAAAAAAAAAAAAAAAAATCATGGTTAATTGTTTATAAATATATCACACAGTTTTTACAAAACCTACTTTCACATTAGATGTTTCCATTATTTTGTCCACTCTGTATTTTACTAGTTAGTATAAAAATGCCAGCCTATTTGCTGTAGAAGTTTCCTTTTTTATTTATTTTTTTTATTAGGATAACTTATTTGAATGGCATTTTACTGTACGTGGACCACCTGATTCTGATTTTGATGGCGGCGTCTATCATGGCAGGATAGTTTTACCACCTGATTATCCTATGAAACCTCCAAGTATTATTCTTTTGACAGTAAGTGAATACAGAATGCAACCTAATAAAATGCAACTTATTCTTTCATCAGGTTTAAGGGATAAAAAAAAGAAAAGATTCATATAGTTATACTTATGCTATCAGAATATGTAATTTGTGTTTGCACAGTTTTAAAGTTTCAGGTTATATTTCTCCAGATGATGATTTTGAAATATTATTTAGTTATCTCCCAATCCCCATGGCTCCCAATTTTAGTAGAAAATTGCTTATGGACCTTTACTCTTTCTCAGAAAGCACACACATTAGGGGATATAAATTTAAATTTAGAAAGATTGAAAAAGGAGGGTTCAAAAATAGATGTACTGGAAATTTACATTCGGCCAGAGAGTAATCATTGTTGGAATAAACTTTTGCTTAATGTTGTGGAAGTGGGTAATTTGAGTAAATTTAAGGAAGGTGTGTGAATGAATTATTAAAAGAATTGGCAAATGAAGTTTTTTTTTTTTTTACTTATATAAGCTTCACTTCTTTGGATCATGTAATTAATACTAATAAACTTTGCATTTACTGACTATTAACAGTAAACTTTCTTATTATTCAGTATTAACTTTAAGGACGTAAGCATTTAAAATAAAACTCTGCATAAAAAAAAAAACCAACAGCAATATTTCTTATTAAAGAACAAGCTTGAAGTTTTTTGTCAATGACCTAAGCATAATTTGGTATTAATAGATTTATGTGAGAGGAGAAGAAAAAGTATAGTGCAGCCTTGATATAATGTGGGTGTCAGGTGACAACTTTAATCCCCCCGTTATAAGCGAAGCGTGTTATAGTCGAAAATATTTTACGATTTTTTTTTCATCAGTTTTTTTTTAACACAAATATACTTTACTGAGGAAATGAATAAATAAACTAATGATTAATGAGTAAATAAATATATTTACTTTATTTACTATTAACTTTTCTTCAACTGTATAATTTTTTATTTTGGTGGCCATTACTTCAGTCCTATTGATTTACTAATTTTGCTGTGTATTTATTTCTGATGCCTTATAATTTACCATGTTTTGAGAAAATTAAATCAAAACCAAACTGTCCGGCATATCATAGTGCCAAAGTGAAGTAGTCAGTCACTTGTCAGTTCATATATATTTTTGTCTAGTTTAGTCCTTAGCAATTTTTGCTATCCTAAGTATAACTTCTAGTCAAAAAAAGAATGTCATGTGCTATTGTTTACAAAAATTTACTCTGTAACTAATATAACGCACTTGATGAACGGTAGTTGTATTCCCCTAGAGGTAGCTGTTTGTAATTAGTGTTCCACTGATATATATTTCCTTGTATTGTATCTCTAGCTGATAGCTGAGGGGAGAAACTGGGTGTCTACAGTAATTAGTCTCTGGAAAGTACAAAAATTACTCTGCAACTGAATATTGAATATATTAAAGTGAATATACAGCCAATTTTTAGCTAATTTCCCCTCTTGTAAATATGTAGTAGGCTGTACAGTTTTTTTTGAAGACTACTTTTTTTTTCATAATTCGTTTCGGTGGAAATGATCATATCCGAAACCATGATATGAAGAGGCATGTTTTATCAAGGTTGCACTGTATTTTCAAAAACTTGCATAATACATATCAATCTGAAATGTAGATGGGGGGAGGTAATTACCACTGTCCTTTTTACTATAAGTATATGATCTTTATTGTGAGTGGTATCTTTTTGTTTTGGCTAATTTAGGATTTGGACAAAAAGTAAAGTGGTCTGTGTTTGGTACTTAAGGGAATTATTGAAGAAAAGTATTAAGTTGAAGGTAAAAAAAAAAATAAGTTGGGGGAAAAAAGGTAAAAGTGGCCAAATGATACAAAGAAACAAAGCTTATGTTAGTATCTATTGTAAAAAAAAGAAAAAAAAAGTTCCATATTTCATTCAGACTTTAAGTACATAGAACCATTTTAAGGCTTGAAACATCATTCAGATCCTCACAGAAGTATCTAATTACCAGATTTGGTAAACACAACTGAAGTCTCCTTACAGAAGGAGACTAAATATGTCTCTGTAGCCACACCTACTTTTATTGCTGTTCTTTATATTTGCTCAAGCAAATTGATATCATTTCTGAAAATCCAGGTTTTTAAACCTCAATGCAGTATAAAAGATGTGGTCTGACTAATGATTTGTATAACAGAATAGTAACCTGTTTATCTCTACTCTAAAAATTCTTATATAATTTTGTGCACTGTCCTAGCAGGGATATATTGCTAAGATAAACTATACAGTGGATCCCCACTTTACAATATTAACCTGTTCAAGAGACACCATTGTATCGTGAAAATATCATGAACCCAAAAACACTTTTTTTGGTAATTCATTCCAAGACCTCGGAAGTTGAAATTTTTGCTATACAACTAAGCTATTTATCTCTCTAAAAGGTGATTTTTGTCATGGAAATTGTACATATTGATTAAAGCGCAACACAGATTACTTCAACTAAAGGATGCAAACACAAAACATGCAGCCAACACGTGTACAAATACTGCTATTTGGGTGATAGGAAGGGACCATGTGGTCCAGTTGGAGACGGTCATAAGCCCATTGTAAAGTGAAATAAGTTGGTGCCGGTTTAATATGAGTACTGGTTAGTGGAATCAGCCATGTTATAGAATCAACTTTCAAAAATCCAATTCAAATCATTAAAATGCACTACACTTTCATGTATGTTTGGTTATAAGAATCAATTTTGAATGCTATCGATATTTTTCTAAAGCACATTTCTGAAGGTCACTACCATAAAACAATTTGCAGTTTCTGGTTTATTGAGCTTTTCTGTTAGTGCACTCTATTATAAACTGGTAGTAAACTCTAACTTATTGCATTTGTGATTACACTGATAGCTGGAATTCTGTGGGTTTTTACATTATTATGGTGAAATGTCTCTCTTATATGAAGTCTTCAGTCATATAAAAAAACAAAATAAATTTTCAGAATCTTCTCTTCATTCATATTTTTTAAGCTTTGTAAATTTGTTACTCTGTATCTCACTTGCACATACATGTTAATTGCAATTTTTTGTTTGCAGTGTTCTTTAGTGTTCTTTGTTATTGATTGCTTATCTTTTTTACTGTTCTAAATTTTACAACCCCACAAAAAAAGTCGGTGAACAGAAATATCAATTAGTATGTACACATTAGTGTACATACTAACTTCCAATTTTCTCATATCATTTAATTTTGTTAATTGGTAAGGTAATAAAGTGTAAATTTTGTGCTTAACATATCTTTACTTTTATAGCATGTGGATAATATTTGTCCTATTTTCGCTTATTAGAATCGCTGTTTAATAGAAAATTCAATTCGCAAACATGATTACAATGACCCGCACTTACTACACGTCGTATAGCGAATGACATTTCATTATGGAGACTGTCGTAAAGTGATTTGATTGTACAGTGAACCAATCCTAAAGTGGGAGTCCACTGAATATCTAACTGTATAATCATCAATTGTAAGCAACAGCTTTGGATTGGATTGTATCTTAAAATATTATGCTTCCAAGCTAGTGCATTGTCTTCTTTTAACTGCAAATTATAAATAAAATTTTATTAACTCATTTCTAGTTTCTTAACTTAACTGTATGTAACAGCGTCATTAAGCTAAATTAGGGTAGAGAAAGTAAGAAATGAGGAGCCTCCATTGAAGCCGAATAGCAAATTGTGATTAGTAGTATTTGGTTGTTCTGTGGCGCATTATCAATGGGTATGTAATGGAAAACAGTTTGCCAATAGTTTTTGTAGACCCTTCTTAACCGTTGTTATTTTTATTTCTAATTTGCTGTTAAAAGAGGACTCTACCTGCATAGCAGTGTAATGTTTTATGAATCAGTCGACTGCTGCTTGATTGCAGTTTGCTTTGCTATGCCTGTAGTCCTTTGAAAATTCTCCTTGGTTTGATACATCTGCTAAATTTGACTATGAAAACTCTATTGGCAATATACTTATATGCCCTTTGGCCTGGATAATCATGTAAGTCAATCATCTTAACATATGATTTTTGTAGTCTGTTATTCTACCTGTCAATCAGTTGGAACATAATGTTATTGGCTGTTAAGTGGTACATGACATTAGATTTTAGACTGCTGACACATGCATTTTATCAATAGATGAGGAATCACTGTTGGTAAAAATATAATTACTGAAATGAAATAAATATTATGTGCTATTAGAGCTATTCTTTGTCTAGCATAAATCTGCAGACAGTCCTAGGAACATTCCTGCTTGGCAGTTGTCATATTGCTTAGTAGCAAGTATTTCACATTGCAGCAAAAGGAATACCAAAAGTTGATACTATGTGAGTGAACAAGTATGTATAATTTACAATTTTTCCACTTGAATTAAATTACATGCTTTCACTTTGCTTTCAAGTTTTTACTGTGTATGGAACTAGCATTATATTAGGACAAATCATAACTGATATTCATAGTTAACAATTAACATTCCTCTTTTTCTTTAAAGTTTTGCTCAATTCTGAAGTTTTTAAAGGAACACAAGAGTTCCTTTACAGTAACCTGATTTATACAAAGTATATGTCACGTTTCTTGTATAAGTTGAATACGTGTTAGTCAGCTTCCACAAACTACCAGCCCATATTGAAAACTAATGACAAATTAGTTGCGTCATTGGTATCTGTGAACATCTAAATTTTGCCCGTGGATGTCAAGTGATATTGATATTCCTTGCAAAAAAAGTAACCAATTAGTTCTAGAAATTCTTTATTACATATAAAATTTGTATTTTGAATAATGGTGCTTTTTAATTAGAAAGATAAACACTAGGAGTCTCTTATTTCTGGTATTTTCATTTTAAATTCTTCTACGTCAATACATTTATTCGTATTTCATTTTATAGTAGAATTTCTTTTAATGTCAAAATATATATTACATTTTTTAATAAATATATAATTATTTTTGTTTTTTATAGCCAAATGGAAGGTTCGAAATTAACAAAAAGATATGTCTTAGTATATCAGGTCACCATCCTGAATCTTGGCAGCCATCTTGGTCTAGTAAGTACATTTTCATCTGAAACTTTTTTTTTTTTTTGTTGGAATGTAATTTAGCTGATATTCAATTGATATTTGAAATAAGTATATTTTCGATTGAAAATAAGATGAAACAGTTTGGTTTACTAACTGCACTGTTCATTGATGACAGTTGGTAAAGCTTACCACCAGAAAAATGGAAAATTAGCAGTGAGAATTCAAGGAAATATATTGGAATATGGTTTAAGGTTTACCTTGGAGTGAGCAGGTCTGAATCTTATCATGACTTCTTTTTAATTTGCATGGCCCATGTAATGAAAACAATGTAAGTTACACATTTTAGTATGAGAGATGTAAAAATTGGATTATTATGATATGATGATGCACCATTAAAATAGTGGCTTGCAAGATCTTAAAGAATCTTTGAATAAATTCAAAGTTTCTTTCAGTTTAAATTCATGAGTGCAGCTGAGCAGTATGAAATTAGTGATATTGCAGTTACAGCAGATTGTTTATTTGAAAAACATTGATGCCTAAAAGCAAGTAAGACCCCTTGGGATCAATGCATAGAGAGGGGAGGAGGACATTGAACCATTAAGATTGAGGGTATCATTTGACTCAGTAGAGCTTCCTTTGGATCAGAAAAGGGCTAGTGTTTTGCCAATTCATAAAGGTTGTTCTAAGAGCAAAAGGAATAACTACACTCAGGCTGACTTCAGTAATAGGGAAAATTATGGAGGCAATGAAAATTACTGTAGCACAGGAACATCTAGATAGAAATGGTATTCTGAAGGAAACACAGCACAGTTTCATAGGGGAAATAATGTTGTTTAACTAATCTGGTTAGTTCTTTAGTTATTCTGAAAGAGTCACTTATGAGTTGTATCTCTGAAATAATTTTGAATAAATTGTCATTAATGGCTACTTTTCAGAGTAGGCTAACCAAGTGGAATCCACCAAAAATTGGTGCTGGAACCACTTTCTAATTTTTTTTTTTTTTAATGATAGTGTGTGTGATATAAAAGCTTGCAGATGATGTGAAGGTTGGTAGAATTGTTAATGATTATTGCCAAGCAATGCTCCTTCAAGATTACGTAGATAGGCTTTTAAGGATAGTCGGGAAAAGTGGCAGCTATGTGCTAATGCAGTAGAATTACGGCATTAAAACATTTTGACAATAATTATTTGGATTTTATCAAAAAATTTGACACTGTTCCGTGTAAGAAGTTACTGTTACACTTGCAAAACAACCCTGAAATTAATGTATGCACTAGGATGAGTTAAGGATGGTAGAGGAGAGAGCAACTTGGATTATGATTTAGCCAGACAAAGTTCTCCATGCACTGTAGACAGGTAGCAGTGTGGGTCAATGATGTCCTATCAATGATTTAACAAACATTTTCTCAAATTTTAGCTTTGACGGAAAATATGCACTTTAGTCAAAGGGGTGCCACCGTAGCCAGGTGGGTAGGAGTAGCACTGCGTAGCACACACACTTCTTGATTAGATTGGGGTTCGAGCCCGTGACCACCAAATACGGAGGATGCAGAAAGGTCAGGGAATGACCACCGCATACCCCCGGAGCAATGTGGCCTTAGTTGCTAATGCTCCTAAAAACCAAATAACAACAACAACATTAGTCAAAGCTTAAATAAAATTGGCACTCACCTCATGATCTGTTTAGTTGCATGAATTATATAAAAAAAAAGGGGGGGGGTATGACAAGGTCTCAGATTAAAAACTAAAATCATAAGTTAAAAATCTTGGGTTAAAAATTAAAATTGAGCTCAGAGGAGGAAGAGCTTGCTATTTTTTAATTATAGTCATTTTAGCTTTGATTTTTTTTGCCATCCCATTCCACAGCTTTATAAACCTCAGTTAACTCAGGTACCCCCCCTCCCCCCCAAAGTGTCCATTTACCAAACTCTTTAGAATAGTAATACCCATATAGTGCAAGGAAGCCACTGGTGTTAGATAAGAAAATACAAATCATTTTACCTCCTCACATGTAACCATCCAGTTGACCTTTGAATTTATTCAAACAGTCAGTCTCAACTACTTGGGAAGGCAACCTGTTCCAGCAGTAAATTACTTGCTGGCTAAAAGACCTGACCATCAACCTGATGACTCTGTAGCCTGCATAATTAGTCTTTCCTTGTGTGGTTCTCCAATTTGCTGATCTTACCATGCTAGTTATGCCCATCTTTGGACCCTTTCAAGAAACTCATTTTTTTTTTTTTTTTTTTCAGATGAGTTTTTTCTTCATATTTGAATATAGTATTACAAATGTGGTCTTAATTGCCTCATACAGTGGGACTATGGCCTCCATATCTCTACAGAATAATGTTCGATAAATCATTGATAAGACTCCCTGGGTTTTCCTCGCTGCCTGTTTACACTGCTTAGCATTAGCATTAGTAGAGGCATTTGATGCAAGAAAGCAAGCTTATGCAGCATCAGCCAAAAAAAAAAAAAAAACCCACTTCCACTTCACCCCTCTGTTCGTTCAAAATACCTGTCCAGCTGAGCCTTAAACTTATTTAGGCTATCAACCTCCACCACAAGGGATGGAAGTCTGTTCCACCAACCAACCACCCGCTGGCTAAAGGCAAATTTCCGCACGTCTATCCTACATCTGTCTTTCCTCAATTTGAATTTATGCCCTCTCAGGTGATTTTTCTGAGCTAGAGGAAGAATCCCATCAGCATTGAGCATGCTTAAACCATTCAAGGCTTTATACACCTCTATCAGATCACCTCGCTGGTGCCTAGTCTCCAGACACTGTAATTTGCAAAACTTAAGCCTTTCTTCGTAAGAGCACCCCTTTGTTCCATTCACTAATCTTGTTGCCCTTCTCTGTACTCGTTCCAGCAGCTCTACATCCTTCTTGAAATGAGGCCTCCAGACCTGTATACAGTGGCCTGACCATTGCCTTATACAATGGAATAATCACCTCCTTATCCCTGCTGGAAAAATTCCTGTATATCATTGCAATACTCCATGAGCTACTCTTGCAGCCCATCTGCACTGCTTAGAGAACTTCATATCTGCCTGCACAACCACCCCAAAATCCCTTTCATTCTCTACCACTGTCAGTGTAGTACCACAGAGTTGATACGTTGCTCTGGGGTTGCTGTTTCCCATGTGTAGTATTTTACATTTGTCAATGTTAAACTTCATTTGCCACCTCTCAGCCCATCTGCTCAACCTTTCCAGATCCTGTTGCAGCAGCATAGTGTCAGTAGTGTCCTTGACAACCCTGCCAACCTTTGTATCATCTGCAAACTTGGACATTAAGCTTGATATACCATCATCAATATCATTTATAAATACAGAAAACAATAATGGACCCAACACTGAGCCCTGAGGGACTCCACTAATAACATTAGTCCACGATGAGCAGTGTCCATTGATTACCACTCTCTGTCTTCTCCCCCTCAACCACCCCTTTATCCATAGCAGCAATTTGCCTCCAATGTCACACTGCTCCAATTTGTGTAGCAGTCTTCCATGTGCAACAGTATCAAAAGCCTTTCTAAGATCCAAGTATATAATATCAAAGTTATTCTCTGCATCCAGTTCTTTTGTGACTGCATCATAGTATCCAATCAAGTTGGTCAGGCAAGACTTCCCCTTAACAAAACCATGCTGTGTCTGAGCTATAACTGAAGTCTTGTCTAAATGATCCTGCAGTGCTTCTTTAACCAGTGCCTCCATTAATTTTCCTGGAACAGAAGTTAAGCTCACAGGTCTATAATTACTTGTGTCAGCCTTTGATCCTCCTTTGTGAATTGGGGTCACATTTGCACATTTCCAGTCTATGGGTACCTCCCCCAAGTCCAAGGAAGCTCTCATAATTATGGCTAAGGGTTTGCTTACTTCCTTTGCTGCCTCGTTTAATATAACTGGATAGATCCCATCCACCCCGGGTGCCTTTCTTGTGTTTATCTTCAACAGTTTCTCCTCCACTTTACTCCCAGTTATTTCAAGATTCTGTAGCTTACTGCTAGAGTTGAATACACCTCTGGCATTCCCCTTGCTGAATAACTCCTCATGTGTGAATGTCGATGCAAAATATTCATTTAGTTTGTTAGCTACCTGAGCAGGATCATCAACAGTTGACCCATCAATATCAAGTGGAGCAATCTGATTCATCCCCTTCCTTCTAGAGTTTACATAAGTAAAGAACTCTTTGCTGTTTTTCTTTGCATCCCTTGCCAAGGATTTCTCGTAATCTGCCTACGCCTGCCTAACCTCCTTTGTAACTTGGTTGCATATCAACTTGTATCTATCATAGGCTTCTGTGTCATGTGTTAATTTGTAAGTATCCCATGCATTTTTCTTCTCTGCCATATGCCTCATTAGTTCATCTGACATCCATTTTGGCCTAAACCTTGAACAATATTTCTTAGTTGGTATGTAAAGCCTAGTAGCTTCCAAGATAAGTTCTTTGAATGCTTCCCATTTTGAATTTGCTGTTGGTAACGTCATCAGTTGGTCGCACTTTTTAGAATTTAAATACTGTCTCAGTCCATCGTAGTCGCCTTTACGGAAGCAATAACCCTTCCCTTTACCCCTAATGGTAGTTACCTCTTTGAGTAAATCCCACTTCAGCACACTGTGATCACTGCCACCTAGTGGTTCATTTATCTGCAGATTCTTAATGCATGAAGAATCACTGCTGATAATCAAATCAAGAGTATTACTCCCTCTAGTTGCCTCCCGAACATGCTGATGTAGAAAACAATCATCCAATAAATCCACAAAAGCCCTGCTAGTGTGTGAGTAACCAGCCCCCAAATTCCAGTCAATATCTGGGAAATTAAAATCTCCCATTATAAGACTCTCTGATTTACTGGCCCACTCTATTTCCCTGTACAGTTCCTTATTATACTCATCAGAGTCATTAGGCCTATAGCACACTCCTGCTCTCAATTTTGATCTCCCAATGCTTATGTCACACCAAACTGACTCAACACTGCACTGTCCGGCGATGTCGACTGGCTTCACTTCCTTGGTTTTTATGTGTTTCTTAACTAATAGCATAACCCCTCCCCCCTTCCTATCCTGTCTATCCTTTCTGTAGACGTTGTACTCCCCAAATTGCAGTTCTGCATCCCTTATATCTGTGTGACACCACGTCTCTGATATCCCAACAATATCTGCCTTTGATGTTTTGAGCAATACCTCAAATTCATCAAATTTATTTACTAAACTCCTAGCTTTGGTGTACACGCAAGTATACCTGCACCTGTTTCTATTCTTAGCTACCCTAACACAACCCATGTGTTTACTTGTACCGCAATGGCTCCCAGCAAACTTCAAAACTTTCCCTTAGAAAACTTCACATCTGCCCATATTATAATTCCCAGATCCTTTTCTCCCTCTGTGCTGTTTTTAACCCCAGGGGACTCCCATCTGGTGAGTATGGGGTTGGCACACCTAGGGACCTGAGCTGGATATCATCATTCTTCTCTTTCTTAGTGATTCCCTTTTACTGTTGACTCGCGCTCTCTCTCTCTCTCTCTCTCTCTCTCTCTCTATGTGTAACTTGGGATTTTTCTTTTTTCTTTCTTTTTTTTTTGGCTGGTGTAGCATAAGCCTCAAGCTTCCTTGCACCATGTAGCTAATTATAATAATAATAATTCAACCTCACCAAGTGCATAATTCATATCAGGGTTGGTATTCCCCAAGTGCATTTTGCTGCATTAAAACATAGCTTTAGCTTCCCCTCCATATTCAAAGTCTGTCCTTGTACTGGTGTCTTTTGTCAATTTTTACATTTTTTTGGACCTTTTCAGTGAGTGCCATGTCTTTTTTTAAAATCTTTTTTTTTAATACATTGCTTTCACACCTGGACAGAGCATCCCTATTCCAAGTGCAGGCTCACAATTGCATTATATACTCGAATTATATAACTATTTTTTAATTAAACTTTGAGCTTGTGTAAACTACGTTGTCTTGAATCTTGTTGAAAGGTTGCACCCTCCCCTTTTTTTTTTTTTTTGAAGCTGTTGTAAATATAGAACAGCTATTACTTGTAAACAATTGATTGCAGCACATGAGAGAGAGAGAGAGAGAGAGAGAGAGAGAGAGAGAGAGAGAGAGAGAGAGAGAGAGAGAGAGAGAGAGAGAGAGAGAGAGAGAGAGAGAGAGAGAGAGAGAGAGTGTGTGTGTGTGACCTTCAAAATGAATATATACCGATGTTTGCCAAACATTTTTAGTTATGAAACACTTTATTTTTTTATCTTACAATATATTTATGGAACACATTTATTTGGTTTTTAAAAAAAACGCTACATAAATGCTCAAATATATTATTTTTTAAAATGAAATCTTTAATGCGTAATTTATATCAGGAACACACATATAAAGTATTATAAAAATCCATTCAAAATTAACAGCTGTGTTCTACATAAAAAAAAAGTTATATTAGCATTAGTACAGGCATATGATGCAAGAAAGCAAGCTTATGCAGCATCAGCCAAAAAAAAAAAAAAAAACCCCGCCATTCGTTCCAAATGCCTGTCCAGCTCAGCCTTAAATTTATTTAGGCTATTAGCTTCCACAACAAAAGATGGAAACCTGTTCCACCAATCAACTACCCACTGGCTAAAGGCAAATTTCCACACATCTATTCTACAACTATCTTTCCTCGGTTTGGAACTGTGCCCCCTCAGGTTCATAGTCTGAGCAAGACGAAGAATCCCATCAGCATTCAGCTTGCTCAACCCATTCAAAGCCTTATACACCGCAATCAGATCCTCGCAGGTGCCTACTCTCCAGGCGCTGCAATTTGCAGAACTTAAGCCTTGCTTGTAAGAGCACCCCTTTGTTGCCCTTCTTTGTACTCGTTCTAGCAACTCTACATCCTTCCTAAAATGAGGCCTCCAGACCTGTACACAGTACTCTAGGTATGACCTGACCATTGCCTTGTATAATGGGATTATCACCATCCTGTCCCTGCTAGCAAAATTCCTATATATCATTGACAAGACTCCATGACCTGCCCTGGCAGCCCGTCTGCACTGCTCAGTGAACTTAATATTTGGCTGCACAATTACCCCCAGGTCTTTTTCACTTTCCACCTCCCTGATTGTAGTACCATTCAGTTGGTATGTTTCTCTTCAGTTATTGCTACCCATATGCAGTACTTTGCATTTGTCAATGTTAAACTCCAGTTGCCACTTCTCAGCCCATTTTCCCAATTATCTAGATCCAGTTGGAGTAACATACTGTCATTACTGTCATTAACAACCCTGCCAACCTTTGTATCATCTGCGAACTTGGACATGAAACCTGATATATCTTCATCAATATCATTGATAAATATTCAACACAACAATGGGCCCAACACCAACCCTGGGGAACTCCACTAATAACATTTGTCCATGAAGAGCAGTGTCCATTGATTACCACTCTCTGTTGTCTCCCACTCAACCATCCTTTTATCCATTGTAGCAGCTTACCCTTGATGCCATACCTCTCCAATTTGTACAGCAGTCTTCCATGTGCAACAGTATTAAAAGCTTTCCTGAAATCCAAGTATATGATATTAAATTATTTTTGGCATTTAGTTTCTTTATGACCACATCATAGTAAGCAATCAAATTGGTTAGACAAGACCTCCCTTTGACAAACCCATACTGAGTCTTAACTATTATTGCAGTCTTGTCTAGATGATCCTGCAATGCTTCTTTAACCAGTGATTCCATTATTTCCCCCGCAAAACAAGTTAAACTAACAGGTCTGTAGCTACTTGTGTCACCTTTTGAACCTACTTTGTGAATTGGTTTGCACGCCGCCAGTCCATGGGGACCTCCCCTGAGTCCAAGGAAGCTCTCATAATTATGGCCAAGGGTCTGCTTACTTTCTTTGCTGCCTCCTTTAATATAACTGGATTGATCCCGTCCCCAGGTGCTTTCCTTATGTTTAACTTCAACAATTTCTCCTCCACTTTTCTCTCAGTTATTACGAAATAACTTAGCTCCCTGTTAGTGTTTGATAAACTTCTGGTACTCCCCTCATTGAATAACTCCTCATGTGTGAATGTAGATGCAAAATATTCATTCTGTTTATCAGCTACCTGAGCATGATCATCAATAGTCAACCCATCTATGTTAAGTGGTCCAATCTGATTCATCCCTTTCCTTCTGGAGTTTACATAAGTAAAGAACTCCTTGCTGTTTTTCTTTGCATCCTTTGCCAAAGATTTCTCATCTGCCTTTGCCTGCCTAACCTCCTTTGTGACTTGATTACAGACTAGTTTATACCTGCCATAGGCTTCTGTATTGCCTGATACTTTATATGCATCCCATACATTCTTCTTCTCTGCCACCAGCCTCATTAATTCATCTGACATCCATTTAGGCCTAAACCTTGAACAGTATTTCTTAGTTGGAATGAAAAGCCTAGTAGCCTCCAAAATTAAGTCCCTGAAGGCTTCCCATTTAGAATTCCCTGTTGGTAACAGCATCAGTTGATCCCACTGTACGAGATTTAAAAACTGTCTCAGACCACTGTAGTCACCTTTACAAAAGCAAAAACCCTTCCATTTAACCTTGTTGGTAGTTACATCTTTAAATAATTCCCACATCAATACATTGTGATCACTGTCGCCCAGTGATTCCTTTATCTGCAGATTCTTAATGCATGAAGAATCGCTACTGATAATCAGATCAAGAGTATTACTCCTTCTGGTTGCCTCTCGAACATGTTGCTATAGAAAAGAGTCATCCAATAAATCTACAAGTCTTGCTAGTGTGTGAGTGACCAACCCACAAGTTCCAGTCAATATCTGGAAAGTTAAAATCTCCCATTATAAGACATTCTGATTTACTGGCTCACTCTATTTCTGTGCACAATTGCTCATTATACTCATCAGATTCATTAGGCCTATAACACACCTACTCTCATTTTTCCTTTCCCAGTGCTTATTTCACACCAAACAGACTCAACATTGCATTGTCCACCAACATCAATTGGATGCACTTCCTTAGATTTTGTTTCTTAACAGCATAACCCATCCTCCCTTCGTATTCTGTATATTCTTCCTATACACATGTACTTCCAAAATTCCATCTCTGCACTGCCTATATCTGTGTGACACCACATCTCTGATAACCCAACAATATCTGCCTTTGATGTCTTCACTAGCACTTCAAGCTCATCAAATTTATTAACTGTACTCCTAGGATTGGTGTACATGCTAGTATACATGCACCTGTTCCTGCTCCTAGCCACCCTAATACAGCCCATGTATTTACTTGTTCCACTATGACTGCCAGCAATTCTGAAAATCTCCATCACCTTGCTTTCCAGTCTGCTGCCCATTCTAATAGAAGCAGTGCAAGAATCACTTTTGCCTCTGCCTGCAGCCACTGTTAACCTTTTAGTCTGTGTATCCCCCCCCCCCACGCTAGCAGTTTTCTGATCACCTAACACTGCCTCGATAGCATCAGCAAATATTCTTGCACCCTTTCTATTTAAGTGTATCCCATCCCTGTAGAAGCAGTCTCCTGTCAACAAGCACAGATCAGGCTGAAAAAAATTCTACCCCTTGAGCCTTGCACAATCTCTCCAGGGCCGAATTGATTAACAAGGGTCTCATCATATACTCCCTCCTATCATGTCTGGGCAGAATTGCATACACTTTCACATTGAACCGTAACTCATGACTTTTTTTCAACATTGACCTGTACTTGTTGAGTAAATCTGTAGATCTCTTACTCTTAATGTCATTAGTTCCAACCTGTACAACAATATCACCTTTTGTGCCCTGAAAAGATGATATCTGCTCTACAACGTCATCAACTTTTGCACCTGGCAGACATACCCTGGTCCTGTTCCACCTATCCTTCTTACAAAGTATATTTCCGTCTCCCTGACAATAGTCACCAACAATAACTAGTTCCTTTTTGACCAGCGCATTCTGCCTTGGAGATTGCCTGTGTTGCCTGATGCACAGGAGTGAGCTCTGTCATTGAGCTGGGCAGCTGAGAGCCTGATGGGCCCCTCATTAATTTCTTCGAGGGCATTTATCCTACACCTCAAGCTGTCATAGACTCCCATCAGAATGCTGAGTTGGCGCCTAATCTTTCACTCCAGACACCTAGCACATACACAAAGGCATCCTCCTTGGCTAGATCATGTCCTGTTTTAGAAAGGTCAGCAAACATTTCGCATTTTTTGAGACTGATGTGTTGGAGAATCGCCCCCTTCGTTTCTCCCCCGATCCACAGCACTCTCGCTAGTCTGCGATCTTTGCTTCGCAACTCTAGTCCGGGTCATGATTTCAGTTTAAATACAATTTAATTAATAATGAAATTTAATAAGATTAATAATATTTTTGATTAATTGATAATACTGTAATAAGCTAACTGATTCCTAATACAGTGCTTCGTATTATGCTATCTAGTATCTTATTTACTACAATATGGTGACTGGTTCAACAATATTGGCACCAACACTGGGAGTCATAACTTCCAAAATTGCTGGTCAAATTCAAAATAAGAAGCTAACAAATGCTACCAAACCTATTTAATATCTCCGTAAAACAATGTACTATGTTAAATAATGAAGAGTACATTAAAAATTATAAAATACTTATCCCTTTACAGCAGCCAAAAATGCACTGTCCGTACTGTTCTCTAATATGTGCATGGAAACAAAACAAATTAGATTTTTGAACGGAAAATACAAATTGGTTTTTAATGATTGGTGTTTCTACATTTTTGTATCATAAATTCGGTTAACATTAGGAATAATTCTGGAAAGTTGAATCCTCACGTCAGATGCAGCATCACACCTATTCCTATGTTTGGTTTTTGTTACAGTGTAATAGAAAAATCCAGTCTGATATAAATTAGTAGGAAAGGGTAGTAATACTCAAACTGCATCTTTAGCCACATTAGGATATTCTTCTATTAGACTACCCCAAAAATTATTTATCAAGTGGAAGGTAACGTTTGTTTTAAATCAGAGTCTGAAATGAAATCAATTAGGCTTTTGTAATCGTGCGCAGTAAAGCAGACTGGTTTGTTTGTAATTATTGGTGGTTATAGGAAAATATTCTAATATGGATGACTGCAAGTTATGTAAGTGCTGTAAAATTGTGCTGGAAACTCGTTCGTGGACTGTAGAATTTATTTTTGTCAGAAATTCACGTAATGTGGGGAGGCAGTCAAAGTTATTTAGTTCTACACAGATACAAGATATCCATAATTCCATTTTCTTTTTAAAGGATAAAATTTTATCTATTGTACTAAAAATTGTCAGTCTTCCTGTGCAGCGACAGATTAATTTCATTTAATTTTGAAAAAATATTTGCAAGATTCAAGTCTTATTAGCCATGAGAAATTTGTCAGTCATTAAAATTTTGTCCTGAGTTGCCAGAAGTGAAGAATACCAGTAGTTAAAAGTTCAAAAAGTGTCACAATCACTTGTCCTCTGGACAGCCACCTTATCTCTCTGTTTAAAAAAGTGCTTTATGCTGACTACCCATTTCATAACACAATTTTTAAACAACCTGGATTGAAATGATAAAGATTTGACCAAATTAATCATTTGTATGGCTTCATCCAGCTCAATTTTTAGATATGCTGGTATTTTTTAGCTTCCAGTGCTTGTCTGTATAGAACACAATGACTGTTAGTACTTCTTGGTGCCAAATATATGATTTGGCACCTTTATCTTCTGACTATTTATTTTCAATATATTTTCCCCAACAAATTTCATGCCATCTGATAAAATTGTTGATGCAGTTGAATATTTTTGCCCCAGTGGGGGCAAAAATATTCAGTTGTGTCCACTGGGGAAACTAGCTCTTTTCCTGTGTCTTTGGAAAGATCTTTAATACGTTGTGCAGCAGTGTTATCTGATAATTGTACTGCATCAATTCTTTTTTAGCAGACTACTCATTCAACATGCACATTGAATGAGCCATGGTGTGCACTTCTCCGGTAGCAGTTTTATTCGTTGAAAGTTTACAATTTTCAAGTGACTCACACTACCTCTTAAAAAACCAATATTTTTGGCTTTGTATTAGCTTGTTTGGTTTCCAAATGACTACAAAGTAGTCATATATGTAATAAAATACTTACTAGTATTTTATTACATATAATGCACTGTGCATCATGAGCATCTTTATTTCCAACACATGTAAAACCAAAATACAAATAACTGTCATCATACTTTCAATTTGGTCCTTTATGAGGGGGTATTAAAAAGTTTGTACCCTGACCTAGATCAGTAGGAAGTTTCCATTTTTAATATAAGTTGTCTACATATTCAATAACTGACATGTGAAATTTCATTCCTGTTGGTAATTGTACACCAGAGGTAGAGCAATTAAGGTGTGCTTCCACTGTCAAAGCAGTGGAAGCACACCTCCTCCCCACCTCCCAGAAAGGCAAAGGCCACTCCATCTGCGAAGAAGGTGATGCTGTCTGTGTTTTGGGACAGAAAAGGGATTATCCTGACAGATTACCTACCTCGTGGTTCTACACTTACTGGAGAATACTGCAGAATTCTTTTGACAAAGTTATGCAATGCTGTGAAGGTGAAAAGGTGTGGTTAACACTACGCCTTTTCAATGTTAACCAGAGCTGTCTGTCTTCTGTCAGACAATGCACTGGCTCACACAGCTGTTGCCACCACCAACTTTGTTGCCCAGTGTGGCTTTGAACTACTGCAGCACCCACCCTATTCTCTTGACCTAGTACTGTCACACTTCTTGTTTCGACAAGTGAAGAAACCATTGCGCCCACACCACTTTGATTCGTCTTAGGAAGTCTTCAATGAAGTGGAATCATGGTTTCAGGCAAAAAGTGTGGACTTCTTTGATCAAGGCATTAAACAACTGACCCATAGTTGGTAGAAATGTGTTACTATACATGGAGAGTACATAGAAAAGGATTAAAGTTCCTGTGACGTTTCACCTTCCTACGGCTGTTATTTCTAGGTAAGGGTATGAACATTTTGATACCCCTCGTATTAGCTGCTTCTTGTTTTTATATGCAATTTGACAGATTGTTTCACTTTGGACAGCTCTCTGATTTTTGGGGAACAAAAGGCTGCAATTCTTCACCCTAATGTTGAAGTGTCACAATATTGTGATTGTTTATATTGGCTATAGTTGCACTACTAGAAGAACTTGCCTTTCATTGTAAATTTCCTTCTTTCAGCCCACAATTCCATAATCATTTATTTTAATAACAATATTTTAAAATACTGATATTTATTAAAAATATATTTATACAAGCAAAGCTAGTTTGGTTATGCAGTGCTAGTTTGGGTGACATTGTTTACACATTTCTGAGGGTGTCATTGCCACCCTCAGAAATGTGTAAACTTTTACAAACATGTCAGTGGTAAGCTGAGGGATTAAGGTGTGTAGGTTTTAACGTGTTGAGTGAATTTCCAGTATGCGATCTGTCGATTGGAAAAAATAATATTAAATTATACTCATACTAAAAGTATTGTATACTTCAAATATGCAAAATTTAAATAAAAAAATGATAAAAGATTTTTATTAATTATAATTTTTTCATGGAACACGTGTTCACATCACATGGAACAGTTTGGGAAACACTGATGCATACATTCATACTTTATTTAGGTCCATATATAAAAAAAAAATGTGTATATACATTCCCATCTAAAAGTTTGAAATGACACTTTAATTTTTCGTAATTTTCAAAGTTTTTATTAAAATAGGACGCATTTACCAATTTTTAATTAAAATTTCCTGTTATGTATAAAAATTAAAAAACTTAAATAATACTTAAGAAATATTTTTAGAATATTTGAGAATATTCCAGAAAGATTCCTGAATTTGGTGGAACATTATGTAGGATTCTAGAAAGTGGGAGTATTATTTCAATATTGTAGATGATTTTAGTTTTTTTTTTTTTTTTGCAATAATGTAGGGTGCCTCCGTATCCAGGTGGGCAGGAGCAGCAGTTCATAGCGCACACACTTCTTGATTAGACCGGGGTTCGAGCCCGTGCCTACCAAATACGGAGGATGCGGAAAGGTCAGGGAATGACCACCGCATATCCCCGGAGCAATATGGCCTTAGTTGCCAATGCTCCTAAAAACCAAATAACAACAGCAGCAATAATGTAAATTGAGGATAAGAGCCATCACGTGTAAAACCAAACACCCATCATTCAGAATGTTTGGTGTAATTATGGTAAGAAATAAGGAATGGAGTGTTGAAAAAAGAAGTGCTATTGTAACTCTGTATAAGAAAGTTTTTCCATGAGAAATATTGGCAAAGAACTAAGTGTTTCCTTTAAAGGAGCACAACCTATCATTTGACATTTCAAGGAGACCAGCAATTTAAAGGAAAAACCGTAATCACGACAACCTCATGTATCAGCGAAAGCACAAAATAAGACTAACACAGATTTCTAAACATAATCGACGACTTACTGCACCTGAAGTCCAAGTTGAGTTCACTAAGAATAGAAACTCGCAAAACTCTGTGGTTGCGTAGTGGTCCAAAAACCCGAAAATCGAAAGAAATGGTTAGCTTGAGCCAAAAAGCCATCAATATTGGATAAGTGAAGATAGGAAAAACATTGTGACGGATGAATCCAAATTTGAAATTTTTGGATTCAAGCATAGTTTGTGAGACAGTCAACTGAAGGAAAAATAATGCTACACTGTTTAGTACCTACAATCAAGCACAGTAGTGGTTCCATTATTATCTGGGATTGCTCCTGTTTTTCTGGAGGGTGACATCGTCAGAATTGAAGGAATTTTAAGAAAAGAAGTATAAAAACATCCTTGAACATGACTCAATATCTTCTGGACTTCAACTTTGTGGAGAAAATTTTATATTTCAACAAGAAAATGCCTTGAAGCACAGCTATAAGCTGTTCAGGGTTTTTAACAACTAAACAGCAGAAGGAGGTATTGCAAATTATGGTGTTGCCTAGTTGTAGCCTAGTTGCCTCACTTAAATCCAGTAGAGCTTTTATGAGATCATCTAGACCAGTGGTTCCTAATCTAGTGAGATCTGCGGACCCTTTCAAAAATCAAAAAACATATGATCCTATGCATATATATATGCCTAGGATAATATATAACAGACTACCAGCACTTAGCCTATGTAGATGATGTCGTGATGACTTCCAGAAACCCACATATTCTGAGGACAGCCTTTGAAGAGTTTGAGAAAGAAGCAGAAAGGGTTGGATTGAAGGTAAATGAAAATAAAACGAAGTTTGTGATTACAAGTAGGAAGGAGAGACAAAGTACCCAACAGATCTGGCAAACAGCGCAGCATAGTTTCAATAGAACAGAATCCTTCAAATATTTGGGAGCTATGATTCAACATGATAGTAGTAAACCCCAGAAATTCAGGCTCATCTTAATGTTGGTAATAGATGTTATTTTTCCTTGCAGAAACACTTTCGATCAAGGCTGCTCTCCAGAAGAATGAAATTAGTGTTATACAAAACGGTGGTACGACCTATCGTGACTTATGCTAGTGAAACATGGGTGCTTAATAAAAAGGGTGAAAAATCTTTAAATGTATGGGAAAGGAAGATACGAAGGAAAATCTTCGGCCCTGTAAAAGTTGGGAAAGAATGGAAAATAAGGACAAACAAGAGCTGAAGGAACTGTATGGAGAACCCGATAAAAGAGCTCAAGACTTAGATGGGCAGGCCATGTTATACAAATGGAGGAAAACAGATGGTTAAGGAAAGCAATGGAAGGGCAACCAGAAGGAAGAAGAAGAATGAGAGGAAGACCGAGGAGGTGGGTGGATGACATAGAGAACGACCTATGACAGTTTAGAGTGAGACGATGGAGAACAATAGCAAGGGAAAGAGACAGCTGGAGAAAAATTGTTGAGGTGGCCAAGGTTTCTACAAGGTCTGTAGCGCCATGGAGTAAGTAAGTATATATATGCATATGTTTTTCTCTGTGTGTGTGTATATATGTACAAACACTTTGTTTTCTGAAAAGAAAATGTAGTTTTCATGTTTAAAACAACTCAACTTTATTCTTATTTTTACATAAATATATAATAATAACTTTATTTATCATCTGTTTGCTATACATGCATAGAACGAATAATTTGACCAGTTCCAGAGGGTCAGTTTTGTGGACTCCTGTGGTCCTCAGTTTGGGAATCTAGACCATTAAGTCCTTGAATTCTGCCTATCTTCACAAAATTTATGGGGAACCCTGCAGATCACTTGGAATAATGTTAGTCAAGACACTATTATAAATGTAATCACCAGAATGTCACATCTTTGTAAGGCAATGATAAAATCTTGTGGATGACATAGTTGTTAATATTGATCGTTTCGATATTTTTTTTTGCTGTAAATTTTTCAATGCTTAATAAAAAAAAAAAAAATTCTTAAAATACTTGGTAGTGTTTTTTTTTTTATATTAAAGAAACAAAAAATTAGCAAAATTAAAAAATGAACAAAATGAGTGTACCCAAAACGTATGAAAATAAGAAATTTAAATGGGCCCATCACTGATTCTTGAGGGAAGTCCCACTTGTCCTAGCTAAGGAGTAGCCATTAATTACAACAGCTTTTTGCCTCTTTGTAGCCATTTTTTTATGAAAACCCCAAACAAAAAAGGTATCAAAACTTATAGTACTTAGTACTGTGCATGGGATGGGGGGGGGGGGGAGGATGCCAGAAACTTTGCTCTTTTTCATGAGCTATTCAAAGATATTGTTTGTGATGCCATCATTTTTCATCATTTTATATAACAATTGCTTGTGTGAGATCAAGTCAAATGCTTAATGAAGTGAAAATAAGCACAGTCGAAAGTATTTCCTGCATCCAGTTTATAAAATTGTGGTGCAAAACCTTGAGAATTCTGTTTATAAAATCATGGTGCAAAACCTTGAGAATACCATTTCTATCTTGATATCCCTGTACTGTAGCCTAAATCATCATCTCCATGATTTTCCTCTGCTATCAAAGTTAGAATGATTGTTCTCTAGTTACCCACATCATTCTTAGAACCACTTTTATGAACTAGCGATACATGGCACTTTTGCATGAGGGAATTATTATCAAGTCTAATGAAGCCTTCATAATTAACCTTAATGATTACTTCCACCCAAATGCAATGATTTACCTTTATCACTGTTAACACTGTTACTGATGATTATATTAATTTGTCTAGTTTTGGCAAGCATAGTCCACTTTGCATTGTAACAAGGAAGCATTGATGAAATCAGATTCTGGATGTAGTTTTTTTTTGTTACATTTGCATAAAAACTTCTCAGAATTCCCCAAATTCTTGGGTTTTCTTTACTGCACATTGGAATAAAAGCAAGCTCCCTTACCATTAGAAGACAACTTTTCAAATAGACTTGTGGTCCATCATATTAAAGAAATTTCTTCTGATGCTGAAATTTTAGTATTTAAAAGGAAAACATGTTGCCCTTTTGCCCACATTCACAGGTGATTGTTGGTCAAGGTGCGAAGGGAAAAAACATTTTTCCTAGCAAACATATCTTTTGTGTTTGATAGGAAAATTTATTATTTTTTTTTTTTTTGTAATTTGAATTTAAACTGTCATGACTCTGGTATACAGTAATAAGAAGGAGAGAAAATAAATTTTATTTGAACAGTTGATTGTTCACAGTGAAGTGAAGTTCACTGGCATTACACACAGGGAATATTTAGGCCATGCATTCAAGCACAAGGCAGAAATTTTGAGCACTTCCATTAAAGGGATAGTTGTTGGAATGCAAAATAGGCTGTAACTCTGGGATAAGAAAGTGCAACTTTGGGTATATGTTTATATAAACTTTTTTTCATAGTTAAGTCTAGGGCAAATTTCAAGTTAAAGCTATATAATGTCATTATGCACATGTTGGGAATTGCCTTTCTATACATAGTTATTTGGTCACAATTATGTGTAGAAATGTGCATCAGTTTTATGTTGTGGAGGCACTTTACCACAAGTTGCCTTGGTATTGCACTTCCCTAAATGAAAGGTACAGCTCCAATGGAGAAGTATGTTGCTTTTGTTTAAAGAGTATTCCTCTACCCAAACCTAGGCTGTGATCCTTTTGCGATCTCGTCGGTGTGCATGTTGACATTGTGAAAACCTAATGACCAAGCAATGAGATAAATTTGCAATAAGAAATGCAAGATCGTGTAGTAAGTTAAGTAGACATAGTTAACTCTAGAGCAAAAGCCTCAAATTACAAAAGTTATATAAAGTCACTGTCCTGGTTTTTTTTTTGGTAGTTGTTGGCACATAGGCATTCTGTGGCCATAATGCACCTCCCAAGGTTTTTTTGCAGTATTTTGATCCAAGCCCGAGGCAGGAATCGAACCTGTGACCTTTTGGTTGCCAGGCATGCACTTTACCCACCTGGCTAGCCCAGTCGGCAATTGTAACTGTTGGACATAGCCTGTTTCTGTACATGGCTATAACTGGGCTTGATACTTGCATTGATCTCATATTGTGAAAGCACTTTCCATGAGTTATTTGCCTTGATATTTAGAGTAGTTCAATGCTCATGGGGAAGTGCCTCCACAATGAGATCAATGCACTAAGTAGCAATCCAGTTTGCTCCAAGCTGGAGATATGTACAGAAGAAGCTATGCTCAAGATGTTAAACTTTTTTCATTATTTTCAGATTCTGAATCAATCATGAACGTATAGCTCACATATTATGAAACACCTTGTATTAGCAAGAACTTGAACACTGAAGAGATACATTACAATAATGCTTATAATAACAAATATGGTACTATTTCAATGTATAAAGTAGTAGTAGCTTTTAAGTTCTAAGTCACCATGTATTAGTGACCTGGAAACATGCAATTTTTTATTTTTTTTTGTTTTAATAATAAATTGAAATTTTTTTAATTTCAGGAATTTTGTAAAAGTTACTGTCTCAGTTAATCAGTCTCTGTTATTGACTGAGTATTTTAAAGTTATTTTCTTTCTTTGTCTTATTATTTTAACTAAGAAGTCCATATTTTGCTTAATTTAGTACTTTATAGGACACTGGTTTAAGCTGAAAATAGTTAAAATGTTAATATTTTAAGTGTACAAATTTATTAATATTTCTTAATATTTTGTAGTTCGAACAGCATTATTGGCAATTATAGGTTTCATGCCTACTCATGGAAATGGTGCTATTGGTTCATTAGATTTTACCAGTGAAGAGCGACAGTCATTAGCAAACAAGTATGTTTTCTTTTTATACATTTTTTTTTTTTTTTTTTTTTTTTTCATATGTATGAAGTAGAGTCAGAAAGTTCTAGAACTTGTTCTCTGGTGTAGGATTGCCTATTGTGATGGGGAGTTTTATTGTGCACCACCTTTAAAGTAGTTTGCTGTTGTTAGATACTTCTTTGGGGAACTATCATTGTTAAAAGAAATGTTGCATGCAATTACTTTTTTGTTTTTCGTGATGTCTCTCTTAGTGCCTTTGTTGTTGCATATTTTGACTTCTGCAGAATTGAACCTACTTCCCTTTAGGAGCTGTTGCATTGTGGGGCACTTTTAGTAATTTCTTATGACCTATTCATCTTGATAAGGGTGGTCATGAGGCAATCTTAGCATGGGTTTGTTAAAGGGAGAGCATGCCTCACAAATTTTATTAGCTACTTTGATTTCACTGAAGCACTTTGATACTGCATCATATATATGATTATTATATAAATTGAAGCAGTAGGTGTTAGAAGGGGATTACTACTATGATAAAGTTATGGTTAAGTGGTAGGAGATTATAAGGGACCACTACTTTTCATGGACTAATGTGATGAGTGGAGTTCCACCTAAGTTGATGTTTTGTGCCCATTACTGTTTTTGTTTATTAATGACATTGATATAACCGTTTCTGGTTTTTATGTCTAAATTTGTTAATGATAGTAATTAGGATATATGCTACTTAAGAGGATCTAGATGAATTAAGAAAATAAAATGGCAATTGAGGTTAAACAGTAATAAAAGCAAGGTTATTAATATTAATGCATTTGGTTAGCAGTAATTCTAGAATAATATGCCATTTGGGTGGTATAAAACTGAAAGTAGTGGAATATGAAAAAGATCTAGGGGTAATTATAGTCTGACATGAAATTCTCTCTCTGCAACGCAAACAAGTGACTAGAACAGCTCATGGGTTTCTGTTAGTATTATATATAGTAATGTATATTAGTATATATACAAGAATTTTTCCAGCAGGGACAAGGAGGTGATTATCCCATTGTATAAGGTAGTTTCCCAAACTTTTGCTTGCAGACCCGTTTGGCTTCAAAAAATAATGACGGATCTCACATCATAGCTCACTTAAATATGGGGTGTCTGGATGATGATAGATATCCAAAATTAAAAATTTATATCTCAGAACTGATTCATTATATTCTACCTTTAGATTTTATATTCATTTTATATTTATTTTATATTCATTACAGTCTACCTTTTTCAGACTGACACAAAAAATAACTGAATAATAAACTGTCATTATTTGAGTATACAATCAATTGTACCTCATAGGCTACTAGTGTGAAGAATGGTGTTATTTTTCCATCTCACAAAGTCCTTTAAAGTTGGGAGTGACTGTAGACAACTGAATTCTCACATCAGGTATGACATCCAGTCTGTAATGATATCTAGATTTTGTTTAAAAAATAAGAAATTCAAAGTAGCCATTACAGAAATTATCCACGGATCTCCTGGGAACTGTTTGTGGATGCGTTGGGATTTGGGGGGGGGGGGTTCAGTTGGGAACCACTGGTATAAGGTAGTAGTTAGGCCATATCTGCAATACTGCATACAGGTTAGTTCATTTTAGAAAGGATATAGATCTGTTGTAAAGGGTACAGAGACAACTAACAAGATTAGTGGGAGCACAGAAGGATATTCTCACTAAGAAAGATTGATTTTCTGTAAATTGCAGTCTGGAAACTAGGCATCTGCTTGGTGATCTAATTGAAGTGTATAAGAGTTTAAAAGAGCTTAGTAAACCAAATGCTGATGGCATATTTACTTTTTCTGAGATGAAACACGCAAGGCAGATACATTTAAATTGGAAAATAATAGCTGCAGAATAGATATACAGAAATATGCATTCTGATAAGAGTAGTCAATTAAAGGAAGGGTTGAACAAATTATTGGAAGGAATGGGAAAGGAAATTATTTTTATTTATTTATTTTTTTTTTTTGTGTGCTTTTTAAGTGATTCTTCCATGTATCATGTTGCCAATACTAACATTAATTGGTGAGAGCTACCTGATTAATTAGGGCAGTCACAGAATAAAAGGAATGCCATGTTTTCTCAGGAATAACAGTCGCAGAATAACAGGAATGCTATGTTTTGTCAGGAATAAAATAAATTGATTATACAGGGTAATATATTGATAATAAATATTGCAAAGCAATTAGCACTCACTACAGCCATGGGAAATAAACTGTAAAACTATTAAGAAGAGTAAAAATAAAGCATAAAGAAATAGAGAAATGACTGTGAATGTAAGTGGCTGCATACACACTATTCAACAACATGTCACAAAATATATAATGTATGATAGGCAATAAAGAGGTGATATGGAAAATGTGTGGAAAAAAGAGCGAAGAAACAAATAAACAAGGACAGAAACAGTATCATATTTGTAATATTTCACACTTTTTTCTTCTGGTTATGAGTGCATATAGTGAGAAAGCAATATACCATATTAAACACTACTTACAAATTAAAAATATAAATTATTATTTTTTAACAGTTTGTTCTGATATCCATGTATTATGTCTTTTATTTTGTCTCTAAAATGGATTATTTAATAAATCCATTTTTTTTTTGTCTATAAAAGTGTCTTCGTGAGCCAATTAACATGTGTGCATTTAAAAACCCGGAATAACTCACAGGGAGCAAACCCCTAACCCAGAAACCATCTAACACTCTTCAGTTCCAGTAACCAACAGAAAACTGAATCCAGACCTCTCGAAATGAATGGCAGATGGAAATGTATTGTGCCAATTAAGATGTCACAGAAGACAGTTTAGTGTTCCAAACATTTCAAGGTCTAGGCTTCTGTCTGAGCAATACAATTGTTGTTTTCAAAAATTATCTGTACATGCAGATTTGTCACTTTGCCATGGAGTGAGAACAAGTGTTGCAATTCTCATCATGGAAGATTCTGAAGAGACCTTGTATAAAAAAATTACATGTTGTAACATGCAATTTTGACATTAAATGTTTTTACTGACGTTATTCCAGAAATTTTGTAAGGAAAAACTGTCGTGCGAAAAGCGTTACAGACATGGACTGGTGAAGACATATCCAATTCGATTACTCTTTGTGAATGAAAGGAAAGAGATCTTTAAAGGTGTATCTCTGGGGAAATGTTATTGCGGGAGGGCAGCTTTCAGCGATAGCAGCACCAGTGACAGGCACATTGGTGTGTGTGTGTGTGTGTGTGTGTGTGTGTGTGTGTGTGTGTGTGTGTGTGTGTGTGTGTGGTTCCCTGCTGAAAATAAAAATAAAAATCGTGATTAACAGGAGAGATTGCTTCTACAGAGATGGGATACACTTAAATAGAAAGGGTGCAAGAATATTTGCTGATGCTATCGAGGCAGTGTTAGGTGGGTCGGAAAACTGCTAGCTTGGGGGGAGACAAAGACCAATAGATTGACAGTAGCCACTGGCAGAGGTGAAAGAGATTCTTGCACTGCTTCTATTGGAATGAGCAGAAGCCTGAAAAACAAGATGCAGGATATTTCAGAGACTGCTGGGAGTCATTGCAGTACAAGTAAACACATGGGTTGTGTTAGGGTAGCTAAGAATAGAAATAGGTGCATGTATACTTGCGTGTACACCAATGCTAGGAGTTTAGTAAATAAATTTGATGAATTTGAGGTATTGCTCAAAACATCAAAGGCAGATATTGTTGGGATATCAGAGACGTGGTGTCACACAGATATAAGGAATGCAGAACTGGAATTTGGGGAGTAAAACGTCTACAGAAAGGATAGACTGGATAGGAAGGGAGGAGGGGTTATGCTATTAGTTAAGAAATACATAAAATCCAAGGAAGTGAAGCCAGTGGACATCACTGGACAGTGCAGTGTCGATTCAGTTTGGTGTGACATAAGCATTGGGAGATCAAAATTGAGAGTAGGAGTGTGCTATAGGCCTAATGACTCTGATGAGTATAATAAGAAACTGTACAGGGAAATAGAGTGGGCCAGTAAATCAGAGAGTCTTATAATGGGAGATTTTAATTTCCCAGATATTGACTGGAATTTGGGGGCTGGTCACTCACACACTAGCAAGGCTTTTGTGGATTTATTGGATGATTGTTTTCTACATCAGCATGTTCGGGAGGCAACTAGAGGGAGGAATACTCTTGATTTGATTATCAGCAGTGATTCTTCATGCATTAAGAATCTGCAGATAAATGAACCACTAGGTGGCAGTGATCACAGTGTGCTGAAGTGGGATTTACTCAAAGAGGTAACTACCATTAGGGGTAAAGGGAAGGGGTATTGCTTTCGTAAAGGTGACTACGATGGACTGAGACAGTATTTAAATTCTATACAGTGGGACCAACTGATGATGTTACCAACAGCAAATGCAAAATGGGAAGCATTCAAAGAACTTATCTTGGAAGCTACTAGGCTTTACATACCAACTAAGAAATATAGTTCAATGTTTAGGCCTAAATGGATGTCAGATGAACTAATGAGGCATATGGCAGAGAAGAAACATGCATGGCATACATACAAATTGACACATGACACAGAAGCCTATGATAGATACAAGTTGATCTGTAACCAAGTTACAAAGGAGGTTAGGCAGGCGAAGGCAGATTACGAGAAATCACTGGCAAGAGATGCAAAGAAAAATAGCAAAGAGTTCTTTACTTATGTAAACTCTAGAAGGAAGGGGATGAATCAGATTGGTCCACTTGATATCGATGGGTCAACTGTTGATGATCCTGCTCAGGTAGCTAACAAACTAAATGAATATTTTGCATCGACATTCACACATGAGGAGTTATTTAGTGAGGGGAATGCCAGAGGTGTATTCAACTCTAGCAGTAAGCTAGAGAATCTTGTAATAACTGAGAGTAAAGTGGAGGAGAAATTGTGGAAGATAAACACAAGAAAGGCACCCGGGGTGGATGGGATCTATCCAGTTATATTAAAGGAGTCAGCAGAGGAAGTAAGCAAACCCTTAGCCATAATTATGAGACTTTCCTTGGACTCAGGGGAGGTACCCACAGACTGGAGATGTGCAAATGTGACCCCAATTCACAAAGGAGGATCAAAGGCTGACACAAGTAATTATAGACCTGTTAGTTTAACTTCTGTTCCACGAAAATTAATGGAGGCACTAGCTAAAGAAACACTGCAGGATCATTTAGACAAGACTTCAGTTATAGCTTGGACACAGCATGGTTTTGTTAAGGGGAAGTCTTGCCTGACCAATTTGATTGGATACTATGATGCAGTCACAATGGAACTGGATGCAGGGAATAACTTTGATATTATATACTTGGATCTTAGAAAGGCTTTTGATACTGTTGCACATGGAAGACTGCTGCACAAATTGGAGCAGTGTGACATTGGAGGCAAATTGCTGCTGTGGATAAAGGAGTGGCTGAGGGGGAGAAGACAGTGGTAATCAATGGACACTGCTCGTCGTGGACTAATGTTATTAGTGGAGTCCCTCAGGGCTGGGTCCATTATTGTTTTCTGTATTTATAAATTATATTGATGATGGTATATCAAGCTTAATGTCGAAGTTTGCAGATGATACAAAGGTAGGCAGGGTTGTCAAGGACACTACTGACACTATGCTGCTTCAACAGAATCTGGAAAGGTTGAGCAGATGGGCTGAGAGGTGGCAAATGAAGTTTAACATTGACAAATGTAAAGTACTACACACGGGAAACAGCAACCCCAGAGCAACGTATCAACTCTGTGGTACTATACTGACAGTGGTAGAGAATGAAAAGGACCTGGGGGTGGTTGTGCAGGCAGATATGAAGTTCTCTGAGCAGTGCAGATGGGCTGCAAGAGTAGCTCATGGTGTATTGTCAATGATATATAGGAATTTTTCTAGCAGGGATAAGGAGGTGATTATTCCCTTGTATAAGGCAATGGTCAGGCCACACCTAGAGTACTGTATACAGGTCTGGAGGCCTCATTTCAAGAAGGATATAGAGCTGCTGGAACGAGTACAGAGAAGGGCAACAAGATTAGTGAATCGAACAAAGGGGTACTCTTACGAAGAAAGGCTTAAGTTTTGCAAATTACAGTGTCTGGAGACTAGGCACCAGCGAGGTGATCTGAAAGAGGTGTATAAAGCCTTGAATGGTTTGAGCATGCTCAATGCTGATGGGGATTGTTCCTCTCGCTCAGAATAATCACCTGAGAGGGCATAAATTCAAATTGAGGAAAGACAGATGTAGGATAGACGTGCGGAAATTTGCCTTTAGCCAGCGGGTGGTTGGTTGGTGGAACAGACTTCCATCCCTTGTCGTGGAAGTTGATAGCCTAAATAAGTTTAAGGCTCAGCTGGACAGGTATTTCGAACGAACAGACGGGTGAAGTGGAAGTGGTGTTTTTTTTTTTTTTTTTGGCTGATGCTGCATAAGCTTGCTTTCTTGCATCAAATGCCTCTACTAATGCTAATGCTAATGATGTTGGTGGCCTACATGTGCATATGTCGTAACCCAGTTTACGGTGGTTTTGTGTAAACTGTTGCTGTGAGCTTTGACACAAAGCTGCATTTTGAATTCCATTTTAATTTATCTTCTGCTAGACCAAATTTAATGAAATTTTGCACAGAGCTTCATCTTAGCTCTATACTAGAGGGAAAACTTACAAACCTGTGAATGCAGTAGTTTTTTCCAGTATAGTGGAAAATATGAACATGTGATCAAGGAAAGTATCCCGTTTATTACGTGAGAAAATGTGGAAGCATATTGTTGGAAATCTAAGGAATTTAGAAACAGAAATAAGTACCCCACATATTTGCGCAACATACAAATAGCAGTTCATTGACTGCTGTATCAGATAAAGTTGGAGACATTTGTGGATCTGCATGTAACCTCATTGAGGTTACATACAGATCCACAAATGCCTCAAACTCCAGGAACATTGCTAGCTGATATTTGTAAATTTATATACAGAAATCTATTGCCATATTCAATTGAGAGCTTAAATTACTAGAAGAACCATTGGATCGTTTACCTTTTGTTCTTGCTGGTGATTTCAATATACAATTAAACTCTGATGCTGGAAAAGAGTTCTGCACATCTATGAAAACATTCTTCAACTTGGATGTATCATCAGATCTTTTGATAAATACTACACACAATGTAACAACTATAGATGGTGTGTTTAGTCGTGAATTAAATATTTTCAATGTAAAATTATATATCCTACTTTAGTCATCACAGACCAATACTTTCAGTAACTGATATGTAATTATTATTAATAAAATAGAAACATTGTTATATTATTATCCGTGAATTTTATTAATATCTATGAAAATTAAAATGCTTTTAATGTTTACCAATGACTCTTAAATGTAAAACACGTTAAATATGCTAGTGGCAGGACACATTATGTACCTGATACAGAATTTTTTTATGCTTTTTTAATATTTCTAAGCTTAAAAAAACCCCTCAATTAAACTGAACAGATATGTGGAAACAATTAAACAAAAAATTAGATGAGGCAGCTTTTTGCATTTTTGAAAATTGATTTTGAGAGATGCTTTCAACAGGGGCAAAGAGGATAGAATAAGTTGTTCATGCAAAAGGAGCCTACTGCAGAAGGGTTAACATCTGTTCCTTTACACTTCTTGATTGACTCTCATATACTTATATTTATAGATATGTAGTTTCAGAAGTTTTGAAACTTTTTGACTCTGCTTCTTTTTTAATTTTATGGAGTTCATTCTAAATTTGTATTTAATTGCCATAGTGGGTTTGGCCTAATGATTTAGAGCAGGCACCAAATTTGTGGCTAGCTGTAAACCATTTGGCTACCAGTGAAGCAACCAATACAGTCAACTCTTACAGTAAACCATTGTTAAACTTATATAAAGGCAATGGTAAATGATGAAACTTAAAGAAGATACATTAATATATAATAAATTATATAAACCTTAATGATTGTGTCCAGTTACAAGATTATATATTTGTGAATTAGAAAATGTGAAAATATTTAATGATATATAATATTTAATAAAAAAAATATATATATTATTTATAATATATATATATATATTATTTATATTAAAGATATTTAATGTTTTTAATATACTAAAGATATATTTGACATTACTTTCAGTAATGCAACACAACAGTGCTGTGATAACCTCAACACAGTAATGCAACACAACGGCATTAGCATTAGTAGAGGCATTTGATGCAAGAAAGCAAGCTTAGCAGCATCAGCCAAAAAAAAAAAAAAAAAAAAAAAACACCACTTCCACTTCACCCCTCTGTTTGTTCGAAATACCTGTCCAGCTGAGCCTTAAACTTATTTAGGCTATCAACTTCCACGACAAGGGATGGAAGTCTGTTCCACCAACCAACCACCCGCTGGCTAAAGGCAAATTTCCGCACGTCTATCCTACATCTGTCTTTCCTCAATTTGAATTTATGCCCTCTCAGGTGATTATTCTGAGCGAGAGGAAGAATCCCATCAGCATTGAGCATGCTCAAACCATTCAAGGCTTTATACACCTCTATCAGATCACCTCGCTCGTGCCTAGTCTCCAGACACTGTAATTTGCAAAACTTAAGCCTTTCTTTGTAAGAGCAACCCTTTGTTCCATTCACTAATCTTGTTGCCCTTCTCTGTACTCATTCCAGCAGCTCTACATCCTTCTTGAAATTAGGCCTCCAGACCTGTGTACAGTAATCTAGGTGTGGCCTGACCATTGCCTTATACAATGGAATAATCACCTCCTTATCCCTGCTGGAAAAATTCCTATATATCATTGACAATACTCCATGAGCTACTCTTGCAGCCCGTCTGCACTGCTCAGAGAACTTCATATCTGCCTGCACAACCACCCTCATGTCCTTTTCATTCTCTACCACTGTCAGTGTAGTGACACAGAGTTGATACGTTGCTCTGGGGTTGCTGTTTCCTATGTATAGTACTTTCACATTTGTCAATGTTAAACTTTATTTGCCACCTCTCAGCCCATCTGCTCAACCTTTCCAGATCCTGTTGCAGCAGCATAGTGTCAGTAGTGTCCTTGACAACCCTGCCTACCTTTGTATCGTCTGCAAACTTGTATATTAAGCTTGATATACCATCATCAGTATCATTTATGAATACAGAAAACAATGGACCCAACACTGAGCCCTGAGGGACTCCACTAATAACATTAGTCCACGACGAGCAGTGTCCATTGATTACCACTCTCTGTCTTCTCCCCCTCAGCCACCCCTTTATCCACAGCAGCAATTTGCCTCCAATGTCACACTGCTCCAATTTGTGCAGCAGTCTTCCATGTGCAACAGTATCAAAAGCCTTTCTAAGATCCAAGTATATAATATCAAATTATTCCCTGCATCCAGTTCCTTTGTGACTGCATCATAGTATCCAATCAAATTGGTCAGGCAAGACTTCCCCTTAACAAAACCATGCTGTGTCCGAGCTATAACTGAAGTCTTGTCTAAATGATCCTGGTGCTTCTTTAACTAGCGCCTCCATTAATTTTCCTGGAACAGAAGTTAAACTCACAGGTCTAGAATTACTTGTGTCAGCCTTTGATCCTCCTTTGTGAATTGGGGTCACATTTGCACATCTCCAGCCTGTGGGTACCTCCACTGAGTCCAAGGAAGCTCTCATAATTATGGCTAAGGGTTTGCTTACTTCCTCTGCTGCCTCCTTTAATATAACTGGATAGATCCCATCCACTCTGGGTGCCTTTCTTGTGTTTATCTTCCACAATTTCTCCTCAACTTTACTCTCAGTTATTACAAGATTCTCTAGCTTACTGCTAGAGTTGAATACACCTCTGGCTTTCCCCTCGCTAAATAACTCCTCATGTGTGAATGTCGATGCAAAATATTCATTTAGTTTGTTAGCTATCTGAGCAGGATCATCAACAGTTGACCCATCGATATCAAGTAGACCAATCTGATTCATCCCCTTCATTCTAGAGTTTACGTAAGTAAAGAACTCTTTGCTGTTTTTCTTTGCATCCCTTGCCAAAGATTTCTCGTAATCTGCCTTCGCCTGCCTAACCTCCTTTGTAACTTGGTTTCAGATCAACTTGTATCTATCAACTTGTATCTTGCATGACACAGAAGCCTATGATAATAGGCTTCTGTGTCATGTGTTAATTTGTATGTATCCCATGCATGTTTCTTCTCTGCCATATGCCTCATCAGTTCATCTGACATCCATTTAGGCCTAAACCTTGAACAATATTTCTTAGTTGCTATGTAAAGCCTAGTAGCTTCCAAGATAAGTTCTTTGAATGCTTCCCATTTTGCATTTGCTCTTGGTAACATCATCAGTTGGTCCCACTGTATAGAATTTAAATACTGTCTCAGTCCATTGTAGTCGCCTTTATGAAAGCAATAACCCTTCCCTTTACCCCTAATGGCAGTTACCTCTTTGAGTAAATCCCACTTCAGCACACTGTGATCACTGCCACCTAGTGGTTCATTTATCTGCAGATTCTTAATGCATGAAGAATCACTGCTGATAATCAAATCAAGAGTATTCCTCCCTCTAGTTGCCTCCCGAACATGCTGATGTAGAAAACAATCATCCAATAAATCCAGAAAAGCCTTGCTAGTGTGTGAGTGACCAGCCCCCAAATTCCAGTCAGTATCTGGGAAATTAAAATCTCCCATTATAAGACTCTCTGATTTACTGGCCCACTCTATTTCCCTGTACAGTTTCTTATTATACTCATCAGAGTCATTAGGCCTATAGCACACTCCTACTCTCAATTTTGATCTCCCAATGCTTATGTCACACCAAACTGACTCGACACTGCTGCCTGTCCAGCGATGTCCACTGGCTTCACTTCCTTGGATTTTATGTAATTCTTAACTAATAGCATGTTGTGTTGCATTACTGAAAGTAATGCAACACAACAGTACTGTGATAACCTCAACACAGTAATGCAACACAACAGTGCTGTGATAGTGTGGCCCACAAGTTCCTGAGAGCCATTGGTTAACCCTACAAGCACTTTTGACATCCTCTGTTTTAAAACCCCATGGTTTAGATATTAATATAGATTATTTTCTATCTATCACCATTAACAACTCAAATTCAAATGATCACCTACAAAAACTTTGCTCCATCCAGATCTACCGAGAAAGTCTGTTAATGAGCATTATAAACTGACTAGACATTTCATTAGGTGCACCTACCATTTTCTCAAAATGGTATGCTATAAAGTAGGTGGTAGTAGTAGTAGTGGCATGTGATGCAAGAAAGCAAGTGTATGAGCTTATGCAGCATCAGCCAAAAAAAAAAAAAAATCACACCATTCCCTCCAAATGCCTGTCCAGTTCCTCCTTAAATTTATTCAACCTATCAACTTCCACAACAACAGATGGAAGTTTGTTCCAGCAATTAACCACCCGCTGGCTAAAGGCAAATTTCCGCACTTCTATTCTACATAACCTTTTCTTAATTTGAATTTCTGCCCCCTTAGGTTCGTAATCTGAACAAGTGAAAGGATCCCATCAGAATTCAGCGTGCTCAACCCATTCAAGGCCTTATACACCTCAATCAGATCACCATGCAGGTGCCTAGTCTCCAGCCACTGCAATTTGCAGAACTTAACCCTCTCTTGGTAAGAGGATCCCTTCATTCCCCTCACCAATCTTGTTGTCCTTCTCTGTACACGCTCAAGTAAATCTACATCCTTCCTAAAATGACGCCTCCAGACTTGTACGCAGTACTCAAAGCGTGGCCTGACCATTGCCTTATACAGAGGGACAATCACCTCCTTCTCCCTGCTAGCAAAATTCCTATATATCATTGACAAAACCCCATGACCTGCCCCTGGCAGCCTGTCTGCATTGCTCAGAAAACTTCATATCTGACTGCACAATTACTCCCAGGTCGTTTTCATTTTCTACCACCTTAAGTGTAGTACCATACAGTTGGTACGTTTCTGTGGGGTTACTTCTACCCAAACGCAGTACTTTGCATTTGTCAAGGTTAAACTTCAGTTGCCACTTCTTAGCCCATCTGCCCAAATTATTTAGATCCTGTTGCAGTAGCACACTGCCATTACTGTCATTAACAACCCTGCCAACCTTTGTATCATCTGCAATCTTCGACATTAAGCCTGATATACCTTCATCAATATCATCGATAAATATACAAAACAACAGTGGACCTAACACTGAACCCTGTGGGACTCCACTAATAACATTAGTCCTAGAAGAGCAGCACCCATTGATTACCACCCTCTGTCTTCTCCCACTTAACCATCCTTTTATCCATTGTAGCAACTTACCCTTACTACCATTCTGCTCCAATTTGTACAATAAGGTGGACAGATATGTAGTGGTGCTGTATATGTACACAGTGCAAGATTGGCAAGACAACAGATTTAAGTGACTTTGAACATGGCATAGTCATAGGCACTAGATGCACTTGTATGAATATCTTGGAAACTGCAACCCTGTTGGGGTTTTCGCATGTGACTGTGCCTTAGGCCTAACAAGGTTGTGCCAATAAACAAATAACACACAGCCAACAGTGACTCTGATCAGAAACAGCTTGTCGATGAAGAGGCCAATGGAAGCTGACAAAATTTAACACAGTAACAGAAAGGCACGGTCAGTTAAATAACAGTCCAATAAAACAGTAATCAAGAAGGCATTTTAGAATGCATTCATCTTACCTTGTCATAGATGAGGTTATTGCAACTGATGACTGAATCAAGTTTTACTTCAGTTAGCTGATAACAAGGTATAGTATGTTTCATGTGGACTCAGGAATTCCAACACCAGCTAGTGGCAAATTAGAAGAAAGTTTCTTTCTGTTTCACACTGATGGGATTAGCAAAATATGGCAAAAACAGCACCAGTTCATGGACCCATTCTACCAATTGTCAATAGTGCAGACTGGTGGTGACAGCATAATGGGGAATGTGTTGATGGTGCACATTGGGCTCCTTGATAGCATTTGTGATGAGGCATGTCCCTTTATGGCTGCATTGTATCCATCTCTGAATAGATTTTTTCAACAAGGCAGTGTGCCATGTCATGAGGTCGTCAGAATTGTGCAAAAGTGGTTCCAGAAATGTGAAAGTGAACTGAGTTGGCCTACTGCAATGGCTTCACCCTATCACCAGATCTCAATCCAACTGAATATCTGTGGGATGAAGTTTAAAAAGCTCTTTGTAGTAAAGATCTGCAACCATCCAGTTTACAACAACTGTGGGAAGAAATTTAGTCAGCATGGACCAGTCTCTGTAGTATGCTTTGTACACCTCATTGAGTCCATGCTACAATGAATCTAAGCTGTTCTGGAAGCTAAAGGGGGACCTTAATATTAGCAATGTACTGAATAAGGTGGCTTCTGAGCAGAAAAAGAAACTTTTTTTTTTCTTTTTTTTTTTTTTTTTCTAAATTCACATTTCAGCTTGGTGAATGTACACTATAAAATTATTTCTCTAGTGTATTCTATAAAATTTACCAAGATCTGCCATCCTGAATGCTTTGAATGGACTTGGCCAGTATTTAGGTTCTTCTCATCCGCACTGACTTTCACAAATTTATAACAACCATCAAAATAATAAAGCATATTCTATTTCTAGATAATTTGATTACTTGACTTCAAGACTCATTTTTAACATTTATAGAAAGTAAGTATTGTGTATGACATACATGAGTAGTCTATGCATGTACTAGGTCATTTATTGAGTGCACAATGTTGTAACTAGAAAAAGTGGACCCCAATGCAAAGTTTAGTGTGGGGTCCCCCCGAAAATTTTTGTTTTTGTAAAAATAAAAAAATCCTTTAAAACTGCCCTGGAAGCAGCAGCTATGCTAATACCATTTCATCTCTATTCACTGCAGTTTCACTTGTGTTAGTTAACAATAAACATGCTTCATGTGAAAAAAAATTATTGTTCGTAGACAGTAAATTTTATCATAAACATAACTAAAAAACTTAAGTTTTTACTCAATTTTTTTCTGTTTTGGGCAGGAGGCCAGTGGGCCCCTCCTTTTGGTTGTGGGGCCCCCAATGCACTGCATTGGCATAGTTATGCCACTGATATTGCATGTGTAGTGTACTGTGTTCTATAAATGGCAGTATAAATAAATGGTTTGAGCTCATGTGACTGCTAATTAAAATTAAATAATATTGTCAGAATGCTTACTTAAACTCCTCTGATCTGTTAAGTTTATTTATTGAGGTGGCTGTTAAGGCTTAACAAGCAGGATCCTGTTTTCTCGGGATCCCATGATAAAATTGACAACTCATTATCCCCAGAAAATGTCAAATCCCAGGATAATCATTTTTTTGCATAAGGTTAATTTACAAATTATTTTTTATTAATAATTTAATCAATCAAATTGATAAAATGAATTTAATTAATTAAACTGAGAATAAATGAATTTATTTAATAACTTACACAGGTTAAAGGATTTTTGAGGATAAGTGATGAATAGTATTAGATCAAACAAATACAGTTATTAACTAAAATAAAAATAAACCTTTACAAGAAAAGCATGTGCATTTTAGCTGTTACAATGCTCAATCCGAACCCTGTCCTTTTTAGGTGACATTAACATACAACACAAAAGACAAATTGTGCAAATGCAGCTATACAAGTTTAAAGGTTAGACACTTGCCCTTTAGCCTTTTAAGCAAGAACACAGCAATTATACATTGTTATGTATTTTATAATTATAAAATATTAAGTTTAACCCATGTCAAGTGCAATAAATTGGAGTGAATTTAAAGCATGGAAATGCTTTGGATGAGGACATCATAACCCCATTATATCCAAGGCTATTGTTAGACCACACTTGGAATACTGTTCTTCTTCCAGTCACATAGCTCCCTGAGTAGCTGTTGTGGCCACCAACGAATTCCTCCAACTGCATCGATCGTGTGCTATGCGAGCAGCATCACAAAGTGTCATGCCCAGAAGTTCACTAATCGCATCCTTCCACCTAGTTGCAGGTCTTCCTCTGCACTTCTTCCCCTCGGTTTTTCCTTCCATTATATTCTTCAACAGAAAGTTTTCCCTTCTTACTGTACGACCAAAAAACTTTTCTTTTGTTGGTGCTATGAAGAAGAATTTTAGGCCTGCCAATTTTATTCAGTACCCACTCATTTGTTCTTCGATCCAAGTAAGAAATACACAGTATTCTCCTATAACACCATGTTTCAAATGCCTCAATTTTCTTCCTGCCAACTGTTTTCAGATTCCATCCTTCACATCCATAAGTGGCAACTGGAAAAATTAATGAATCAGTGATTCTCAGTTTCGTCTTTAGGAGCAGATCATGATCTCTCCGTAATCTTAATCAGATCAGCAACCAACGTTTTAGCAATTGCCTGTCGTCTCTTTACATCGTTTGAGCAGTCACTATTTTTATTTATTCTTGACCCTAAGTAATCAAAATTCATCAACTTCTTTGATATCTTTGCCCATTAACCTTCACCTTACCGGAATCAAGATAATTGCCATAATTTTAGTTTTACACACGTTCAGAAACAATCCTTTTTTCTTACTTGCTTCACATACTCTCCTCAGAGTTTCTTTAAGATGATCCTTAGAATTACAAATTAGCACAGTATCATCATCTGCATAACGAAGGTTGTTTATCTTCAGTCCCTCCAAGTTTGATGCCAGTCTAAATCTTCCAAATCTTCATGCATGATATCTTCAGCATAAAGATGTAAAAAGGTGAGGTGACAAAATACAGCCCTGCCTGACACTTTTACCTATTGTAAAAAAGTATTTCCCATGTTCGTTCTCAGTTCCTTCCTGTTCCTGGTATAGTAGCTTAATCAGCTGAATTATGTGGATTGGGAAACCCATAATAGTCATCGTTTCCCCATAATTTCTCATGTTGAACACAATCAAATGTTTTTGCATAATCTATGAAACACAAAACGACTGGAACATTGAATTCTTTGTATTTTTTCTATAATCAGTCATAGGCTTAAGATCTGATCTCTGGTTCCTCTACCCCTTCTGAAACCTGCTTGCTCTGCTGGCATTTCTTTCAAGTTTTCTTGAGATTCTGTTCAATATGATTTTAAGAAGAATCTTGCTAGTGTGAGAAATTAGGCTAATAATCCTGTAATTTGAGCAAATTTTCAGATTCCTTTTTTTGGTAAGGGGATGAAAATTGATTTATTCCAATCTTGATGGCCACCTTGCCCATTTCCCTGGAATACTGTACTGCACCTAAAAAAAGAACTTAGAGCTTCTTGAAAGGGTCCAGAGATGGGTAACTCGCCTGGTGAGATCGGCAAAAGGGCATCCATGTGAGGAAAGACTTTGAATGTGGGTTGCACAGCTTAGAAACTAGGCACCTTAGAGGAGACTTGATTAAGGTGTTTAAGGCTCTGAGAGGTAAAAGTAAAATGAATGAGGATGAAATTTTCAGTTATAAATGATTCTAGAACTAGGGGCCATAAATTCAAGTTGGGGGAGATGTTTAGACCGGATTGTAGGACGTTTTATTTTAGCCAGCGAGTTAAGTTAGCTACATGGGGTGGTTGAGGCTGACAGTTTGGGGAAATTCAAAAGGTCAGCTGGATAGTTGCCTATGGGAGGAGAGAAATGCATAGGTTGTATATTTCCTTTTCTTTTATTAATTATTTATTTTGTTTAATTTAATTTTATTATTTTAATCACTTTTTTTTTTTTTTGGCTGGTGCAGCATAATCCTTAGGCTTCCTTGCATCATGTGGCCATTACTAATGCTAAATATTTTGTACACTCAAAAGGAAGTGTACTACAACTAAATGTTACTTTTAACATGCTGCAGTTTCTGCAACATGTAAAAGTGTAACACCATAATACAATGTAAAGGATCTTCTAAGAGCGGACTTTTTCATTTAAGAAAGTACTCATAAGGAAATAACAAAGTGAATTAGTAAATCAAAAAGAGACCACATGAAGATTGTGCATTGGAAACAAGGTAAATGCAACTGAAACTAACATGCTTTATTAAAAAATGTATAGAAGAAATCATTGCAAAATTGGTTTCTGGTCAATAGATTTTCTGTTGATGTGATTACAAACAGAGTTCATAAAGAAAATTGCTGTCTGATAAAGGTTTGATTTTGCCCAAAAACCCATATGACACAATGATTATGGTACACAAGCATTATGCAATTGTGAAACAAATTGTAATAAAAAAAATAGCTAAGAAAAATTTGAGTTAGTGAAAGATTTACAATTTCATTGGATCACTATACATCTCTAAGAAATCATCGGCTACTTAAATATCAATGTGCATTCGAATGCAAAATATGAAATTTGGGGTATGGTGTGAATATTGGGGTTACTTCCAGCAAAGAAAAGTCTAGATATTTTAGAAAATAAATTGGCCAAGTTTAATCTATTTATGAAGAAGCACATTATTGCTGTTGTAACTGTAATTTTAACGTTGACGGGTGGTGCAAGCATTGTTAAAATTTTGTAGCATAAGTGGCATTCATCACCAGCTGTGTTATGCACATGGGTTTCATTTGGCTCTATGCTATATTCTTTAAAAAGAAGTATTTAAAAAGTTCTGAATTTGAACATGAAATGAATACCGAATTACCAAGAAATGAAACTAATGAAGAAGAAAGTGCAGATGAAATAACAGAATACAATAAATTTGCAACTGCTATAGAAATAAGCAACAATGATTTAGATCAGGGGTCCCCAACCTACTGCCTGCGGGCCGGATCCGCCCTGCTAGATGATTTCATCTGGCCCAAAAGACTATTTCATCCGCCTCGTGAAAATTTATTCTATAGAAATCTTTTTTTTGGTTGCTACATATCATATATAAGGATATTTTTAATCAAAATATGATGTAAATGCGTCCAAATATAATTTTGTAACATTGTTGCAACTCTGTGCGCTTCCACTTGGCAGCAGTGTTTCTTGCGATGTCGGAAATCCCAACAGTGCAAGTGCCCAAATCTATAAGTTTATAGCCTTGAGTATTTCCGGTGAACACGAGTTGTCAAAAAGTGAAATAGTAAAGTTAAAATAAGCGACTGTTAAAAACAGTTGCTAAAACACCTAATCTAAATATTAATCAAGTAAGTATTAGTGAAAGAATTGTGTGCAATGTGTTCTTTGCAGTTTGCAATGTAAAGACGAGTACGCATATTAATCTTTCTCCTGGTCAGTTATTCTCATTCAGACCGTAGTCATCGGGCCGCTGCACCGATTATCATGTGCAACAATTTATTAGTGCTATTTGTATAAATGCATATTATTTTTCATTTTATTTAACTTTGAATTTTTAATTTTAATTTTAGTGAATCAAGATGTTAAGGAAAAGAAAAATTGATTCCCGAATGTTGTCTTCAATGAACTTTGGTCGATTAATTATTTTTTTATAAGGGACAATAACCAATGTACCTGCCTTATATGTAAGGAAGCAGTTTTTGTGTTGAAAAAATATAATTTGAAACGGCATTATATGACAAAACATGCCTTCAACTTATGATAAACTTCAAGGAGATTTGCGAAACAAGAAATTACAAGAGCTGAGCTTTGATTTCAAGAGGCAACAACAACAGGTGACATGTTTCACTAATCAGAATTTAAATTTAATTAGAGCTAGTTTGCGAGCATCTCAAATCATTGCTGAAGAAGGGAGGGCTTTTACTGATGGCGAGTTTGTGAAAAAGAGTGTGCCTATCAATTGCAGAAGAAATATGCCCTGATCAAGTTAAGCACTTCGCTGCCTATAAGTTTATCAGCATCAACTTTAGCAAGAAGAATCAAAGACTTGTCTGCTAATGTTAAAGATCAGCTGAAACAAAAGTTACAGATTTTATAAATTTTTTTCTATTGCAATTGATGAAAGTGAAGATATTACCAACCACAGCACAGTTACTCATTTACATATGCAGTATAAATCAAAATTTTGAAGTCACAGAAGAACTGGCTGCACTTGAAAGCTTGAAGAATAGAACCTCTGGTGAAAACATATTTTATTGCGTATCAAAAGTGCTTGATGACCTGCAGCTTGATTGGGAATTGTTGACAGCAATTACGACCGATGGTGCAAAGAATATGGTTGGAAAAAAATTGTGTTATTCACAAGCATCGTTGTGCGGGTAAATTTTTGTCTTTGAACTCAATCATGTCGACTATAATTAGCATTGTGAATTTTTATACGCAAAAATGGCCTGAACCATCATCAGTTTAAAAATTTTCTTGGAGGAAATCGAAAGTGAATATGGTGATTTGTTGTATCATAAGGAGGTGTGATGGTTGAGTCGTGGTAATGTGTTAAAAAGGTTTTTTTCAACTCAAAATAACTTTAACAATTGAAGTTATTTTGTTTTTAAAATTGTTTAAGAATTTCTGTTTATTCAGTTTTAGAATTTTATCTTTGTTTCACACTCTTTTGAATTCACTTATTTCAGTTTGGTAAATGTACACTATAAAATTATTCACTTATTTTATTAGATTTTGTTATGGACATTATGAAATATACTTAAAGTGAAAAGTTTCTCTTTATTCCCTCTTTTTGTAATAAATTCTCATGAAAATAATTTTACATTTGAAGCAATCCCTGTAGTAATTTCATTAACTATAGATCACACTGGTGGAAATGTCAGACCTGTGGACCAGTTGACCCATTATTATTAGAAAGATCACAAGGACCTGAAACAGCTGCAACAAACCAAGAAGCTAAGGAATTAGCTTTACAGATATCCTTTAAAGTGAGTGAAAAAGTTTCATTAATCTGATGGTAAAGCACATTTTTAGTGTTATTTATTTTACTTTATATTCAATAAAAATTCCATTACAGTGGATTTTGGAGTAGGGATTACTTTGTTACTGAATACTAATTAGAGCATAGATTCATACCAAATTCATACCCCATTGGCATACTGGGATTACTGCTTCCCATTGGTATATGCAGGTATCTTGCGTTTACCAATATTAAACCTCAATTGCTACTTCTCAACCCATCTACCTGATTTTTCTAGGCCTTGTTGGCACAGTATGCCTTGATTCCTGTCATTAACCACCTTGTCAACTTTTGTATCATCTGCATTAGTCAGTAAGCTTGATATGCTTTCATCACTATCATTAATAAATATTGTAAACAGTGAAGTACTCAGTACTGAACCATAAGGGACATCACTAGTAACGTTAGTCCAAGAAGTCTAGTGCCCCACCTATCCCCCTTATCCATGGCAGTAACTTGCCATTAATGCCACACTGCTCTAGTTTGTAGAACAGTCTTTCATGTGAAATAGTGTCAAAAGCTTTATTGAAATCTAAATGTGATGTCAAAATTATTTGCATACACTTTTGCTGTTTCATAGTAGCTAATTAGGTTGATCAGACAGGATCCTCCCTTAACAAACCCATGCTGTTTGATTTCCATATAATTCCGTTTCTTTTAAGCTAGTCCTGAAATACTTCTTCCACTGACTTCATTATTTTCCATGGGAGAGAAGTCAAGCCTACAGGTCTATAATTGCTCATGTCACCCTTTGATCCTCCTTTGTGAATAGGAGATACACCTTACACCTCCAGTATATAGGAATTTCTTCTCTGAATCCACAGATACTTTCATAATTATGGCATAGGATTTGCTTACCTCTTTTGCTGCGGTTTTAATATAACTAGCTAGATCTAATCAGTCCCAGGTGGTTTATTACTTTACTTTTGCAATTTCCCTTTTGTCTTATTCTCAGTCATAATAAAATAATTCAGCTCCCATTTATAACTTTGTGTGATACTGTAGATGCAAATTATATATTTAGTTTGTCAGCAAACTGAACAGGATCATCAATAGTTATACCATTTCTGTCTTGTGGGCAAATGTTGTTCATCCCCTTTTCATAATATATTAGCATTAGTAGAGGCATAT